>NC_090938.1:493461167-493761167 GCF_040938575.1 Ambystoma mexicanum | reverse complement strand
GGAAACATTTTCTGCTGTATAGGCACCATACAAATGTCCAATAAATGAATGAATGAATGAATGAATGAATGAATGAATGAATGAATGAATGAATGAATAAATAAATAAATAAATAAATAAGGTGGTAGAATTACATCCAGAAGTTTGCTGGAGGGTTTTCCTCCGTCTCACCATCAAAGTTGTAGTATGGAATGAGGTAATGTGGTGGTAATGCGGTGGTAACAGGGTTACCACTGCAATACTGCAATTTTGTCCTGCACTGCTGTACTTGTAATAAGGCCCAAAGGTCGCTCCATCAGTTTAAGGACCACGGCTCGGGCATCTCAGGGGAGGTGTACATTCCCAAGCCAATGGATGATGAGCCATGAAGTGAATCCATGAATCCAGTGAATCCATGAAGCAGAGTTATGGATTCGGGACAGCATAAACCATGCAAAAGACACAGTCAAGTCACCTAAGCCAGGGGGGAAGCAGGAAAACATGTCCCTGGGCCAGGCATCCAAATGCATGAGGATAAACCAACCTGAGATGGACTACATCCCCACAATGGCCTTCTCTCCCAACCAGTCAACCCTGAATAGATCAGGGAATAAAGCTATCCCTTCAAGAACAGAAAAAACATGAGGAAAATCTAAACACTCCTAGATGCCCCTTAGCACACTTGCCTTACCAACAGCTGTGTAGCAGCATATCCTAGGTACGAGCAGTTTGTCCAGGCTCCCAATGCACACATATTTTCAAAATGGCTACCAGTGTGCTTCTCGATTTAGGCTGACCACTAAGCCTCAGTCAGGCCATCATAATAGCCAGTCAGATAGCACAGCAAGTTGAGCACTCGCTTTGACATCCTTGCAGAGCCTGCCGATGCAGGTTTGAATCCTGCCAGGGCCAAACTCAGCCTTTCATACTTCCGAGGTCAATAAATGAACACCAAACACTGTGGTTAAAAATAAGTAGCACTATATAAATGGGCATTTTTGTTATTATTAGCATTATTATTATTATTATTATTAGAAAGTGAGAGAGCCTAGGTAACCCCAGCCCTCACACCCCTTAGATTCATAGTTGCAGACCTTCCGTCCTCGTTTGAACCAGGGGCAGGGGACATGCAACTACATAAATCAGGCAGCTCAGTTCGATGGGGTCTGTAACCGAAGCATGAGCCCCATGTTTGGAGAAGGCTGGACAGGGACTGGGTATTGCTGGAGACTATAGACACTGGAGAGGATGTGGAGAAGACAGGAGACTGGGGAGTACTGAAGAGGAGTGCTGGCGCGATGCCAGCAAGCTAGAGGAGAATGTGAACACTACAGGAGAGAAGAACATGGTGAGAGTTAAGAGCGTGAGGGAGGAGGAAATAATATCAGAGCAAAGGAGGGACGAAGGGGGTGGAAGTAGAGGGGAAAAGAGGGAGAAAGTAAAACCCAAGGTGGAGTTGAAGGAAACAAGAACATCAGAAGGAAGGAGGAAGTATGTAAACCCTGGAGGGGAGTGAAAGGTGATGGTGGCAAAAGGATGAGTAGAAGTGGCAAGAGATTTGGAGAAGGTGGCTTTGGAGCCAGAAAGACGAGAGTGGAAGGAAGCAGAAGGGTCAAGAGTGAAGGTTGAGGGGGCAAGAATTGGCTAAGGTGCTAGCAAGGGGTGGTAAAGGAGCAGGAGGAAGAGGTTGGCGATAGTGTGTAAGGAACTTGTTTAGATGAGGATAGTTGGTGTGAGGAAGAGAAAAGTGAAAAGGAAGGACCACATATTGATGAGAGGTGGAGGAAGAAAGGGAGAATTAGAGAAACGAGATTGGGCCTTTGTCAAGTTATTGATTCAGCAGATAGAGGCAAAGAAGATCGGTCATCCAGAAGCAGGAGATGCCAGAGGGCCATGTCAAGCCCAAGGCAGGTCTAGAGGATGGAAGGAGGTTCCAATGCAGGAAGCCTACTGCCTCCAAGGAGGGTTTGTGGACATTCCATACTTAAACAGAAAGGCTAGTGTGGGACAATCATCCTACCTCTCCGGGCTGACCCCAGGTAATTGCAGAGAGAGCCTAGAACATCCCCCCCAGGTAGCATGAGCTACGGTAGTCGTGGGGTAGGGGACCCAGGAAAGCCTGCACTGTCTCTCTCCAGAGCAGAAGATTGGATTTTGGGCCTCGCAAGCCCTCAGGATTTGCAAAGGGGGGATGTAGCCCCCTTTGAAATATTGTTAATGGACTGCAAACAAAGACCTAACACAACAGATGCCTGACCACTTCTCTGGAGGATGGAGAGCAGGAAAGAGAACGAAAGGGAGAGAGATTGGAGGAAGATCATCCTGAGGTTCTTGTTTTGTTTTCCTTTTGGGGAACATCCCCTTTCATATTTAAGTTGGCCCATCCCTGAACACTAATTAACAAAATGAACATGACCAGTCTGGTCTTCACGTTATTATTTGCAATTGACAGGCCTGCTAAAGTACAAAACAATTCAGATGTGGAACATGCTGCATGACGAAGAATAAGGGAAAGCATGCTCCCACAATATAGACTAAGATGCAAAAGATGCCCTACTCTTCCGTCCTCAAATGATAGTAAGTCTCCTTCAGTTTTAGTGATGCCGATAGGTTGGCCTTGTCTCTCCAAGATCCTGTAAAAGGCAGTGGCCACTGGTCCATAATTGGCGAGGGGGCACTTATCCACTAGTACCCTTACCCCTAACGGTGCAGCCAAGCCAACCCAGTGTAAACACTGGGTGTTTCGGCAGCTGAGGGGGTTGCTCCTGGGCAGGCTTAAACTGTCAAAAGGAAACATGGTTTCCCTTTGACAGTTCAGTAGTACCCCAGCGTGCATGCCCAATGAGCCAAGCAACAATGGGTGCATTTTTCTTTCCCAGTCTTGCATGACCCATTGGGGATGCAGACTAAGGTACATCAAGCCTAAATGTGCAAGGGGGCGCTCTTGTGCACATCCAGGGGCTGAGGGGTGGTGAGATGGAGGCACACATAAGCAGGGGTTATGACGCACTCTCTGCTTCCCCGTTCCTGTTGTATGCTGCAGGGGAACCCGGAGGGTCTTCATTGCAGCAGGTAGCACAAGGCGGAGAGAGCCAGATCCAGAGCGGGCTGCAGGAAAGAAAATTAAAAGAAATGTATTTGTCTATGCGTTTATGAAAGTGTTTGTGTTTGTAAGTGGGTGTGTGAACACGGGAGTGTATGTTGTTTGGGCACCTGTGTGAATGAGAGATGTGATACTGGCCCCATTGATGGGCCCAGTCTGGAATACTTACTTTACTGTGGTCTGGCCTTTTTAACTTTTTTTTATTTTTTTTTTTTATTCAAATTTGTAGAGCGCACGTCAGCCCGGGGGCATCGTGGCGCTTGTTACAGACATATCTTAGTTATAATAATACAATATTAACAAAGAATACATTATTTACAATGGCAATATATTTGTACAAATAGCAGTGCAGTGTATTTACATGGTAAGGCGGGGGTCACAAATTATTGAGCAAGGAAAGAGGTCTTTAGTTTCCTACGAAAAATCGGGAGTGAGTGTTCCGCTCTAATGTCTGCAGGAAGAGCGTTCCACTTCTTGGCTGCAATATAGGGGAAGCTTAGGCCACCGGCTTTGGCTTTTTTGATGCGTGGGATGTAGAGTAAGTTGGTGTATTGCGTCCTGGTGGATCGGGCGGAAGAGGGTTTGGAGATGGTCTCTGATAGATAGGACAGGGCGGAGAGGGAGAGGCATTTGTGCATGAGGGTGAGGATTTTGAGTGTAATCCGTTCTTTGACCGGGAGCCATTGGGCTGAAAGTCTGGCATGGGAGATATGCTCTCTTCTTGGGATGCTAAGGGTGGCCCGGAGAGCATTATTCTGTGTGAACTGGAGTCTGTTTAGGTTTTTTGCTGAAGTGCCCACTAGGAGGGCATTGCAATAGTCCAGTTTGGCTCCAATGGTTGCTCTGGCTATGGAGAGGCAGTTGGGTTTGGAGAGGTATGGCTTGATGGCGTTTATGAGTTTAGTGGTGTGCGCAGAAGAGGAGGTGATTGCGCTGACTTGTCTGTTCATTGATAGAGAGGAGTCTATGTATACTCCCAGTGTCTTTACCGCTGTGGAGACAGGGATGACAGAGTTGTCTATGGAGAAGTTAGCGTACAGTATGTCCAGTTTGTCTAGGATGCTCTGTTGACCTAATATCATGATTTCAGTCTTGTCTCCATTAAGGCAGAGGCCATTTGTTGCCATCCAGGCCTGGATAATGGCGTAGATCGAGTGGAGTGCCTTAGCGTCGTCGTGGTATGAACCTGGGGTAGAAGTACTTATGTGTCGTCCGCGTAGTTAGTGTATGTTATGCCGTATGAGTCGAGTTTGTCTAAAAGGGGTTTAGTGAACAGGTTGTAGAGTGTGGGTGCAGAGCAGGATCCTTGAGGGACCCCGCAGTGGATTGTCGTGGGAGTGACATTGGCTATGTCCGAGAAGACTTTCATGGCTCTACCTCCTAGGAAGGAGGTGACCCATTGTGCTGATTCTTTGGAACAGTTAGCAGAGAGTGTGAGGTGTGAGGTGAGGGTCTTGTGGTAACTAAATCAAAGGCGGCTGAGAGATCTAGGAGGAGCAGGAGAGCTAGCTTGCCCTTGTCCATGATTTGGGTGATCTGATTTTTCAGATCCACCAGAGCTGTTTCTGTGCCATGTCCTTTCTGGAAGCCTGATTACCTCGACCCAAGGATGGAGTGGGTTTCCAGAAAGTGCTGGATTTGGCAATGCTTTGTCCAGTAGTTTCAGGAGGAATGGCACTGTGGCAATTGGTCTGTAGTTGTTAGGTTGTAGGGGGTCGAGGGTGTTTTTTTTAGGAGGAGCCAGACCCAGGCCTCTTTGAGGCTAGCACGGATAATGCCTGTTTTGAAAGACACGTTAATCAAAGCCGTAAAGAGCGGCGCAAAGCAGTCTGCGCAGTCCTTGACGAGTTTTGGTGGGCAGATATCGCATTTACAAGGGGAGGGTTTGAGATTTTTTAGTAGATTGACAACTTCTGTCTTAAGTGACGTCACTGAAGGAGAAGTCAGGTATGGGCATCAAGATTGAAGTAAGCATACAAAGTTTTCCCAAGTGGTACTGGCCCACATTGGAGGGTCCTGTCTGGACATGTTTCTTTACTATGCAATAGAATGTTTTATTTGCAGGCAGCATAATGAGAGTTCATATGTAGTACTGACCCACATTGGTGCATCCAGTCAGGACATTTCTTTACTGCGAAATGGTATTTTGTACTGAGCATTAACAGTGAAGGCGCTTGATGAGTGTTCCTACGTAGCACTGGCCTACATTGGTGAGTCCATGTCTAGACAAATCTTCACTGTGCCATGTCATTTTTTAATGGGCTTCAAGGGTGCAGTGAGCATAACAAGTGTTCCTACGTGGTACTTGTCGTCATTGGTGCGTCCCGTCTGGGAATATTTCTTTACTGTAGTATGCCATTTTCTTTTTGGGTGGGGGGCTTTAAGTTTGAAGAAAGCATAATGAGTGTTCCTATGAGGTACTAGCCCACATTGGTCTGTCCAGTATGGACATATTTATTTACTGTGGCATGCATTTTCTACTCGCCCTCAAGGGTAACGGCGGCATGGTGAGTGTTCCTACGTGGTACTGACCCACATTGGTGTGTCCATTCTAGACAAATCTTCACTGTGGTATGGCATTTTTTATTGGGCATCAGGGATGAAGGCAGTATTATGAATGTTCCTACGAGGTACTAGCGCACATTGGTCGGTCCAGTCTGGACATATTTATTTACTGTGGCATGTTTGTTTTTTTTTTACTGGCCATCAAGAGTGACGGCAGCATAATGAGTGTTCCTACCTGGTACTGGCCCACATTGGTAGGTCCAGTCTGGACATGCTTCTTTACTGTGGCATGTTTTTTTACTGGCATCAAGAGTGACGGCAGTATGATGAATATTCCTAAATGGTAGTGGCCCACATTAGTGCGTCCAGTCTGGACATATGTCTTTGCAGTGGCATGACATATTGTACTGTACAGCTAACAGGACTGGGTTCTTACATGGTAATTCTAGCAAATACCGGTGTAGCGTTCATGAATATGCAGGGTACAGACAGCATGAAAATGGTTTTTATACTGGCATATTTTTGGGGGCAAAAGCATCATGAAAAGGGGTTGGAAAATGCTCCTGTGCAAGGCTGGTGCTTGTTGCACCTATTCGTTTTTTACTTGTTTTACCCTAAAAAAACACTGCAAACTGGATTTTTACCCACATTTCACAGAAAGTGTGCTGAAAATGCACAGATTTAACCCAATATGTGTTACCTTTTCTCAGTGGCGAAGCTACGCTCGGTCACTACACATGTTGTGGGAATCCATTTGCGCCCGCCAATTAAATGATTGACCAGCCACCACTGACAGATGTTGATTATAATTGTTTTTTTATAACACGCTTAATACCGAAGAGGTTTATAAAAACAGACCCGGGATTCGAACATGTGTTGCTCTGCGTTGTCTTGCTTTCAAGACGAGCGCGCTGACAACGAGCTACGCTACCCGTGCAGATTGATATGGGAGTGGCAAATCAGATGATCACCTTCAAGGATCCCATGAACACTATGAAGAATTAGTAATGCCGGTGTGGAAGATGGGCACTTCCCTGGGGCCAAAACATGTCTGCCTTATTATATCTGTAGCTTCCAGTGATGGTCCACTTAAGGCGCTTTTGCTGAACACTATGCGCGGCGCACAGCCAAGGAGTGCTCTGCGTCAGTCTCTGCTCTTCCAACTCCTGTACCCCACCAGGAGGGATCCTGGATGCCCTCCCTCAAAGAACGACAGACACTGAAGGTGGAGGTAAACAATGTTACTGGGGGGGCATTCTCCCGGGAGCAGGACTCAGTACGAATGAGTGCTCAGTTCTGCCCCCTCTCCCTCAGCAGCACCGGATGTAGCCAGGCTGTAGACAGCAGGCTGGCTCCAAACTGCCCTGTAGCCAGCCAATCGTAACACAAGCATAATACGGACCACTGGTTAGGTCAGTGTACCGGGCATTGTGTCATCTGCTGAACAATAGACACTGTTCCTCTGATGCCTCCTTTCAGACTTCCCAAGGTTAGTACTCACGAGAGGTCGCTGCCTACACAAGGTGCTGATGAAACACGTTTCATACCAGTTCGAGAGGCGGGCCTCGGTGTTCGCGCAGACCATCCAGGCAGCGGCTGCACTGCACTTCAGAGTGAGAAAATAGAAAAAGAAGAAATGATTGTTCTGTGTGAGCACAAGCATTGCCAAAGCCATACCCATACCCTATTGTACCCATTTGTTTAGCATGAGATTGCAAGTGGTGGACGGGTGGTGTTAATCGTTTTTTTGGAGCCAATAGGACTCCATGGGGATGTTGGCTGAATTACTCTGATCTTTTCTGTCCTGGTCGGTCTTCCAATGATTTTTTATCATAATTTGGAGGATTTACCGCCCGCATGTTGCTAGAGATAAACCCTCCACTTCAAGGTTAAACTCAGAATTTGGCGGTGTGATAAAAACAGCAGTAATTCCTTTACCGCAAAACAGTGCCAGTAACAGAATTGCCATCACATTCTGGTCAAATTACACAGGCTTCTGGTGAGAGATGGAATTCTCTTTAAAGTAGCAATATCATACATGCCAATATTATACATTCTGTTCGGGGATGGGGAGGAGAAGTACAGTCCTGGTTTTGGCTTTGCTTTCTGTGACTTGTAGCGTTGGGTTTATAATGGGACAATCCAGGACTACAAGACCCAGAGAGGAAAGTTAAAACCAGAATTGGAGAAGTGCTTCCTGCATGGAATGGTTAATGTTGACATGCATACTATAGATACAATTTTTTCAGGCGTTTTATACACCACCACTATCAATAGTTATTCAATGTTACTTTTAACCTTCATTATTACCCCTAAAGTGGACACAATGTATCGACCTTGGAGGTTGAGGAGGTAAAAGACTGTGTCAACCCAACGGGGGTATCGAACCCACGTGAACGCAAGGCCCAGTCCTGTTCCAAATCGAGCATATTGTGCTTGAACTATTCTCCCACTACTGACAGACTCGAGTTTATTAACCAAACTATTTTAAGTCTAGATTTGACCCCTAGCGGCCAGGAAGGGAACAGCGTTCTACATACAGTCATCAGCTGATAACCCTGACATTCAATCTCACCTCTGCTGAGGGAATTACTTTGTCAGCTCAGGGTGTTCGGATTTGGAGTGAATTATCCATCCAGTTGAGACTTGAGTCAAATGTCAAATAAAAAAAAATGAAAACCCACCTTTCTTGCACCTGAGCACCTACCAGGACTTACAGCCCCTGCCCCCCCTTTCAGCAAGATTGGTGACACCCAGAGCTTAGGAAGGTTGACACAGTGCTTGAAGGCCTTTAGGTCATCTGGGATACAAAACAATTTAAGCAGGGACTTGGCCACCCCTACCTACCTTCTTACTGGCTAAAATGCACACACGCATTCTATCCCTCTCTGAATGAATTTTCCCATAACTGGACTTCTATCCCCCAAGGGCGTTCAACCTACAGCGCATTGGGACCATACCAATGGTGAAAGGCGCTATACAAATGACAATTACATTACATAAGTTCCACATATTGACAGTATTATGAGACAGGAGGTAGCACACTTCTCGTCTGTTCAAGAACCAGACGTATAAATGAACTGCAGTCGGACGGAATTCTGATGGCAGATGGGAGAGTTGCCCCCCCGGCATGGATGTTCTGTCAACTGCCCACCAACCAAGAGGTGACGTACCTGCATTGGCAATCGTAGAACTATTCATGAGTCCATTTCTAACAGATATGGTTGCCTGGTGCATGGAGCCTGCCTATAGCTGTGTTTGCAAATGAATATATAGCCAGGACCCTTAGAAGCTCCTGCACGGGAGGGTTCAGCCACTCCTTCCTCTTCACTTTTTGCGCATGCCTCGAGGAGAACTTATTGGTCAGAGGAAGGTTACCTCACGCAACTGTTGCAACATCTGGATTCCCTAAAGTTGCTGGTTGCCGCCCCCCATTAATACACACGTTTCAGGGATAGACCCGTCCATTAGCAAAGCTTCTGGATTTTTCTCCCATTTACCCTCTCTGCCAAGGACCAGATTACTTAATGTTCAGGAAATTGTTAAAATCTCCTCTGTTTCAGCCTACCTCTGGTGAGTCACTGCTGAACAAATATCTCTCTGCCGGGTTCACTCTTACCAACACACTATTTATTGGGACCTTTGGCTTCGCCCGCTCTTTATTGGCATCCCTTCATCGGGTTCACTCTTGCCAACTTTGTCAATCACACAATTCCTTGAACAGTTCTTACGATGCAGGATTCACTTCCCTTAGCTTCATGACCATCTGCCAGTCAAAGACTTTTGACTGTAGAGAGGATTTTACTAGACCCCTGTATGACCACATTGACCCCTTTCTCGCGCCGTCCCCAAGGCCTTCTGGTAACGGTAGTTTCAACAATAGGGTAAACGCCCAAGGTTTCTCAAGTGAACACCCACGTGGTGCCTGACTCCTCTGTAGCTGGTTTTCCCCTCTCGTATTAACAGTTCTTTGTACTTTCTTCAATTACCGTTTGCTACTTTAGTTCAACACAGTTCGGTTTCTTATCGGCTCTCCCCTCGACTCACCGGCTGGGATGAACCGCTTGGCTTTTCTTGTCTCTGCAGTCAAGGCGGGTACCACGGTGGCAAGTGTCTCTCCCCGGCTTGGTTATTAGCGGAGGAGAGCCTGTGTACGGTTGACATCTGCTGAAACACATTCTGGCTATTGTTCGCAGTCTTACGATTCCTTCTGTGGAGGTTTCACAGGCCTTGGTCAGAAAGGGCAAGGTCGCTTCTCTCCTTGTCCCCCTCTCGGTTAACGCCGTCTTTTTCCTCCTCTTCAACTGACATGCTGAGTTAGCTCTCTCATTGTGCGGTCTGCCTTGCTCCTCTTGTGCTCTTGTGCTCCACATTTTATCCCTGTGGGGAAGGCAAATGGTTGTCAGGTGTGTGTGATTCTGGTCAGTTGCCTGACTTTGCCTGACCCTTGTGTACGGACATGTCAGGAAAACGGCTCTGGTTTTTGTCCGTCGTCTTTCGTGGTGTGAGAAAGTGTTTGTGTCGGAAAAGCGGGGGGATAGAGTGTTTGAGTGTCCTACATGGTAGGTTGGGGAAAAGGTGTTGTCAGAAGGGGGATACCGCACCCCACCTGTCGGTGTCCCACCTCCACTCCCTGAGGATCCCCCATCCAGGTGATCCTCCCTCACTGGTAGACCCCCAGGAACTAGATCGAATAGCGATGGCCGTGACCTGGCCAATGACAGATCCCCGGAGAGTAGTTCCGGAGACACCTTCATGTTTCTCACAGCGGTGATAGACAGACCTGTCCCAAAGCACATGTTGTTAATGTGTATGTGTTAGCGACATCCTCAGTTGGTAGTTCTGCTGAATGGTTTCCCCAAAGGTTGTTCTGCTAGGATAGTCCCAGATAATTGGGAATGGTTAAGAATAAGTGCTACAGCGTTCTTTGTTTAACAGTTCTCCTCAGGGATTTCCAGATGTGTAGGAATAGCAAGCAAGGGCATTTCCTGGATTAATTGCCGGGGAATGATCAAGTTCTTAAGTGCCATTAGTGCTTGGGATGGTAGTTCTGCTAGATAGATTACCGGTAGGTAGTGCTGATAAATGCATTCACCGGTAGGTGAGATTAGCAAATAACAGCTAGACGGCCCTGCGGTAACTAGTTCTGCTCTTGGATTTTTGATGCGTAGGATTAGCAAGCATGTGCGTAGCCATGTGCAAGCTCATAAGTGTTATTAGTGCTTGGTTTATGAGTCTAGCACAGTGGGTCCATATTATTGGCGATATATAACTCTGGGCCTGAGAGCATACGGAATTCCTATGGATGAAGTACTGAATCAGTTCCATCAAGTACATGGGTATGATTTGGGTTTCAGGTCTGGTGAAAGGCTCCAGATAGTGACGGTAGATATTGTTGAGCCTGAGAGTCTATGACAAGGTCTGTATTGAGCAGGGTACCACCTCAGGTGTGGGTCGTGGTGGTAAGTCGAGTGATTGACTGCCTTCCCTTGTGTGGGTCTGGGCGAAGATCCAGGTGTTGAGTGCCTTCTGCAAAGCCATGTAGTCTTTGCTGTGTCTTACGCGGGGAGGCAGTAGGTTCCACAAGGTTGGCACCAGGGTTGTGTAGGCAGACCATCCGATCCTGGCCCAATTGGAGATTGGGACCACAAGGAGGAGGGCAGTGCTTGACCTTAGGGTGTGAGTTGGGTGGTAAGGTGTAATGTTTTGATGAAGGAATATGGGACCTGATTTGTGTACCGCTTGGTTGGTAATACAAAGGAGTTTGAAGGTGGCCCTACATCCAATTGGGAGCCAGTGTAGGGTGCGTAGAGCAGGTGAGATGTGGTGCCTTCGTCCCAATGCGACAAGCAGCCTGGCAGACGAGTTTTGTACTCTTTGGAGTTTGTTTAAATGGTAGGCCGGTGCACCCAGGTAGAGGGAGTTTGCATAGGCATCAAGTCTTGACAGGACAACTGACATAATTGCAGCCAGTCCTTTGGGGTAGGTAAGGTAGGGGAAGATTGGCTTCAGGAGCCTACGGTGGAAATGACAGAATTTGGATGCATTGTTAATGTGGTGAGACAGAGTTAGGTCTGAGTCCTTTGTGCAGCCAAGATTTTTGACAGTGGAGGTCATGGGGGTGGAGGGGGTGTGTGAGGGAGGCAAGGGAGTTGGTTGGGTGAATAGAGCAGTTTTCTCACATACCATGATCTCTGTTTTACCTGGGTGAAGAGGGAGATGGTTGGTCATCATGCAGCAGTCAATGTCTGTGAGTCATGCTGCTAGGTCAGGGCTGGGGTAGTTAGTAGATTTAGGAATTCTCAAGATGATTTTTGTGTCATCCGCATAGTTACAACAAGTGAGGTTGTGTGAGGGGATGAGCCTGGGCAGGGGGTTCATGCAAAGGTTGAAGAGAAGGGGGAGAGAGGCAGGCTCCTTGGGGTACTCCAGTGTTTACTGAGCATGCAACAGAGAGGAAAGGGGGAATGGGTGATTTGTTGTCTATTGGTGAGGAAAAAGGCGATTCAGGTGAGTTTTGAATCATGTATTCCCAAAGAGCACAGTCTGTCAAGGAGGATCATGTGGTTATTGGTGTCAAACGCATCTGAGAGGCCCAGAAGAATAAGTGCTGTGCATCCTTTTGAGTCAGCTGTCACTTTGATGTCATCCCAGATAGAGATCAGCATGGTTTCTATTCTGTGGCATGGATGGAATCCTGATTGTGCTGGGTCTATGAGATTATTAGATTTCCCAAAACCATTGAGCAGTGAGTAAGCAGTGCAGTCGATGCGTTTTGCTAGGAATCTGGTGTTGTAGATTGGCCTGTAGTTGTTTGGTAGTAGGAGGTCGAGGGATGTTTTTAAAGCAGAGGTTTGACATGCACAGTTTTGAAGGAGTCTGGGATGCTGCCGGAGGTGATGGAGTCATTAAGAATGGACTTCGCTGATTCTCCTTGTCATGATGCCTACCCCCGGAGCACCAGGCCAGGCCCAGCACCCCCGGGAGCAGGCATCACGCCCCCGGGTAAAAGCCCAGCGGCCCTTTATAGGGGCTCTTTGGACTCTGTCCTGGCGCCGTTGGCGCCAGGCTCATGTTGGACATCAGTCCTGGCGCCATAGGCGCCAGGCTCATAAGGGGAAGTGTTTGGTGCACTTACCTGAAGCAGGCCATGCTGCACACTCACCTGATGCAGACCATACTGCATGAAAAACCAAGCCAAATGAGGCTTAGGAGGGACTATTTTTCTGAAGGAACTATTTTGTTACTTGGATGGGGCTGTGGAAGAATACTCACCTGGAACTTCTTCCAAGGCTATTTAAGCCACGCCCGGACAGCCACACGTGCTTCGCGTTGTTCTGCATCCCAGCAGCTGAACGCTCACCGTGTCTGCTCCTGCACCTGGACTCCAGCCACGCCCGCCTCGAACCTGGAACACCTGTAAAGAAAGAAGAGAAGAGAAAGGTGAAAACCAAGAACTTATTCAACCTTCTTACCTGCATCCGGAATCTTCACGCCAGCATTCCTGAAGGAAGACTTCCATTTAAAAGCACCGCGTTGCTCGCTGCAGCGCCGCGCTTCACTCACCTGTTCCCGAGACGCCGCCCGGCTCCATCGCGGCTCTCAGCACCGGTCGCCGCATCTTTGCACCTAGGGGAGAGAAGAAGAGACAAAAGGTGAGCAAGGGAACACAAGAGGAAAGCCGAATTTTCAGCCATATTACTTACCGGCTTTTCTTGGTGAACCATTCCACATCTCGGGTCGGCGCCGCATCTTTGGCAGGTACCGCACCCCGGCCCCTGTGGGGAAAGGACAAAAGACATTACTGGGGAATTATAAAGAGATTTAGAGGGGTCGCACTCATCACTAACTCACCTGATTTTACCACCGGCAATTTAACCCCTCAACGCATCGCCTTTGTTCTGCACCTGAAATAAAGGACAGATCACAGGTTAGGAAAAACAACATAAAAGGAGGCTCACACTTGAACTTTTGCATCTTCATACTTACGGCGTATCGCTCAGAAAAGTCAAGTGGATTTGCCAGCGCCATTCTGAAAACCAGTGAAGTAACTGGACGAACTCGCGCCCCTGCACCAGAAGCAGGATGGAGAGTTTATCCTTCCAAACCATAAGGTGAGCTTAAACCGGGGGTTTTGGAGGAAGTCAGAGAAGAACGAAGGGGGAAAGGGGGGAGCAAGCACACTATTCAGCAGACAGTTAATCCCCTTTCTCATCTGCAGAAGGATATTCCTACGGGCCAGACAAGCAAGATTTGGGGTCCTGTTCAATCGGTGGTCCGAATTCTGCGCATCACGCTTGAAGAGGCCACAGCAACCCAGACCAGACCAGCGCCTCCGTGGGAGCCAGGTGAGCGTTACAGAACGCGAAGCCTTCCTACAAATTCCCACCCAGGCGCTATGGAAACTTCTGAGACTGACCAGTTGGCCCAACTACTGGGGGAATTACGGGCCGAAGTACACGCCGCTCGTCAAGAGACTAATGCTCTCCGGAGGGAAGTGATTGTAACAAAGGAAAGAGCTGATGACCTGGCTAGACAGCTTTTGCAAAGTCAAGCTGGACAAACTCCTTTACCCGGTTCCGGAGGGAACCCCGCTCCTGTGCTTTCCAGTAACCCGGTGCAGATTAATCTACCTGGAAACATGCCGCTGGCCCCACCCGAACGCTTTGCTGGGGACCCCAAACGATTCGCCGTATTCATGAATCAGTGTCGTTTGCATTTCCTGTGCAGACCTGGGGCCTTCCCTAATGACCAGACCAAGGTAGCCTTTGTAATTGTCATATCTCAGCGGCAGTGCTGCCGATTGGTCAGTTCCACTGGTAACTCAAGATGACCCGATTCTTCGTGATTTTCAAGGATTTCAAGCAAGCATGGAAAGGTTATTTGCTCGTCACTCCCAGAGGCAGGCTCTAGATGACGAACTTCTATCTCTGCGACAGGGCAATCAAGACCTCCTTTCCTACATTGCAACCTTTAATAGACTTATTGTGGAAACTGGGTGGCCAGAGGATAAAAGAATCACGTTATTTTATCGAGGTCTACGCGGAGAACTTAAAGATGTCCTGGCCCAAGTTGTAAATCAGCCCCAAGAATGCTCAGAATATATAGACTTAGTGGTCCAATTGGATCACAGACTGCAAAACAGAAAAGCAGATCAGTCCAAGTTTGAGACCCGGGTGTTAGTCAAGACCCACGCTAACCTCAAGGGGGCTGAAGCCTCTGAGCCAATGCAAATCGGAGGAGTTAAAGGACCTTTAACTCAAAAGGAACATGAAAGAAGACGGCAGATGCACTTATGTCTTTATTGTGGTTCCTCTGGACACTTTCTACAAGATTGCCCGGCAAGGCCGCCCAGGAAGGTGGTAGGAGCCGCTGATAAAATCCATGAAACCTCTGTATCGGGAAACGACCCCGCCCGACAAGCATAGGGGTCCGCTTGCCGAGCTTGAAAACGAACTCTCAGACCTCGCATTTCATTGTGCCAATGGTCCTCGTAGATCCGGAACAGCCTAAGCGGTTGCATGCAATAAAGGCATACATCGATAGTGGGGCTATAGGAAACTACGTGGATCGTGAATTGGTCTCCAGGATTAACCTCCCTCTGCGTCCTAAAACCAGCAAAGATGTCATCACCACAGTTGATGGAACCAAAATTGCCTCGGGACCGGTAACACATTCCACAGCTGAGGTGACACTTGTAGGTCCAGACGGCCATCGGGGGGCAGTTGTGTTTGATGTAATCAAGGCTCCACAGTTTCAGATTATTCTCGGAATCCCTTGGTTAGAGACACATAATCCTCGATTTGATTGGCGAGCGAAGAGAATAACCTTTCCGGAGTGTGCACGAACCTGCTACCCAGAAAATCTGAAGATCAGTCTAGCATCAGTAACCTCTGTCTCCATGCAACTACCTCCGAAATGCCAAGACTTTCAGGACGTCTTCCAAAAGGAACAGGCCAACACGTTACCTCCTCACAGATCGTACGATTGCCAAATCGATCTGGTGCCCGGTGCACAACCCCCTTGTAGCAGGATTTATGCCCTTACTGAGCCGGATAATCTGCATTTGAGACAATATTTAGATCAATACCTAGCCAATGGTTTCATTCGCCCGTCAAAGTCTCCGGCATCCTCGGCTTTGTTCTTCGTGCCAAAAAAAGAAGGCGACCTTAGAACTTGTATCGATTACCACGCATTGAACTAGATAACTGTTAAAAATCGTTACCCTCTGCCTTTGATCCCTGAACTCCTTGACCAGGTGAAGGACGCTTGCATATACACCAAGTTAGATCTCCAGGGGGCTTATCATCTGGTACGAGTAAAAGAAGGCGACGAATGGAAAACGGCCTTCCGTACAAAATATGGACTATTCGAATACCAGGTGATGCCTTTCGGGTTGTGCAACGCGCCTGATGCCTTCCAATTCTTCATGAACAATGTCCTTCGGGAACTCATTGATGTCTGTGTTGTCGTGTATATCGATGACATTCTGGTGTACTCCTCTTCGGAATCAGATCACAGAAAACATGTCAGGGCCGTCCTTGAGAAATTGCACCAGCACAAACTGTTTGCAAAACTGGAAAAATCTGTTTTCCATACCACCGAGGTTGAGTTTCTTGGATTCATCCTGACACCAAAAGGGGTCCGAATGGACTCACGGAAAGTGGATGCCATCCTCAAATGGCCATCACCTAGTTCGGTGAAAGGTGTCCAAAGCATGCTTGTTTTGCCAATTTTTATCGCAGGTTTATCCCGGAATTTTCACGGGTGGTGCAACCCATCACTGCACTCTTGCGGAAGAATAAACGTTTTGAATGGACAGAGGAAGCTGAACAGGCCTTTCAGGAATTAAAAGCTAAATTTACGTCCGCACCTATTTTGAAACACCCGCGTCCTGATCTCTCATATATAGTCGAAACCGACGCATCCAACTTAGCCATGGGAGCTGTCCTGTCTCAGAGAGACCCCGAAACCAACCAACGGCACCCCGTAGCATTTTGGTCCAGAAAGTTCTCGCCGCCGGAGATAAATTATGCAATCACCGATAAGGAATTATTTAAGGAGGCTTTAAGGCTTTGCGGCATTATCTTCTTGGCGCCAGGCATACCATCACCGTGATCACTGAAATTTACAATATTTAAAAACTGCCAAGGCTCAGTCTTCACGACAGCTCCGATGGGCTTTATTCTTTGCTGAGTTCGATTTTGTAATCACTTACCGTCCCGGCTGTAAGAATGGCAAAGCGGACGCGCTATCTCGAATTGGAATGGGAGAAATGGACACAAACTCAGAACCTGTGCCGATAATTCCCGAACAAAGAATCTTGGGGATAACCACTTTACAAACCCTTGAAGACATTCAAGCACGGGTAAAACTATTCCTGGACTCTTCAGCCTTGCAGGATTGGATCAAAAGGAGGTCTGACTTTTCAATCAACGTTGGCTTACCTTACTTCCAAAGACGTTTATTTTTGCCAGAAAAGGAATTGCAAGAACTGGTTATTTCCCGTCATCACGATACTCTGATGGAAGGACATCCTGGCATTGCCAAAACAGAGGAAAAAATTAAACGACAATTCTGGTGGCCGTCTTGGCGAAAGGATATTAAATCTTTCGTGATGTCCTGTGGAGTTTGCGCCCAAAACAAAGGTCAAAAAACAAAACCCGCCGGTCTTCTTCAACCCTTAGACATTCCACCAGCACCTTGGCACACCTTGTCACTAGATTTTATCACGGACCTGCCCTCTTGTAATGGATACAATACTATTCTGGTTGTGGTGGATTTATTTTCCAAGATGGCCCATTTTATTCCGTTGAAAGGATTACCTTCAGCTTTTGTTCTTGCCAAGGAATTCCTCGAAAATATCATCCGTCTGCATGGATTCCCGTCCATACTAATCTCCGATCGGGGAAGCCAGTTTATTTCTCATTTTTGGAAAAAGTGTTGTCAACTGGCACAAATCGACCTAAGACTCTCAACCAGCCACCACCCACAGACCAATGGTCAGACAGAGAGAACGAACCAGACCCTTGAACAATATCTACGATGTATGTTGCACCAATCGGATGGTAATTGGAAGGATATTTTATGGGTGCCTGAATATGCATACAATAACTCGATACACTCTGGAACTGGTCAGAGCCCCTTTTATACCCTATATGGACATCACCCTCGTACTTCAGACTTGGACTCACCTTTGAGCCTCGAAATGCCCGCAGTGGACCATTTGCATTCTACGATTACTCAAGCCTTCAAGGATGCTACTGCACACTTACAACATGCGAAAGGGAAATACAAAAAGAATGCGGATCTGCATCGAAAGGAGGCGCCTCCATACCAAATAGGGGATCAAGTATGGTTGGCTACCAAACACTTATCGCTCAAGGGACCTCGGACTTTTAATCCAAGGTATTTAGGCCCTTACTCGATCAAAGCTATAATTAACCCAGTGGCAGTCAAGCTAGATCTACCAGCTAACATGCGGATTCACCCCGTTTTTCATGTGTCGCTTTTGAAACCAGTGCAACCAGGAACCAGATTAATAAAGCCACCAGAACCAATCCAGATAGATGGGGAGCCTGAATTCGAGGTGAAGAACATTTTGGACTCTAAGATCTCAAAATCAAAACTTTTCTACCTAATTGATTGGAAGGGGTACGGGCCTCAGGAAAGATCTTGGGAACCCAGCGACCACGTACATGCACCTCGGCTAGTAAAAAGGTTCCATCGGAATTTCCCGAACAAACCGAAACCTCCTGAGGGAACGACCTTGGGAGGGGCCTTGGGGGGGAGTGCTGTCATGATGCCTACCCCCGGAGCACCAGGCCAGGCCCAGCACACCCGGGAGCAGGCATCACGCCCCCGGGTAAAAGCCCAGCGGCCCTTTATAGGGGCTCTTTGGACTCTGTCCTGGCGCCGTTGGTGCCAGGCTCATGTTGGACATCAGTCCTGGCGCCATAGGCGCCAGGCTCATAAGGGGAAGTGTTTGGTGCACTTACCTGAAGCAGACCATGCTGCACACTCACCTGATGCAGACCATGCTGCATGAAGAACCAAGCCAAATGAGGCTTAGGAGGGACTATTTTTCTGAAGGAACTATTTTGTTACTTGGGTGGGGATGTGGAAGAATACTCACCTGGAACTTCTTCCAAGGCTATTTAAGCCACGCCCGGGCAGCCACACGTGCTTCGCGTTGTTCTGCATCCCAGCAGCTGAATGCTCACCGTGTCTGCTCCTGCACCTGGACTCCAGCCACTCCCGCCTCGAACCTGGAACACCTGTAAGGAAAGAAGAGAAGAGAAAGGTGAAAACCAAGAACTTATTCAACCTTCTTACCTGCATCCGGAATCTTCGCGCCAGCATTCCTGAAGGAAGACTTCCATTTAAAAGCACCGCGTTGCTCGCTGCAGCGCCGCGCTTCACTCACCTGTTCCCGAGACGCCGCCCGGCTCCATCGCGGCTCTCAGCACCGGTCGCCACATCTTTGCACCTAGGGGAGAGAAGAAGAAACAAAAGGTGAGCAAGGGAACACAAGAGGAAAGCCGAATTTTCAGCCATATTACTTACCGGCTTTTCTTGGTGAACCATTCCACATCTCGGGTTGGCGCCGCATCTTTGGCAGGTACCGCACCCCGGCCCCTGTGGGGAAAGGACAAAAGACATTACTGGGGAATTATAAAGACATTTAGAAGGGTCGCCCTCATCACTAACTCACCTGATTTTACCACCGGCAATTTAACCCCTCAACGCATCGCCTTTGTTCTGCACCTGAAATAAAGGACAGATCACAGGTTAGGAAAAACAACATAAAAGGAGGCTCACACTTGAACTTTTGCATCTTCATACTTACGGCGTATCGCTCAGAAAAGTCAAGTGGATTTGCCAGCGCCATTCTGAAAACCAGTGAAGTAACTGGACGAACGCGCACCCCTGCACCAGAAGCAGGATGGAGAGTTCATCCTTCCAAACCATAAGGTGAGCTTAAACCGGGGGTTTTGGAGGAAGTCAGAGAAGAACGAAGGGGTAAAGGGGGGAGCAAGCACACTATTCAGCAGACAGTTAATCCCCTTTCTCATCTGCAGAAGGATATTCCTACGGGCCAGACAAGCAAGATTTGGGGGTTCTGTTCAATCGGTGGTCCGAATTCTGCGCATCATGCTTGAAGAGGCCACAGCAACCCAGACCAGACCAGCGCCTCCGTGGGAGCCAGGTGAGCGTTACACTCCTGCACAGGTGGAGGTGAAGATTTCTTTGAGGAGAGAGGCGGGAAAAGGGTCGAGGGGTTAGCCAGAGAGTTGGCTGATGGATAGTAGTTTTGCGAACTTCTTGCTCAAGATAGGGCTGAAAGAGCAGAAATAAGGGTTCTCAGGGTGAAGAGCGGATGGGTCTAATAGAGCAGGTGAACACGATGGAGAGTTTGGTGTTGAGGGTGGCCGTCCTGTCTAGGGCTGTTTCGTGGAAGTGTTCAGAAAGGGAGCTGCAGAGCGTTTGTGAGGAGCCAGTCGAGGCTGTGGTGCAGGGCGGGGTGCATGAATTCTTTGATGATCCTGTGGAGATTTTTGCTGTCACTATGGCAGTCCAGGATCCTTTTATTATAATAGGCTTTTTAGGCCTTTCAGATCTCTGATTTGTAGTTTCTGTGGGTAAGGATATAGCTGTGGTCGGAAGTGATGAAAGGGTGCTTAGCAACGCCTCGGTCAGGTCCGGTAGTATCTTGACCTTGGTTTAGCACTTGAACTGAGATGTAGGGGTTGCGTGGGGGTGGCAGTGGTGTGAGGATGGACAAAGGTATGGCAGAGAGGTCTGTCCAGATGAGGGGTTGGGGTTTGGAAGAGGACTGTAGGTCGGAAGAGCTGAAAATGGCATCCAGAGTGTGGCCAGCAGTATTTGTGGCTCCTCTGATGTGCTGGGTGAGGTTGAGTGCCTCAAGGCTCTCAAATAGGGGTAAAGTCATGGAGTTGTTGGGGAGGTCAAACCAGATGTTAAAGTCTCTCAGTAGGGTGAGTGCCGGGTGGTTTACTAGAATGAATGCTAGTGAGTCGCATAGGCTGTTAGCAAAGTGTCTGTCGTAGCCTGGCAGCCTGTAGACAAGCAGGAATATGTGTGAGAGAGTAGGCAAGAGAGAGATTTTGACTAGGATGGATTCACAGTTAGCTGTGCTGTGTTGTGTTTCGGTGGAGGTAATAGAGATGTGAGGTTTGTGTAGGATGGCTAAACCGCCTCCACTGGTTGGTCCGTTGTGGATGATGAGTGAGTAGTCAGGTGGGAATGCTTTGTGAACGATAGGGTTCAAGTAATCTGAGAACCAGGTTTCGTTAATGAAGATAAGATCGGGGTTCTCGGAAGTGATGAGGTCATAGATGCTGTGTTTGTTCTTGGCTAGAGAGCGGGCATTGAAGAGGAGGCAGGTGGCTTTGAGAGGAGTAGCAGGGGTGGTGTTTATCCGGGTATCTGGGGTTGGCCGGGTTGAATTGGTCGGGGTAGTCGGAAGGTTGGTGTTGATAGGGGAGAGGGTCAATAAGGTAGGACAGTGTACTAGCACAGGCAGAGGTGGTCAGGGGGAATACTGTAGTGAGTGTGTAGAGGGTGTTGTGGATGGTTAGTGACCGGGAAGAGAGGACAGGTGGTCGCAGGTCAACTCGGTAGTGGCGTGGAATGGGTGGTTTGGTTGGTAGCAAAAAACTTGGAGGGTTGAGGCATGGTGGTGGGTAGTTCAGAGGTGTCTGGCTAGGTGTTGTTGCAGAATGGTGTACGGGCTATAAAGAGAGGAAATGATGAGGGTTGAAGGAGAGAGAAAGGGAGGATACTCTATTCAAGGAGAGGGAAAGGTGGCAGGGGTGATAGAGGGGACATGGTAGTGGGGTAGGAGAGGCAAGTTGGGTCGAGAGGTGCAGGGCAGGTGGGGCATGCAAAGTTGAGGGCAAGGGGCGTTGTCTACCTCTGAGTTTTGTGCATATGGGTGCTGAAGGAGTGTGCGAGAGGGTGGGGGTGCCAGCAGGAAAGGGGGTTGAGGCGATGGTTCAGGAAAGGGCAAGACGTGCCATGCTCAGCAAAGGAAAGGGGGTTGATGGGGTAGGCCTTTTGTAGGTGGTCGGTGTGATGGAGACGGTGGTAAGCAGGTGGGCCATTCTTGCTGAGGGAGGTGTGGTCAGAGAGAGGGAGATGGATGTCACGCTGGACTGTGGAGGGGGTGGGTGTAAGCTGTCACAACACCCCTGGGATTCCTCTGGGTTGGTTGTGCGAGAGTGTGAGGCAGGTTGAATGTGTGTGTGAGGGAGGGTGTCTGTTTGGAGGGTGCTGGAGGACAGGGGAGGACAGGGGAGGCAGTTGAGATGAGGGGAGCCTCCCTTCGTGTGAGAGATGGGATGAGGACAATGTGTGGTGGTCTCTGGGTTTGTAGCTGAGGGGGCGAGGGACAGGGGTTCAGCAAGAGAGGTGCAGGGTGTGTTTCCCTCTGGTCTGGGAGTTGGACGCTGGGCAATGGGATGCTTTAGGAGGGTGAAGGCCTTCAGCCTGGGATAGTGGAGAGGGAAGGTGGGGGACAGGTAGGGAATGGGCAAGGGTTGATGAGAACGGTGAAGGGATCAATTTTTCTGGGCACACCAGTGTGCCCCTCTGATGTGAGAGTTGGAGGGTCAGCGCTAAGAGGAAGTGGGGAGCTGTGGGTTCCCAGTGAGAGAGGGCGGGAATGAGGGTTTGGAGTTTGGGGTCAGCAGTGGTAGTTGGTAGGGGGCTATGTACCGGGCGATGGTGGGCCATGTAGATCCTTTGGTGAGTGAGTTGTGGGGGTGTGGTGGTGGAGATGGGTCAGTATGTGTGTGGGATTCGAATGGATGGCTTGGAGGAGACATGATTTTTTGGACCGTGGTGTGGGTTCAGGAATGAAGATGTGAGGGTGAGGGATGTGGGTCCGGTGGTGTTTGAAGGGGAATGTCTGAAAGCTCTATGTGTATGAGAGTGGTGTAGCATGTGTCGAGAGAGTGCGTCAATCGGAGGGATTCTGGGTGTGGGCTGTACTGAGATTGGGAAAGAGGGTGTGTGGGTGATGGATAAAATGCAGATGGGGTGTGTTCTCGAAGGTCTGAGAGCTCCTTGTGTATTTGTATTTGTATTTTGTTTATTTATATAGTGTGCCTGGCCCAAAGGCCATGTCTGTGTGTGTATGATTCTGGGTACGTGTGGTAATGGGTTTCAGAATTAGGGTGCAAGGGTGGGTGGTACAGGGCGAGAGTGGTGTATTCTGGAGTGCTTGAGAGCTGCTTTTAAAAGTGGGAGGGGAGTTGTGTGGTGGGTTGAAGGGTGTGGGAGAGTGGGTCAGGGTGAGTGTGGTAGAGATGTATGGGAAGAGGGTGAGGGCATAGACTTCTAGGTAGTGTGTGCGTCTGGCTTAAGGGTGTTTTTATTTGCCATGGTTGTGTAAGGATGTGGCTCGTGGTGGACATGTTGGAGGCACTGGGTAGCGGTGATTGAGATACCACTGTAGAAGGGAAGGCTAGAATTAAGAGAGTCTGATCAGTCTCGTGAACACACAGAAAAGGGGCAACGGCGGCTAGTATAAGCAGCTAACTTAGATGAAGCATCAATAAGTTTAACAGTTATGGGTAGCAGTACCTGGCTACCTACATATAGGGCAAAAGTGACTGAAATTGGCTCATGACAGTAAATGCAGAGACACCTAGATTTGGGACACCTGGAAAGAGGGAGAAGGGCCTAAAATTAGGGCACAGCAGAAAATGCAATAACACCTAGATTTGGGACACCTGGGTAGAGAGAGAAAGCGGGGGCAGCAAGAGTGCACCGTGGGAAAATTGTCCTACGTGCAAATTATGTTTCCCCTAAAACAATTTACCTGAATGCGAGATTTCGCTACCTGACATAATTTACCCAAATGCGAAATATGGCAAACTAACTCAATATGACTAAATGCGAGATATGGCTGACTAACACAATATGCTCAAATGGGAAATATGGCTGGCTAACACAATATGGCTAAATCAGAGCTATGGCTGACAAACACAATATGGCCAAATGCAAAATATGGCTGACTAACACAATATGGCTAAATGCGAGATAATGCTGACTAACACAATCTACCTAGATGTGAGATATGGCTAGCATACAACCGTGGTTTTCGTGCTGCAGACTGCAAGCTTTGTTGGTAATAAGATAGGTTGGACAGTTAAATGCGGAGCAGCAATAGCTGATCCCCCTGTTCGAACCTTGGTTACCTTGTCAGTCGCAGCTGGTTGACGGCTGCGCTGCAGGCTCCACTGGCGAACACTGGCAAACACAATCTGAAGCTGCCTCTGTAGAAGCTGCCCCTTGCCTTGGGGCTCTTAGCAGACCGGGCTGACCGGGCAGAGGGCTGCTCACGGAGGAAGTGGGAATTTGGGAACTTTTGGCCTATCAGGGTGGTGGGGCGGTACGGGAGGCAGGCGGGGGTTGGAGGGCTAGTATCAGGAATCTATGTGCTTCTGCCCAGCAACACGCGCCAGAGTGTCTAATTAAATAAACTTGCACAAAAAGATGTTGGAACCACACAGATTAATCAAACAGGGCCTGTATGAATCACCGGCAGTAAAGCGGGACTTGAAGGTGAGCGCAGGAAGATATCCTCGCTCGGTATAGAATGCAGGGGAACTTCTGGCCTATCAGGGGGTTAGGGGTGGAGCAGGAGACAGGCAGAAGTGTTGGATGGCTAAGATCGGGAAGTTATGGGCTTCAGGTCCAGCAACACGTGCCGGAGTGCCAAATTAAGTAAAATTGCACTAAGGCCAGAGTTTTCTACAAAAAAGATGTTGGAGTGACTTGGATTAATCAAACAAGGTCTGTAAGACCCACCGGCAGTAACAACAATAATAAATCAAAAAATTTGGGGTAGGCATTGATACTGCAAGTTGCAATAGTCGCGTCAACATTGACTTATGTCGGCCAGTCTACAACTGGCAGCGAGCAGCAGATATTATCGTAAAGGTGTGTGCTGATCTAGGCAAGCCCTCATCAAACTGGAAGGTCTTCGTTTAATCTTTTTTTGAGGCTTCTCAGTAGTGGTAATGCACAGTTCAATACTAAGTGATGCCTAAAATGAAACAGAAGTCTGTGGTTAGTAATATTTTAGTAATAAATGAGTATTCAGCACAATGAGTAGTCTTCATAAATTGGTTTTCACAAAAAGAATACTATGGAATACTAAAAAGGCTAAGTATAGTATATACTGCTGCACTGTGTAGAGGAACTCAACAGCCTTGCGCGTAGTGCGATGCCCTTTACCGCTAGCCCTATCCGTGTTGACTTCCATTTTCCTTCTTTTTATCTGCATCAGCCGCTAGACGTCCACCCATTGTTGTTACTGTTGGGAAACTGGCGCAGGGAAGTGAACTGTCGACTTTAAATTACACAGAGGCTCGTGAAACCAGGTACAATGGATTCCCTTTACCTGCCGCGCAAGAAGCGGGAGGCGGTCACAGGCGGGGAAGAAAAAGGCCTTTATTTGAGCAAAAAAACAATCCCTGCCAATTATTCGTCCTTATCTCAGAGAGAGGAAGGGGGTGGGGCCAAATAAACAAGGGCAGTTGTGTGGTAACATTTTGAATGTGCACTGTGTATTGCACAGGAGATGGATTGTGTCCACTTTTAACACACCTTCCTCCTCACAGACGCTAGATCCTGTTGTGTGTCTGCTTGAAATTATTTTTCAGAAAGATAGCTACCCCCCAAATAATTAGGAGTTCCTGCATGAGAAGCAAGTCTTTGTCAGGCTGAAAAGCTAGGTATTGTCCCAGGAAGCAATGCAAGAAAACTACATGCAAACAATAATAACAGCAATCTGCGTTCTTACATAGCATTTAATGCCGAATCTCCCAGGCTTTTTGCACTGTACTGACAGGTGCTCTTACTATGCAATGTAATGCTTGTCAAATGATCAACCTCTGAAGGATAAAGAGCTGAGTCGACCCTGCTGTGTGATTCGAACTTGCAAAGTGCCAGCTGCCCCATGCCAGAGGTGGGCATTAAACGAATTTCCTAATCACCCATTCCTCTTGCATGGGTTCTAAACAAAGTGGGTGTCCACTGATGAACGGCTGCACGCTCCTGCGTGCTTGCTGTGTGCTTACATTTGAGGGACTACAAGTTCCTGGGAGGAATCAGTGAAGCTGCTGCAAGCCGTGGGAATGGTCACAGAGCATGATCTATGACTACTATATGATTCAGGTCCCTCTCAGCATTCAGGAGAGCCCTAAAAACTACTCTATTCAACGAAGTCTGCTCCATCATCCCCTCTCACACCATGTCAGCCCTCTACATTGTATGCTGTAACCCTGTAATGTACTTCCTGTGCACTAGGAAGACTGTACTATGTAACTAAGCTCATTGTCTTGTAACAGCACCACGATGCCTTAGGGCTGCTGTGCGCTTTATAAATGTGAATAAATAAATAAATAAATAAATATGCGGTCAATACTTTATTGCTGACTGGTGTACAGGCCTGTGTACACCCGCCAAAGTGCATGTATTCATTGACACAGTAGGACCACTAGCGGAGCTTTCTGCGCGTTCGGGCAACCTCTACTGCGCATGACATCATCGAACAAACATACATCTGGCCTTTTATTATAAGTATAGATTTGTAGGATGCCTGCTGCAGTGTAATCGCTGAAAGGCACTGCTACATAGCATTAACCACTGAGTGCCCGGCGAGGGCTCAGGTCCATTGCCACAGAAGTCAACCCCAGACCACGGTGTTAGTACCCTGGGCTGGCGTTGGGGATGTTAATATTACTTGTTTATCTCATTGAAAAATCTGCAAACAAAAATGGTTGCTTGATAAACAGAAAATAGACATTGGGCCTCATTAAGAGGTGGGCGGTAAGGGGTTAACGGCGCCGGTAAAGGCGCCAGAGCCGTTAACCCCATACCGGCCTATTACGAGGTCCACTTGCGGGACCCACTCTGGACGTCTGGTTTTACCAGACGTCCTTAGCGGGTTTCGCGATGGGGCCAGCATGCTTACAACAGGCCCGTCATTAAAGGGCCCGTTGTTAGCATGCTCCCCATTCCCATTGAGCCCTATGGGGGCTCAAATGGGAATGGGGATGGTCCGGGTCTGGGTTCCCTGAATGGGGAAATACCGGGCCCTCGGAATGGCCCAGTATTTCCCCATTCAGGGGACCCGGACCCGAGTTTGGAGGCAGCCATGCCCTTACTAAGGGCATGGCTGCCTCCAAACTCCTAATGAGGCCCATTGACCTTTTTCTGTTTCCATGGTGGCTGGTGAGCAGATCTGAAGTGGTGCTGGAATGGGACTGAAGGCAGCATCAGCAGGTATGGAAGGCTATTGGCTTAGTGATGCGGGGTAGGGGGGATGGGAGGCACGAGAAGATTGTAGGGGGTGGTTGGACAGCTGACTAGATGGGGCCTGGGGCATTAGCAGTGACAGGAAAAATCATGGTGGCTGGGAGAGAGGCGAAGGAAGCTTAAAAGTAAAGCAGGATTATACCAAAAGATAAAGCCTGTGTTCCCTGACTTCCGATTGGTTGGTGCAATCCCCCTCCCCTCTACAGGTGCTAATTTAAGAGTGATGAGACAGGCAACTGCAGCCTTCCTACAGGTCCAGGCACTATCAATGTTCTCACTAGTGGGATATTTAGACTTCTGCTGAAAGTGATAACAGCATAACAGGGAATTCCATCTGGAAGGTTCCCAGGACCAACGTTACAACAAGGCTGTTTTAGGCTGCTGCCTAGCACACCAACAGCAAACGGGATCCAGGAGGAAATGTTTTGGCCACAAAAAACTCATATCTAGACCTAATCTAAGGCAGCACAGCGAAATGGAACCGAGTTGGGTTGGCATAAATCAAAACACCAATCGTCAGCTCCTGCCTTATCTATTCTCTTTTACCCTAATTGTTTGCCCCTCCTCCTTCTGCCTGGGCCTTCTGGGGCGTGGCATAAGCCATTTTGCTTCCCCAGAGTCCATTCACTGCTGGCCCTTTTATGCATCTGGTGCTGTAGCCTATTGTCTGCTCTGGTGAGGAGGCACATGTCACTGATTAAGAGTGAATGCTAGCTATTTACATGCATTTGGAGATTTTGCGAGGGCAAAGGACTGGTACCTGAATTAGAATCGCTGCGTCTTTCCCTGCATTAATGTAAGTCTGGCTGTTGTGGCTCCTTCAGCTCCAATACAGTTTTAGGAGTAGTTTGGATAACTAATGTATATTTACTACTTACAAGCAATTATTGACTTTTATTAAATCAAATACTAGAATCCTCAGTAAGTAGGATTGCCAGGTAAATCCATGTCTCGAGGGGCATCATACTCCACCCCTGGGCTATGCATTTACCTTAGTTGGGTTAGGGCGCAGTCTATGTAACACATATGGCAAGGATTTTTAAAATTTTAGAAAAAAAGTATTCACGTTCCTTGCTAATGACGCATCAAATTCGGGAACCAAACTTTCTTTTCTTTTTCTTTTCTTTTTTTAAAATAAACTTTCTTTATTGTTTTTCATAGCAAACCAGTAACAAGACAACA
Source organism: Ambystoma mexicanum (assembly GCF_040938575.1). NCBI lineage: Eukaryota > Metazoa > Chordata > Amphibia > Caudata > Ambystomatidae > Ambystoma > Ambystoma mexicanum. Next base: position 493,733,044 of record NC_090938.1, on the reverse strand, counting down.
CCAACAAACCCCACCCCAAAATACCCCCCTACAAAAAAGCATGACACCACCGCTGGCCATATAATCACCCCTCCCCCCGTCAACCCCCATGATCGCGTCTGTAGGTGGACCACTCCTTAAGGAAATGACACCGTCTCATACCGCCCCCCCCCCTGCAGTATCTGAGCCCCGCCCCCACCCTGTGGCATAAAGATACCTCTGTCAGTCCAAACTGTCTATTCTGAAGCCAATGTCCCTCCCCTTTTGTGCCCTCAGGATTTACAGGAAATGGAACGCAGAGGGTAGGAATGAGGCAAATGCTCTGCAGCATGTTGGGACTCTAATCCCAGATCCTCTTTCGCAAGCTGTATGGTGGCGGAGGCAACATCCTCACACGTGACACTGTGACTCCATGTCACCCGGACACTAGGACTCCAGCCCTGGACTTTCATTTAACATACTAATGCATGCTTGTAGCCGTAGTCTTGGTTTGCTTCCATGGAACCAATTGGACTACAGTATCGTTTTGCATTCGCTTGTACATAGAACCCTCGGGGCTACAATCCTGGAGTCCTCGATGACATGGAGTGGTGGTGGATGGTGGAGTAGCTCTTCCTTTGGGTTTAGGTCTACTTGATCGGAAAATGTTGACCTTTTCCAATCTGACTGAAATTTGTTTGGTCGTTTTTTTGTTCTAAAATGTGGGGGGAGACCCCCCTCCAACCGCACTTTGCCCCCCCAACCTATTCCCTTATCCACTCCATATATATATTTAATTAGGTTTGACCGAAATTCCCCCAAAAAACCATCAGAAAAATTCTGTCAAATTTACAAGGTTAATTTCTTTCGATCAAGTATGCTAATACCTTCATTTGCCGTCCATGGCAAGTCAACAGCTGGGTGGCCGGTGGCTCCTGGAAGCAGGAATCAACCACTTGCATAGCAGGGGCATATCCAAGTCAGTAACTGGCACAGTGATGGTGCAGACACAGGGTAAAGAAGTGGTTAAATCAAGCCTGTCTAAAGAGGTGGTTTAAGCCAATGCCATCCATGAACATGTCAAAGTTGGGCCCAGGAAACAAACTTTTAAATCATGCTTTTATTTCCACCTAGAAATACAGTGAGCTGATCCCTGGAACTACCGTCGGCGTCTTATCCCAGGACTCCAGCAATGTCATCCAACTGATCGTGGACTCCTACGAGGTGAGTCTCTTCTGAAGGCTGCTGTCGCTTGGTCATCCTGGAGGGAAATTGATCCCTATGAATGAGTAAATATGCAGTCTGCCGCTGCGATCAAAAGCTCATACGATCCTCATATACCGGTTGTGTGATATGTCAAAGAATTGAGTTTCCAAAATATTTCCATTGTAACTCTGTCAATGTTGCAAGTATGATGAGAGGAGACAGGGCTGAGATGATGCTCTTGTAAATGGTGGCCTTGAGAAAGAGAGAGAGAGAGACGGCAGTGGGCGAAATGTGCATGGGTCATACTTGCAGAACATTGGCGATGTCACAAAAAACATTTTAGAAATTCCTTCTGATGCAGCATCAGTTCTATGACTTGTTTCAAGAGTTCGGCATTGCTGAGGAGCGGGGGAGCCAACATGGCAAGCCTCACCAGCACAGCTGGCACGCCTTGGCAGCGTGTTCATTCAAACATTATATAGTACATTAGCTAAGAAGACTGAGTGGGGGGGGGGGGTCTTAGTGGACTACTCATTCATGGAATCCTAAATGCTATATCAGACATTGATGGGGTCTCCACTGACAAGTAGCCCGAGCCCCTCTACTGAGAACGAACAAGATCAAACAGCCTGTCCCATTGGATCATACCCACTCAGGGGGGTTTAGAACCACCTTTTAGCTCACTGTGCTTTCCCAGGGAAGAAATATGAATTTGAATATCAGTCTACTTGCACCCACAAGGCCAGTCCAACAACATACTGCCCGGCAATTCTTTTCCAAACAACGGTAGAAACAACAAACTCAGGCGCGTGTTTCTGCCTCGCTGGGCATCATCAGTGCAGTGGCGCTGTGTTGCCGCATGTCTCTATGCGCAAGAGGTCCATGTTGGAAGTACCTTTACTAAGCTAGTGTGAAAGGCCCAGCCTTTTGAAGTTTTCCAAAAGTGTGAGAGCCCCTCTTCTGAGCACAAACGAGGCCACTCCGGAGGGTCGACAAGCAGGAGCTAGCTCCTACATATCAGAGGAGAATGCTGCATTTGCATATCCGTCTGGTCCCACCCGCAATGAGAGTCCAGCACCGGAAGGCCAGAAAGACTGATATGAAAGTGGATATTCCCTCTCTGGTGCAGCACTGTGAGCTAAACTACTGTAGGACAGGTTGTTTGGGCTTGCAACGAAGTAATTTGGGTCGTTGAAATAACATTGACGAGGCCGAGGCAAAGACTTTACCTGTGGGTTATCAGCCCTGCAGATAATACTGGAGCACCCTGACTATTCTACCTATGCTATATCTTGCGTAACAATATCTCAATTGTTAGAGCAGATCACACACACTGAGGTCAACATCGGCCAGGCCCCGCTTCTGCTACTGTCTCCATCCTTCCCATTGATTAATAGAAACCTTCATTCTGTTGTGCCAACAAGCTTACGTCATCGACATATCTCAATTATGGGACAAACCCATGAACACTGGGGCTATGTTATGTGTCATGCTATGTTATGTTTTTGAGCCTTACCTAGCTTAACATCTGCCATGTTCATGCTCCCTTGCCGCTTTGCAACCTGCAAGAGAAAAGGGTTGCGTAGGGCACGAGTTATTGGGAGTAGAGGGAGGAGGGCAAGACTGCGTTGCTGTGATGGACTCTACGGGGTGTGAACGCTCTTGATTTCATTTAGAGCTTATTGGGTGACTGTGGTTAATATGTGCCACAGTTTGTTAATGTTAATTGTTTGTGCAGCTGTGTGTGGTGTCTGTAGTAGAGTAGTTTTAAGACTAGGGAGGAGAGGTATGTTTCTGCTTCTGTAGTGGGTTCTTGTGATGTTTTTATGAAAAGTAGGCGTTGAGACATCGGTCCTGAGGTGATGGAGTCCCCTGTGTTAGCCTGTGTATTTTCAGAGTGGGAGTCGTGTGTTGTGATCTGGTGCTATTGAGGGTGGGAGGTGGCTAGCATTAGTTGTCATGCCTTTTCTTGGGAGGTCATCATAAAAACTACTGCAGACCCATTTTAGACTTTCTTTTACACATATCCATATGGTACAGTATTTACCAAAATGTTAATTGTATCAATAAAAACAAACCACTCAAATGATGGTACAGCAACACATTGTAGCCTTTTCATTTTGCAAACATGTGGACCAAACAAAGCCTGCCAGCCCCCCATAATCCAACCATTTAATGAGCATGTCAGTGAGGCCATTCCTGAGCCATCATGACCACTTTGCATTGGCTAGACCCGTGCCCATCTCAACCCACTCCCGGCCATCAGGACCACTTTTAGACGTTTGGTGCCATCCCTTCTCCACTGGCAGCTCACAGTCCAGCTAACCCTGGAAATCTTACCTGGGATGTGGTATTACAATTGTTGTTTGGTTTTGGATAGGTCTTTCAATGCTTAGGTTGGCAAGATCCTTTTTTTAATGGGTGGGGGAGTGTTGTTTAAGGACTGGTGAAGAGCCAGTCTTTGAATGCTTTGCAAAAGGTGAGTTGTTCCTGTAACTTGCAAATACATGTTGTCAGTGTTAGCCTGAGTTTGGCATGACTGCAAATGGTGAGCCTCCATTTGAGTTTCCTGATACAGCGAGACACTGTCCTGTGTGGGGCATTGCTGGATATTAATGGCCTTGTTGGGTGGTAAGGTATTATTTTCCTTTGGATGAATCCTGCCCCCCCCCCACATTCGCTGAGTAAGTTGAGGTGAGTCAATCATAGCGCTTTGAACTATTTGCCCGGCCGCGGACATTGTGGCGCTTGGAGTTCTGTGCTCTCATTAGTTCTGGGCACAGTATCAGTCTAGCCGCAGCACTTCATACTCTTTGTTGTTTTGAAAACAGCCTTCTGGCCAAAATAGGTGTTGCTGACGTAATCCGACCTGGATAAAACAGCCGATCTGATTGCAAGGGTTTAGTCTGGGAAACTGAGTTTGTCTGATTTGATCATCGATGAAAACAAATTCTTCACTAGGACATCTAATTGATGCTGCATGGTTAATATGTTTTCCTTAATTACTGATTTGAGAAGTTTGTGGTCAGTTCCCATTTCCATTACACAGGAGATCATTGTAGGGGTTATTGACTTGCTGGGACGGTTCATGATTTCCGTTTTGTTTGGCCCACGTTTCAGTCTGTCCTTTGTCATCCATGAGTCAACATGGAGGAGACATCTAGCAAGATGAGGTTAAGTTTGTGTTTGTCGGGGGAGAGATTGAAGAAGATTTGCATGTCATCTGCATAATCGTAACATGGAGGCCGTCCATCCCAGTGGGTTTTATTAGAGGAGCCACGTATATGTAAAAAGTAGGGGTGATGGGCTTGATTCTTGAGGGACTCCACACATGATGAGTCGTAAGGTTGACTGGAAAGGGGGTAGTCAGGTGGTTTCGGTTCTGTCTATGAGGAATGGTTTCATGCAGAGTAGTGCTATGTCTGTGAGTCTGTCTTCTTTTAATCAGTCAACCAAAAGCTGCACACGGAATAACAGCACTGGGTTCTTCAGAGTCGTCGCTGATGTCCAGGTCATCCCTCATAGACATCTGCACGGGTTTATTTCCTCTGTGATGTAAAACCCTAGTTGTACTTGGTCCATGATGTTGGTTTCCACGTGGCCAAGTAGCTGTTAGTAGACCTAGGTCTGAGGATGGGCATGTTGGAGATTGGGCAGTCATTAGTTGGGTTTTCAGATCTCCTATTGCTGGATTTCAATTGTAATGCCCTATGTTTGCAGGGTTGTCCCTCCAGCCCATCCCCATTGATATCCAGGGTGGCCTTGAACTCATGTGGGTAGGTTAATAAGCTTACAGCACCTACAGCACCTCAAGTATGAGACCAGGTCATTGACCCTCAGTCCTCTTAACACTCCAACTCGTGAAGTTGGTCCCGGATTTTCTGGATACGTTCCTATTTACTGTATACTGCCCACTTCCTTTTCTGTTACTGTTGGCTGTGGTTGGAAGTTAGCAAGGTGGCTATGTTTATAATTCTTTTGAAGCAGCCCTGTGTCCTTGATGTCGTGATCAGAGTTTTGATTACTGCCAAATTTATCAAAATCGACGGTACGGTGGGCATAGAAATAACCAATTATTTACTGTTTTGATTGACTGTTTGCTGAAATAGAAGGCTGTCTGTCAGATAATTGACACCAGTTGAGTTCTTTTCAACCAAGCCCACAAGTGCAGAGAGCACAGTTTGTGCATGTTAACATTAATCTTTCACCCCATTTGTCCAATAGATGCATTTTCCGCCCCCCATCAAAATTTACTTTCATGACCATTGGATTTTTGCTTGCTGCAATGCGGGATTTTTCCTCTTTGTGTAACCAGCATTTACTATTTATAAATGCTCAATTCCTTTACATGAAGCATTCCTACTTTCAACAGAGTGATCCTAATTTTACTGCCCTTCACATAGGTACTTACCATAGTATTGTTTCCAAAGGCTGTAATGGAATAATCTCCTGGAGACCACTGCATGGTATCTAACACCCTCTACCTTAGAGGAAATTCCTACTTGGTGTAAAACTGGGGGTTGGCCAGCTGGCAGGGACTGTGTGCTGTGGCGGGTCAGAAGAAGGACGCAGATTTAGTAGTGGTGATTATTGCTTTCAGGGACAAGATACGGAGAGAAAAACAGTGGGTATGCAATGATACACTATTTAGAGATGCAGATTTTCAGGAAGACATGAGGGATTACATAAACAGTTCTTTTAGGATTAACAACACCAGAGAGGTAGGGCTGGACATGGTATAGGATGCGGGGAAAGCTACATTTAGGGGCCTGATTTTGTCCCATGGGCATAAATACAAATAAGAGAAAGGACTGATGGAGTGCACCCTGGAAGGGGAGACAGGGGCACTGGCAGCTAGGGTTAGACACACTACTATGGGAATTGAATCCCTATTACAAGATGTATTACAGAAACGCAATTCTTTTATAAAGCTACTGCAATGCAGTCTCGCGAGGATAGCTCAGGGGCAACATGCTCGCCTTGGAAGCAAGACGACGCGGAGCAACACTGGTTCGATCCCCGGGTCCGTGCATTGAAACCTCTGGATATTAAGTGCGTTATAAATAACCAATTATAATTATAATGCGGGCAACAAAATTAAGAGCGCAACAGGCAATGAGGAGGGTAGAAGAGATTAGGGGATGCAGAAGGCAGCCTAAAAACAAATCCTGAAGAAGTAGTGCAAAGCTTTGGGAGGTACTATTATGAATTGTATAAGGCGGAGGAGGAGGAGAGAGAGTGAGAAGCCACGACGACCCTTCGAGATAAACTGAAGGTTGCAAACTTGTCATTAGATAAACAGTTGTTTCTGGAGATGGCAATTGAATTAACAGAATTACACAGTGCAATCAAGTCTATGAAGCGAATGATGGGTTTAGGTCCGGATACAAAAACTATGCACCGTTTCTTCAGAAACTATTTAATTCAGTAATGGAGGGAGGGGCGGTGCCAGATTCCTTTCTACATGCCAGGGTGATTGTACTGCCCAAGGAGGGCCAGGATAGATCGGTTCCTATAGACCGATCTCGTTGTTGAACTGCAACGCTAAAATGTTCACTACAATCCTGACGAGTAGGCTGAGTAGTTACTGATTCACACGGACCAAGTGGGCTTTATTAAGGAAAGGCGAGGGGTTTATAATATCAGGAAAACATTGGATCTATTGGCTGCCATAAGGAATGGGGGCGAGGATTCCCTGTTACTACCATAGGACACAGACAAAGCGTTTGACATGGTAGAGCAGCGTCTCCTGTTTGCAACAATGGGAAAGATGGGTTGCGACAGAAGATGGATGGGGTGTTAGAGCTCTTTATAGGTGCCCTAAGGTGGTGACCTCGGTAAATGGGAAAGCTTCCAAGCCTTTTAATTTGGAAACAGACAAGCAGCAGGGATGTCCTCTTTCCCCATTGTTGTTCACTCTTTCAATAGAGCCGTTGGCCAAAGCCATTAGAATGACGAAAACGGTACGAGGAATAACTGTGGGGAGTAAGGGTTATAAACTATCTATGTTTGCGGGTGACGTACTGGTATATGGAATGAAACAGATGGAATCAATGCCACATTGACTAGAAATACTAGATGCATATGGGGGGATCTCTGGCTTTAAAGTCAATCTGCAGAAGTCAGAGGCCCTTGTTATTGTTGGGGATTTGGGAAGAGCACAAGACTTTCTGTCCAGCTCTGAGTAGCGACAGATAGTATTCGATACTTGGGGGTAAATATTACCAAGAATTTGTCAGAATTGTATGCCGCTAATTCCCCACTTTTATGATCACAGATCCTGAAGGACATGGAAAGGTGGAACCAGTGGACGTTGTCTGGGGGGGTGTTTAACCACAATTAAAATGAACTTGTTGCCAAGATTGTTGTTTCGCTTTGAAATGCTACCGGTGGAAATCTCCTTCCTATTCTTTGGTAGCGCAAGGAGAGCATTAGTGAGAATTTTATGGCAGGGAAAGAGCGCCCACGTGGCTTATGAAACATTAACACGTAGCCAAGAGGAAGGAGGAGCGTGATTACCGCACTTAGAAACTTATCATAGGGCAGCACAACTTAGAGTGCTAGTTGACCACCTTATGGGCAACACAGATAAACAATGGGTGACCTTGAAAAATGAGGTACCATCACTGGTAACAATAGGGGAATGGCAATGGGTGCCAGAGGCAAGGATGCTGAAGAGAATCCAACCACTTCCAGCAGGGAGACATGAAAGGAGTGAGAACATGGCCCTCACACCTGAGCTGTATGTGGGCACCACTGATTAGGGATGAAATCCTCGAACCGCTGAGATTCCAGGTATGGCCGGGTGAGAGCGGAACAATTGTGGAAAGATGGCAAATTCATATGAATAGAAGGCCTCCAAACTGCATTAGGGGTTGACTCAATATCCCACTTCATGTACATGCAACTGAAAAGTTTGTTGCTAGATTCTCAATGGGTGGGTACCTGGACAGAACTTTGACTAACTTCAAAATAGTTTTTGACAAGCACCTATCGTCTAAAGGGTTGATATCCAATATGGATGTGGCTCTAATGGCTATGGGGAGCACCAAAGCATTGCACCAGTAGGGACGCAGTGAAAGAGATGTGGACACAATGTTTAATGAGGAGAGATGCAGACAGGTGTGTAGGGGGATTTGGAAAGCTTCTATATCAATGCAGTATATGCTGCATAACTATAGGTCGTTAACTAGGTGGCAGTTTGCACACCAGAGGCTATACAGGAATCAGACCAGATTGCTAGAGAGCATGTGGAGAAATAGGGATGTACTGGCACATGTGGTGGGGGTGTCCAAGGGTCCAGATGTATTGGAAAGAGGTCCTGGGATGAAAAAGAGATATGTAGGGGTTAGACAGACCCCTAATTTTAATGTTCTTGCTCTTTGGAATGAAGAAAGACGGGTAGTACCTGGAAAAGGTTGCACACATGCCTAGACACTTACTGCTCGCAGCACGCTCGTGTCTCACTATCTATTGGAAAAGGTCCAGACTGCCCATGGACGCTAAATGGATAGGCAAGGGGAAAGAGCTATACCAGATGGAAGCTATCACGGCACCCTTACAAGAAAGGGTGGGGTCGCTAGGTCAGGAATGGTTATCATTCCAAAGTAAGTATTTAGGGGGTGAAGACAAGAGGATGGTGGACAGTGTGACAGAATAGATGAGTAAGGAATGAAACTGCTATGCACCTAGTGAGTGGTAGATAAATAAGAGACCTTGATGTCAGGGTGGAAGGGGAGGATAAGGAGAGGGGGTAATGTAAGGAAAGGGGGGGAAGGGTTCAGGAATTTGAAATAAGAGTAATTTCACTATGACACCCATTAGAATGTAAATGGAATTATGGGAATGTTTGGGCAAGGAAGACACCAATTGTGAGAAGTAGTGACAGTTATAATTGTTAAGTTGAGTGCTGTGGAAAATACAATAAAGTACAATTTTAAAAAAAGAAAGAAAAGTGAAATCTCCTGACATTCCCTAAACTAGGGGCTTTCCCTACCTAACAAAAACTAACTAGGGTGCACGTCAGTTTTCACTGAGTCCAAAAGGAAGATCTGTCCACTGTCCAAACTAATCTAACCTGACCCTACCAATACAAAAACAACTAAGGCACAGTAGAATGGCTCCCCTCTCCTGTGGGCTTGTCTCTCTGCAAGTTCCCTTTAGTAAAGTATTCATACGTAGTTCTTTGTACTACTTTTATCAAGTCGTATAGTTCAGATATTGGGATCTTCAACTTTTCAACAGTGTTTTTCACACACTGGTTCTCCCTCTCCTTTTTATTCGGTTCTCTCTTGATCTTATTGGGTTTTATTCCCCTTTTTCCTTGGGACACTTCTGTTTTTCCCTTGTTAGTTAAACTTGAGACTTTGTCTTTGCTCAATGTCAAATCATTTTCTTGACTAAGACTACTAGTACTGTTCCAATTATAACTCTCACTCTTCTTATATACTGCCTTAAATTAGTCCCAGTATACTTGGTCTTTACTGGGACTAATTTAAGGGTTCCAGTACTGATTATCACTCTTCACAGTAATTTCCAACACTTGGTCTTTACTGGGACGAATATGAGTGATCCAGCAATCATTTTCACTCATCACCAACACTTGGTCCTTACTGGGACGAGTATGAGTGTTCCAGTAACCATTCTCACTCTTCTTATATATTTACAGTGTGTGGTCCTTACTGGGATGTGTATGAATGTTCCATTAATTATTTACAATCCTCCACCCTGGTCTCCCGCTCTCCCTGTTACCTTTTATGTCTCAGGGATCACATCACCGGGCCTGCAGTCTAGCGGGGCTCTCTTCTGTGATTGTCAGGTTGGCTTCTCAGCTCTTCGCTTCTTCTTCGTATGGCATGCTCCACTGTGCCTTCTGGTAAGTGGTCTCAGAGTCGTTTAGGGACTCCCAACTCCACCGGATTTCGGTCACGCCACCACTTCTCACTCAGTTACTCCTTGGACACTGTGCCAGTCCTTTGGCTTCTCTTACTTCAGTTTTTCTGGAGTGCAACACGCTAGGATTCGCACACCAGCTTCCTCCCAAACACGGAAGCCGTGCTTCCCTGTTTGCTTTAGCTTCGCATGCACACCTGATTTGGAACTCCCGGGCTTCTCTCTCTCCTAGGTCACCTCTTTTCCGATTTTTGACGCTGACATAGTACTTCCCCGGCGCAGCGTCAGAATCCTTCTTCTTTGTTCTACTTGTACTCTGTACTGCTCCAGTGCTTTTCTTCGTCTCATGTTTTTAGAAAGGTTCTATGTGACAGTAACACAAATAAGCTTGTTGTTCATGTTTTCTTCCTGCAGGTTTTATTAATGATGGGCTATAGGTGGGTTGGCCATGGAGTTCCTCATCAGAACCGGAGTCCTTGTTTCCAATTGGCGAGTCTCTCCCGGTGAGGTCCCACTTACTTATACCCATAGGGAGGCTATTGCATTGAAGGCTCACCTCCCCAGCCTCACAGAGAAAGGCTCCCTGGTGGGGAAGTGACTGAATCCTGCGATTCGTCACAGTGCTCTGTTCTGCTCCCAGATTGAGTGATGGGGTATTTCTTGTTCAAACCAACAAGCTTTAATAAAAAAAAGAAAATCTCTACCAGTAATAGGCTATTACAATTAGTAAACTCAAGTGCTCATCATCGTCTGGAGCTGTGGCAGTGGTCTTCATTTAGTAATGGCTACAACACTCATGACTACGTGTCTTCCAGATGTTATGCTAAATTTAAGAATCGCTGATTTATGGCCCTTATAACTGGGGAGAGGCTTACCTAGGCTCCAGCTACTTAAGAAAAGCCCCCTTTATATAGATTTTGATCACCATTCCTTAACCTCATGTTGGTCTTGATCGAACACCCTGTATTATAATATGTTTCCCCTATGTTGAAGTGCTAAACTTAAATTTGAATCAATACTCAAATAAAATTCTTAATAATATTTTCATAAATATAATTTTCCATACCAGAGACGCCTGGTCTGCAAAGAACAAACAATACCCCCGCCCCCCAACCCTGCGCTCCGACTTGTTTAAATCAACTTCAGGAACTTGGTGACAAAAGTCTGTTTTGATGAAGATTATTGGACTGTAAGAATGCACCCCAATATTTACACACCCCAACATTTACATTAGGGACATCCAAATAAACAATTCATTAAAAAAACTGGAATCTGCAATAACCAGATTAGACAATGAAGGAGCAAAATCCCTTCTTAGGTGGCAGTGAAAGGCTCAATGAGTTCCCACTGTGGGCTGCAGGGTTGCATGGCTCTGTACTTCAGATGAAATTGACTCAATACGGGGATAATAGGGTATCAAGGCCTTGCTTGCTCAAAGCTTGACATTAAACGGATCCATTAGCTAAGCTGAAAGTGCCCTTTAAAAGCCACATAGATTCGATGCATATTTCTTACCCATCCTATAATGGCAGAGGCCCTGTTAAATGGTGATTGTTTTATCGCTGAAGCCGGCTTTCCTTATGCCGGATGGTATTGGTAGTCACCATGCTGTACATTTCAGATCACAGCGAGCTCCTTAAAGCTTTTAATGTTGAGTCAATCGAAGAAATGGTGCAATTATGGCCTCTTTTATCGACAGTTTCGGTATCCGGCAGTAGTGGACATGGAAATAATGTGAAGGGGTTTCCCACAAGGGCTGGGTGGGGGTGGAGTTTGGAGGAGGGACGGAGTTCTGAGGAGGCAGAGTTCACAGGGGGCAGAGCTGGTGGTTCAACTCCGATCAAAGGATGTTCGAAATAGTTTAAAAGTAGCGTCATTTCTTTCATGGCTTGAAAAGTACACAAACCATAGTAAGGTATGCACGTGCATACTTTACTAGGGTTTGTGTACTTATCAAGCCATCTTCTTTAGACTACAAATGCCAGAATCTATTTGGGAAAGGCAATGTCTTGGGAGGATAGCTCAGGGGCAATGTGCTCGCCTTGGAAGCGAGACGACACAGAGCACCACAGGTTCAATCCCCGGGTCCGCGCTTAGAAACCTCTGGGTATTAAGCGTGTTATAAATAACCTATCATATCATATCAATGCTCACTGCGGGCTCGATAATGTAATTTGCTCTGTATGCAGTGTGCTCGCACAGAGCAGATTACATTACCGGGCCTGCGAATCTGGGGGATGTGTGATCATTCCATTATCCAAACGGATTCTGCTCTGTGTGCACAGTGTGCTTTGTGCTGTGTCACAGGGTCTTTGCCCCTCTGCGAACCTGGGGGTTGTCCTCTGCAGGGGAGTAACTGTATCCAGCATTGCAAGAGTGAGGGATGAGCTAAGATAAAGGTCCTGGTACTCCCCTACCCCCAAATGCAGTGCATGCAATTCCATACGGTCTCATTCGTGCCCCCAAACGGGCCACCCCTTCCCCTATCTACTTTTTTGGGAACATTAGTGGCAGATGGCATTTTAACAAATAACAAAATAAAACTGCAGAATCATTACAGATGCAGGAAACTCTTCTATTAGAGCTCTGTCCAGCCGCTCTGGGGCAAAAAAAACATGCAAACCTCCTGGTTTGCGAATGGATTGAACCAACAGAAGTGACTTTACAGAAAAGGACATCACAGGGAGCCTCATCAGTCTTTGATACTTGGAGGCTTGGAGGCACCATGGAAGTGACTTTAGAATAAGTTGCCATAAGTAAACCAAGTGGCAAATAACTGTGTGGTGCAAAAAACCCAAATTGCACTATTATTATATATGGAGCAACTCTATAGTCATTAGGCTTTTTTTATAACACCGTGATATATTAACATAAGCTATGAAGTGAATCAGAATCACTTACAGAGCTGCAGATAAGACATAGTGCGATTACATTATTTGCCCAGGATCACACACTTTGGTGAAACCGGGATGTGGGCAATTTAAGCAACTGAGCACATCTTACCAGGTTTAGTTGATATACACATTTATTAGGGTTTTGCTTTGCATTTCATGTGCTTAAATAAAACTTTATAGCAATGTTTTAGAAGCAAACCACATTACATTATAAACTAGCCTTTCATAGTAAACTAACTATACACTTCATACATTGTCCTAGAAATAAGTTGAGCAATATGAGTATGGCTTTAGTTGTATTCTCCCCCACCTGCATTCAAAGTGAGCCTAACAAATGCCCCTTGGGGTTTAAAGCAAAAGTCATTGTTTCATAAAGCATGCAGCATTATGCACCCTTATCTCTCCCTCCCATTCACATTTCTAAAGGGACAGTCCCTGATAAAAGGCCCCCCGCCTCCCTTCAGTGCCTAATGGCTCACGTTGTAATGCTCTGTTTACACAGAGCAACGTGAGAGCCCCTCTGCTGCCCGGAGCTCCTTGGGACATTGTCCTGGCAGCGGGCCACCTCTCCTGTTCATAAAGGGTAAGGTGTCCTGCTGCCAGGACAATGATCTTGCTGAGCAGGCATTGCTCAGCAGACATTGCCCTGCCAGCGCAACACCCTCATTGAGGTGCCCAAAGGGAGAGGTCACTCACTGACAAATGTTGGGCCTCAGTGATATAATTTGCTCTGTGTGAGCGCGTTGTGCACACAGGCTTTGTGTGCACAGTACGTTCGCATAGAGCAGATTAGATCACGTGTGTGCGCACTGTGCATGGTTTTTTGGAAGGGCTGGAGCAGAGTCAAGCCGGATCCTGAGATCCGGCTAGAGATCTAATGCCGGATCTCGGATCCGGTGAGAGCCGGCTCATTAGCCAGCTCTGATATCTGGCCGAATGCCAAAAATGTGTTATTCTGTCCAGCCTAGGTTTTAAGGGTTTAGAATACACTGTGTTTTCGGTGTGATAGAAATCTTCCTGGGACATGACCTTTACACATGTGTAGAGTGTACGTTGTGGCTGATCAAGTCCTGCCTTTTGTAGGAGTACCATGATTACTCAATATTACAGTATTGGGCAGTATTCACTAGGGTCCTTCCTCTCACCATGGAGTCCTTATCCCACATCAAGAATCCATTCTCTGTGTTAGACCGCAGCCCTTTACGCTCCCCCACCCCTCTGTCTACCACACCTGGTGATTCATGCCACCTGGGAACGCTGCTCAACTTCAATCTTTCATCTATTTCTTTAATAACTGAGGTTGGTGGGTCTAAGAAGGTTTTGGTGAAAAGAAGCAGGAGTGAAGGAAGCGAGCTGAAGACCGCTACTACTGGTGGCATATGGGGTGCAAATAAATGGGAATCCGAGTAGCTGGAATGCCCTGTGACGTTTAGGGGGAATGTTGCTCTGTAGAAGACTTCAGTGCAGAGTGTGATGCTGGCAAGAGTTCACAGTCAACATCGGGGCAGTGGCCTACCCTTCTGTGAAAGGGAGATGCCCTCCCAGTGGTGGCCGTTTCACATGCTCTGTTTGGCTCTATGTGATTCCAGAGAACACATAACAGAGAATGTTTTTCCAGCTAAAACAATAACAGAGAAAACATATCAATTATTTGGGGGGGGGGCGTCCCACCGCCAGACCCCCCATTTCTCTATGTGCTTACCCAACCCCATTCCCACCCGTTTTACTCCCTTAGCTCACCACCATATCTATTTTTTTAATGTTCGATGTTGTTTTCTCTGTATTTGTTTCTCTGCTATAGCATTCTCTGTAATTGTATTCTCCATTATCTCTGGCTACCGCTTTGTGTGTTATGTTTATAAAAGTGGGCATCTTCCAAAGAAAAATAGATTTTTTTTGCTTCCCAAAAGCTTCTGCAGATGTTTATTTTCTCCTGAAGCCACACAGTTTCATGCACAGCTTTGCACCTATACAAACCCCCACCGCCCGGGTTCTGACTTGGGAACCAAGGACTCTAGGTCCGAATCTCCTTTATCACTCGGCGCTACCTCAGGTTACGGCCCCCAGACAGACTTGTATGCAATAGTGCGTCCTCCCAGTGGGTCAATGCTTTTGGCCTACTGTCTGAGTGCAAATGACATGATATGATATGTCATTTATAACGCACCTGTACACAAGTGTTTCTAGGCGCGACAAGACAAAGGCGGTGAGACAGAGGGAGGACAAGACAAACGATCCTACTAGGCCTTGTGTCATTCAGATCGTGCAAGTGCGACAGTGCAAAATGTGCAGGGGGAAGTGCGGGGAGAGGGAAGAGGAAGTGCTATCAGGGCAGCAATGCTCTAAGTGAGTGCCAGCCAGGGCAGTGCGGCTCCGGGTAAGTGCATGGGCTTAGACAGTCCCCTAGTTTTGGGCAGAGCGCTAACAGGGTTTTCAGAAAGAATGAAGGTTTTATTTATTGGAGGTAATGTGGTGGCCTTTAATGCAGATGATCAGAGGGTCCATGCTCCATGGCCGTGGTTCCTGGGCTGCAACATTCCTTCTCTCTTTTGAACGGCAATCTTTTGGGGTCGTCCAGAGCAGGTCAATACGTCACATGGCTGCAGAGAGCCACTAGGAGAAGGAAAATGTGGTGTTTTGGCAAAGTGGCTTAAGGCTGGTACTGGGTGATAGGTGCCAGTAACGCTATTGGGTGGGTCTCAATAGATAAAGCCGAGAAAATGCGGGGATGGGCTGAGCTCAGCTCTGATCTGAGCACTGATGGCCTGTACACAGTAAGTTCGACTCCTAAGCTTTTGATCTTGGTGCAAGGTGGATTGGCTGAGCTCAGATGAGTGGCAGACTATGGCTAGAAGCGAGGTGAGTTGTGGAGAAGCAGCCAGAGATGCTACCCACAGCCCAGCACCATCATAACACACACTTCTATCACCTTCGGGGGCCTGAATTCTGTAATTGCACACCCATTCCAAGTGCTGTTTTGCACCAGGTGTGTTAGCTCTACACTTCTCTCAGAAGAATTTCGGACATCGTTTGTGGGAGAATCCAAGAGTGTCTATGATGATAGCTGTCGAGTGGCCCATGTCAGGGATATCACTTTCCGCCAGCCGTGAATTTCTGCCCTAATATTTGTTGTTTTTTTGTTTTGTTTTATAATGTGCTAACTGGCAAGTGTGTCACCTCAATGCACATAGGAAAAACAAATCAGGACAGAGTACAATGCAAATGTGTTACATGTACACAAGGAAAAGGAAGCATGGAATTACATGTCCACTTGGTCTGCGTAGCTATGGTTGGTTATCAGGGATCTGAGCTGACTGTTGCGTTGCATAGTGTGACTGACAATTTCACCAAGGCTCCATTGGTTACTGGTGCTTGCCGGTTATTCATATTACAACAAAAATACACCAGGTGGACATAGGAACAAGTCGGGTAACCTTTCGCATATTCCAGGCAGGCAAATTCGAGGTGATCGGGTAACGGGTAAATGTGGCCGTGGGGAGCAAGTACTAGCCATATGGTAGACGTGCACTAGGGAAAAGTGTAGGAGTCATTGGTGAAAGGGAAGGTTATTTAGTTAATGTATGAAGGCACATCTGTGTTAGGTCTTCTGTTCAACCTTCTTCTTCTTGCCAGCCTCAACTCTCACTCTGCTGTCAAATACTCCTCTCACACCTGCCACCTACTGGAAGAACTTGACTTTGATGTCCTCGGTCTTACTGAAACATGGTTCACGGCCAGCTCTGACACAAGCTTTGATACTCTCCTCCCTGATAGCTACAAGATCCTCTCGGTACCCAGATCCACCTGGTCCGGAGGGGGTGTATCCCTGATCTTTCCTGAGTGGATTCCTACCTCTACCATTCCCACGCAGACATACTCCTCTTTTGAATGCATTGTCTGCAGGGTTTCTCTCTCTCTCTTACCCACTCTCTTACCATGGCTACTATCTACTGGCATCCTGGTCAGATCATCTCATTTCTCTCTGAGTTGGCACACCTCTCCTCCTCCCTCCCAGCCTCAACCACTCAACTCCTCCTTCTTGGTGACCTCAATATCCATCTTGACACTCCTTGTTCATCCTCCTTACTCTTCTGTGACCTCTGTGACTCCCTCTCCCTTTCTATGGTCCCGCTGGCCCTACTCACTCTGCAGGGCACACACTGGATGACTTGATCTCCTCTGACCTCCCCCTCTCCATCCCTCTGACCACTCCTCTTTCCTGGAGTGATCACTCCCTCCTCTCCTCTCATCTCTCCCTCTCTTCCCCCCAAGCTAAGCCTACGCCTACCCTGCCACCTACCTTCTCGGACATCCGGCCCATGAAGCGTGTCAGCTGAGGCTTTTGCCGCCACCTTTTCTTCCACCCCCCCACCTCTGGCTGCCTCACACCCAGACACGGCCCTATCTATGCTCTACTCTTCTATTTCTGATACTGTTGATGCTCTTGCCCCTGTCATGAGGAACTGGTTGAAGCCCAAAGCCAAGTGCAATTCATGGTATGACTCTGACCTACCTACACTTAAACGTAAGTGTAGGGCGGCTGAGAGGAAATGGAGGGCTTCTTGTTCATCCTCAGACAAACTGGCCTGCCGCCTGCTCCAAAGGCAATACCGGCTCTCTGTCAGCACCAAGAAGAGAGCCCACATCCAAGCCTGTGTCTCTGCAGCAACTAACAACTCGGCCAAACTCTTTAAAATCTGTAGGGAGCTAGCCAACCCTGTGGCAGTCACTACCCCTCCTGTTGCCTCCCAGGCCCTTTGCACGGCGCTTGCCTCTCACTTCATCCCAAAAACCCAAGACATCCTGTCCACCCTCACCTCCCTGCCCCTCCTCTCCCCTCTCCTTCTGTGAACTCTGATCCTCTTTCCGCCACCCCCCCACCTTCTTTCTCTTCCTTTCCTCGTTTCTCTCCTGATGAGGTCGCTAGACAAGTCCGATCTATGAAAGTCTCATCAAAATATTGACACCCTCGCTGCGGCCCAGGCTGAATTTTGCAACCTCTCCTTTTCCTCTGGAGCCTTTCCCACCACTCTGAAGCACTCTCTTGTGCATCCTCTTCTCAAGAAACCCACAGCTGATCCTTCTTGCCCGGCTAACTATTGCCCAATTTCCAATTCTCCTTTTCTGGGCAAACTCCTGGAAAAGCTGTTAGTCTCTAGGCTTAACCTTCACTCTGATTCTGTTGGCTGTCTCCACGATCATCAGTCCGGCTTTAGAGCTGCCAGAAGTACGGAAACTGCTCTCCTGAACATCCGTGAAGATCTGCTCTCCAACCTTGACTTTACCATTCCCTCTGTCCTCATCCTACTCGATCTCTCTTCTGCCTTCGACACGGTCAACCACAACATCCTGCTCAACCGTCTCCATGACAACCTGGGTATCACTGATCAGGCCCTGGCCTGGCGGACCTCTTTCCTCTCTGATCGACCCTCCCAGGTCCATCTTGGGTCCTTCCTTTCATCTATCTCCCTTTCTACCTGCGGTGTTCCCCAGCGGTCTAACCTCTCACCCTGACTTTTCAACCAATACTTGGCAACTCTCGCCCACCTCATTGCCATTTTCTGCTCCAATTTACAGTGATATGCTGATGACACTGAACTCATTTTCAGGCTTCCCTCGGCCACCTCCTCTCCTTCTCTCATCTCTGATTGCCTTTCTGACATTCAGGATTGGTGTGCCACCAACGATCGATGCCTGAATGCCGGCAAGACAGAGATCCTCCTCATCGGCACACCTTGACCCTCCTTTCCTCTCACTCTCTGTCCGGCCTCCCTTGGCCCACCTCCTACCCCTACTTGCGAGCCTAAGAACCTCGGGGTCGCCTTTGATTCCATGCCTTCCTTCTCTGCCCACATCTCTGATGTCTCAAAAAAGTCAAACTTCCTACTACCCCTCCTCAGAGGAACTCAGCCTTTCCTCTCCTTTCCCCAGAAGCTCACTGTCTCCTGAGCCCTGGTTCTCTCTAGGTTGTACTATTCTAACAGCCTCTTTTTAAATCTACCTGCCTCTACTCTCCACTATTTGCAACTCATCCAGAACAGGACTGCAAGACTTGTCCTTGGCCTCAAGCCATGGGAATGTATCTCTCCAGCCCTCAAATACCTTCATTGGCTCCCAGTGGATTCAAGGATTAAATTCAAAACCCTTTGCCTTGTCCACAAGGCTTTCTGGGGCCTGGGGCCAAAATACCTTCAGTGAAATACCTCCCCTCTCGAGGTCTTCGCTCCTCTACCTCTAACTCCCTCAGGGTCAGTCATTTTTCAAAGAAACGAGCTGGGGGTAGATCTCTGTCTTCGGCTGGAGACTCCCTCTGGAACAGCCCCCCTGCCATTATTAAACTTGAGGAGAACCATCTCCGTGTCCAGAAGCAGCTCAAGACCTTCCTCCTTGCTTCTGATTTTGCCTCTCCTCTCCTCTGCTGATCTGCTCTCTCTCGGCACTGTGCACCTGGCCTACCATCTGACTTCAGGGCCCAGGTAACTGCTCATCCTGCCACCCACCCGCACTGCCTCCAGGCAATCCCTTGCACTGGGGTCTGTATCTGTAACCATACAGCCCCCACCCCCTTTTTTCCTGCAATTACCAGACACACCTGTCTGTTGCATTAAACCCAGCCCTCACCGCTTGCTGGCTGCACTACCTTTGTTTGTTGCTTTTTATTATTTATTATTTATCTGTTTTTCTTTTGCTCAGCACTTTCCACCCCCCCTTCCATGCACTTTTCCCCTTTCCCTCTCCCATGCACTTGCGCATTCTCAATGTCACTGGGCCTAGTAAGATCGCTGTCTTTTGTTCTCCCTTGTTCCCCTCCTTTGCCTTGTCGTGCTCTGAAACACTTGTGTACGAGCGCAATACAAATAAAATATCAATATTAATATCAATGGAGCTGCAGGAAACTAAAATCCTACACACCTGAATAGGGACGGGCATGCAGCGGGCTGGAACATTGGAAAGCTCTGAAACAGCCTTGAGGTGGCAAGCAAATGCAAAACATAGGGCCTCATTACAAATCGCCCTGTATGAAAACAACGGTGGCGGTAAACCCGCCGCCA
The DNA here is from genome assembly GCF_040938575.1 of Ambystoma mexicanum. Classification (NCBI taxonomy): domain Eukaryota; kingdom Metazoa; phylum Chordata; class Amphibia; order Caudata; family Ambystomatidae; genus Ambystoma; species Ambystoma mexicanum. The sequence continues at coordinate 493,713,042 of NC_090938.1, read as the reverse complement.
CCGTTGTTTCCATGCCGGGCGATCACAACTCCTGCAGGCAGGAGGTGATGTTCCCGCCAGGTCTGACCTGGCGGGTTTAACACCGCCCGCCTGCAGGCGGACGAGGAAACACCGGCCGCATTACGAGATGCTGCCGGTGTTTCCATGAGCCCCATTCCCATCGAGTCCCATAGGACTCGATGGGAATGGGGATTAACACCATTCCGCCTCCGTGATTCCCGGAAAACCGGGGTTGTAATGCCCCGGTAATTCCGGGAATCACGGAGGCGGAATGGTAATACGAGTCTGGCGGTAACCAGGCGGTTTTACCGCTGCGGTTACCGCCGGACTCGTAATGAGGCCCATAGTCTTGGTTTGGCATAAATAAGGCAGGAACTGACCCATATTCAGGGAGAAGGAGTTGGAAGTGCACAAGGCCGCTCTGCATTCCAGGGCATAATTATTCTTTTTTTTTTCTAATATAAGTACTAGAACACAAAGTGCTGTTGGCTGAACATTGGAAACCTGTGGGAAATCACACTTGGCACGTGGCCACTTGGCCGCCATGCAGGCCAGAGTGTGGTGGCAGTTTACTATGCACGGAATAGTGCCCAGGCGTCCGCCTCTAGACGTCAACTGCTGTTTTTGCGCCCAAGGTTTCATCCCCTGAAACCCCCCAGGAAACAGCTTTGATTGGGTTAGTCCAGCCTTGCAGGGTTTGGTGCAGGGACATTGCATGCATCTTCTTTATGCAACATGTGACTGTGCCCCAATACTGAATTGCCCCTAATGCCTAATGCTTTGAACGTTCTTTAGGACATTGCCGGCCTTGCATTGCGATTTCCCACAGCAACATGAGGAGATTTTACTGGAAATAAGTGACCAGATTAATAAAAAAGGATTTCTCCACCTCCATGTGTGCCTACCATACACAAGTGGGAAAACACCTGCTCCTTGCAGGTGAGCAGATTGACATGAATCTGTGTGCACAAGTAGCCCTACACCCACAGATTCGCCCATCAGCATATCTGTAGAAATCAGCCGGGGCGTGCCACAGAACAAGTCCAATGGCGATTAAAATGCACCACTGATGCATTTAGGCGTGCAATTTTATCAGCATAAGATCTGAAGCATGTCCCCGAGCCTGTCCTCCATTTTATAGGGCAACCAGATACATAGAACAAGAAGTATAAGTACTTAGAGACATATAACCCACTAAACCAAAAGCTCAAACTTCTGCATATTTAACTCATACAAAAATCCACACAACCACCTTCTCGCACAGCAAACCGCACGCACTTCACCACAACACAACAACAAACAAACAACACATAACTCATACCAACAGCACACGAGGACTCACATCGATCCGATATTCACACCCAAGCTCAGCGCACAGTGAAACCTGAACTGAAGCTGCCAACAGGACATCACTTTTCTCACTTGCCTACTCCCTCTTCACCCTACTAACCCCACCTTTCCTTCTTGTTTGCAGTTCCGCCTGAGGGCCTGGGGACCAATTCCGTTGGTGACGGTGCACGGTACAAATACCTTTAACATTGACATTAACATTTTGGCAACAGTTGAAAGTGCATTGTAGGCAGGGGTCTGCACAGACGCATGCCTGCATTTCTGAGCCCCAAATTACAAACGCTCATGCTCGGCATGAGGGTTTCTATTTTGGGGACAGTAAACTATGTAGCTTTCTCCACTCGCTTATGTGCAGGGCACACCGCAGAAGTCAAAGTGGGCAGGAAGTAAAAGGGAGCAATGCTCCTCTGATTTACTGGAAAATCCTCCACAGTTCCCTTACTTTTTGCCACTCGAACCTGAGCACTGCCTATAACAGTTTAGGGTGGCGGTCTGGCCTGTGGGGGACTCTGGATATTTCCCGCTAGGCCTCTGCACCCTGGGCGTCCTTTGTGTGGTAACCAATTTTATTTCCCTATTTTCTCAAAGAAGAAAGGGTTGGGCTTCCTCCAAATGTGCAACATGGGGCCCCTTTGAAAATTATTTCCAGGGCCGCTTTTAGTACCCAGTCCACCTCTGCATCTTGCTGCGCTCAGTGATAAGTGTTTGCGTTCTGCAATTAGGCAGGATAAACCTGAAATGACTGCAGGCACAGCTGTGTGTGCACGTAGGTAAAGGGTTGGGTGGGAATTGGATGCAGTCCTAAGCATGTCCCTTAGAAGGTGTGAATGATGGTGTGAAGGGTAGGTAATTGGAAAGGGGAGGGTACACAAAGCTGCTGTAAAACACAGTTTTGGGGGATAGAATGGAGGAAAGACAGGAACCAGCTGTGTGGTTTGTATTGACGAGAGGAGGATGGGTCTTGGGGGGAGGAAGGCAGAGAGGAACATCATTCCATGACTTTTTGTGTACACTGACTTCGACCCCCGTTCATACACAAGTATAGAAAGCTCTGGTAGTCTGCATTCACAGGTAGGGGGCGTGTTGGGATATGTCCTGCCACAGATGAAAGTGCCTCCTTAATTCACAGGTATGTGGGGGCGCGCTGCCATCTTTGCCGCCCCCACACTCTTTTCACTGCACCTGGTTCCTCCCGTTAGGGACCAGGTCCAGGTGGATGTGAATGCTGCCAGTCAGAGACGTCATTTAGGGGTCGCAACTGCAACCCCTGAGGTCTCCCTTGCTACCCATGTGGTCTGCCTTGCTGCCCCTAAAAAAAAAATATGCAAGTTCCTGGGCTGTGCACAGCGCCATGTGTCGCCTTCCTTCTGGAGTGGCTGGCTTTCTTGTTTAGGCATCTTAAAAAAATAAAATAAAAATAACATGGGTTCCACAAGTCTAACACTTTCAGCACTGACCCTAAATAAGAAAGAATAGGAATACCAAATAATGTGTCTTTCTGGAATTCTATATAATAATTGCTGGACTCATTAAAGGTTTATTTCAGGCAGACTTCAGGGGGTGAGTCACTAATTTAGTCTGTTCCTAAACACCTCAACTCAGCCTTTCATCCTTCTGAGGTCGCTAAATGAGTACCAACCCAGGTTGGGTGATATTGTATGTATATTTGTTCTATATAAAACGCTTAAGCATAAGTGCTATATAATAACACATCATTATCACTTGGCCATGGACGTCTGCTTGCATACACAGTAATTTGGTAATATGGGCCTATACACGCTCATATTAATGATACATATGGCGATCCATTCTTGTATGAAATGTGTATCTCATTGTAGTGATATCGTAACCATATTCTTTGTAGTGTACTTAGGAACAATGCTATGTTATGCCACTTCCTGTTTTTTCAAGGGGTGAAAGGTCGTGTCTCATCGCTTCCCGTGATATCACTTTGGGGTGGGGTCAAATTACATCACTTCCTGTGATGCCATCAGAGGTCAAGGGTCATGTGATATCACTTCCGCTACCCCTGGCATTTTGGTGAAATGATGTCCCTGCTGCCAGTGCTGTTGTCAGACCACTTCTACAAATGAAAACACTCATGGGCGCTATGTTTGTACGTTTCCACCTGCAATACGGAGGTGGACATGTAAACATATCATTTGCAGTGAACGTGCCAGTAAACTCCATCAATGCAAATACGCTTATCAACCCCTCATGTGTGGAGGGCCAACCACATCCAGTCTCGGTCTAGCCCATAGGGCCCAAGATGCTAGTGTGGGCCAGTTTATCTGCTCAAAGTGGCCCACTTTGTTGTCCCATGTGGGCCAGTTTAATGCCACATCACCCTGCGGGTAGCAGTTTTTACCAGTGTTATTGAATACATATTCTTTAAAATGCACAATTTGCATCACATTTTATCAAACCCTCCTCTTTGGGGACTATTCAAACAGTCTGTCACAAAAGGAATGAATTGCTCTACCACATGGTGCAGGCAAGCCGACTCTTGGGTAGTTATTAAGGGGTTGGCTGCAGGTTTCTGCTACTCACATCTGGCCCTCCCACCCTTGTAAAAAGCATTATCAGCCCTGAGCCCGCTGGTATAACCTGAGGTGGAACATGTAGCTACGGAGAGGTGGCGAAAAAGTCCCCCTTTGTTTTATTTATTTATCTATTGCATTAAAATTTATCAGCAATTTTTTAGCAAAAAAGCACTAAATAACAAAACAAAACAATATTCATCGTGTACTAAATGGAGCACAGATTTTTGAGAAATTAGGTAAAAAATAATCCTAAAATAAATAAAAATCAAGTTTCTATAACAGGACCTGTCTCCACAGAGACATCTGCAAGAAATCGAACATGTGCAATTATGTTTTTTGTTCTGTGACCCTGCATTAACAAGTTCCACCACAGTGAGGGGTCTGAAATTACAAAGTCTGCAAAGTCCCGCCTTGTAGCGGTGCGCACAGCAATTCTTTTGAGAATCAGGCCCTGTTCCCTTTTTACATGCCTGTCTTAAATCCGAGGTGGATCTTTTTTTAAAAAGGTATTTGCAGTGAACTCCCCTAACTTTCTGTCCTGGCACCTCTTTGTGAATTGAGTCAGATGTTTTTCTTGTGATAAAATGGAACATTCTTGTAAATATTGCAGAGAAATCTCATTGCAGAAGGAGAGACTTGTATGCCAGGCGTCATTCCCACAAACCTCTTACGTGCTAAGTTCTCACTTCTCCTCTCTCAAACTCTTAGAAAATTCGCTCCAAGGTGGAGCTGGAAGTCCAGGACCTTCCGGAGGAGCTGTCTCTGTCCTTTAATGCCACCTGCCAGAACAATGAGGTCATCCCGGGGCTGAAGTCCTGCTCCGGCCTGAAGGTTGGCGACACGGTAAGTGGCATTGCACATAAACTGCGTAGCTGCTGACCTCAGTGTGGCGGCGGCTCACCTAGAGGTAAAGGGTAAAGACGTTCAGACAAGCCACTGCTTCTGGAAGACCAACAGGGATGGGCAGACCCAATCACACAAAGGCCAGGCTTAGCGGGAAAACCATCTGCCCCTAGACGGCATAGTTAATGCTGAGGGATCATGGGATTCGTAGTCCAAAACATCTGGAGAGCCGAAGGTTACATACCCCGGGATTTGAGGGAACTCAAGGCAGAGTTCTAGGTAGAGCAATGGTGCTGAACGTCTCCTATAGCTGGGGCAGAATTAGCCGCATGTCAGACAAGGTCTAGTGAGAAGGCCGGTGATCATTCTCAACAATCTTCTGCTTCTGAAAGGTACGTAATACTGTAACGACACCCTACAAATTGGCATTGTGGACATTAAGGGAGCCTTGGAGCCAGTGGCAGACTTGCTTTGCATGGGAGTTTGATTGACTACAAGAGTACTCGTTATTGAAAAGCACCTATGCTGAAGGCATTATATGTTTGTTTTAAAACTAAACAAGGGGCCAGAGATTGTAAGGGCCACTACCTGTACAGTGAACAGTTAACCTGGGCGCCAATGCAAGTTTCCCCACCTAACCACACCTCGCCTACTAGCAGGGATTCAGTGCACTGTGTGCAACAGAAATGCTCACTCGCGCATCGTTCAGAAGACTGTACTGTTGCTCCATATATAGTGCCAAGAAGACATTTGTGGCATACATTGCGCTTTACAAATGAGTCATGGAGACCATAATACTAATATTAATCATGCATCCGGTGCACACTGCAAGCGGAGGCAGAGGACAGAGGGTGCAACCCATACATTATTTTATTACAGCAATACTTTGCAGGAAAGCAAAATGCAGATGTTCACGCAGTTATAACATTAACTAAACATTTTTTTTTAAAAAAAACACATGCACCCCTGAAGCAGAGGTCTGCAACCTGCGGCTTTCCAGGTGTTCTGGACTACGGCTCCAATAATCCTTCACCATTGACTATGATGTCTAGGGCTGACGGGATTTGTAGGCCAAAACATCTGACGAGCCAACGGCGGCACACCTCTGCCCTAAAATGTAGTCCTGTCGCCCCCAACACCACCCTAATATCCAGCCCACTCTTAGGCCACACCAATTCCCAGCCTCACAAGCCACAAACCAGTCCCTTTTTTGCGCTTTTGCAGGGAGGAAGGATAGCTCAGGGGCAACACGTTTGTCTTGGAAACAAAACAAGACAACACAGCACAGCACAGGTTTGAATCCCGATCCTGCGCTTAGAAACCACTCCCTGGTATTAAGCATGTTATAAATGAACAATAAAAGAAATACAATATTAGGCCCTTTTCTCAAATCTGCAACTGGACGAGGCTTTGGCCAGAAGGCGGGTGCCACGGACAAGATGTCTCCTTACTTTGCCTGGTAGAAATGGGGAGCAGCAATCTAAGATTGGGGGATTGCACATAGCAGCAGGTGGGGTGGGAACGCAGGTCATGTGACTCGGTGGGGCTAATCTGGTCTACATTCTTTTTAAACATGTTATTCAAGGATTTTTCGCATTGCCAGACCCTAATTGGCATACAGTGCGTGGTTAGCAAAATAGCACGTGGTAGACACAATTTAAAACTCCTTTACTTTACATGATAACAAGCGTTGCAAATCTATTAGTTCAGAATTCAATACCCCCTTAAATTCATCAGTACACAGTTAGAAAATCGCATGAAAAATATCCCATGGTTAAAAAAAAAACAAATTGAATATAACGGTCCATTAAAAGGAAGGCAATAAATGAAGACTGCAGCTATAACATGGTTTTGGTTTCTAAAAATAACACCAGCCTTATGAAATGAAAAGTCCAATTTCAAAGGTCATCAATCACAGTATTATTAATTCGATATATGAAAAGGTCTAAGAAGCATATGTCACTGGCACGCAATAGGCTAAAAGTAATTATTTACTAAGCCTTGGAAAAGGAACAGTTTGAAAGGACCGCGCCAAGTGTAACTTAAAAATAGTGATCTAAGAGCAGAAATGTCCATATAGTAATGTGAACATAATGTAGATTATTCAGGAGTTCAAGGGGCGCCTCCACATTATCACAATTGCAATTAATTGCTTGAGAATGTTTTTTTTAAGGCTCAGCTTTAGGGGATGAGGGTAAGTTTACAATCGATATTTTTTTCTTTTTTAAAAACGTATCGTTTTGGATACAAATGTTTTTTAAAAACTCAATTATTAGGGCTCATTTCAAAATGTGTACTTATTTTTTTTCTAAAACTTTCTTCATTATCATTGATTACATTCATTTTAATGTAAAATTGGTTATTTTTAATCTCCGGTTTTACTACAGGGTATTTTAACGTGCGACCAATTAATCAGATGTTTCATGAGCATTGTTCCTAAACCTGGTCAGTGTATAGCACACATCACCTGTAACTGAGGTCCTTGAAGGACACATCAAAGATTTTGCTTTCAGTTTAATTCAGTAATTAATCTTGAGACCAGTCTCAAGTGCAGGGACTGGGATTTGAAGCTGTGTTGCTCTGCGTCGTCTTGCTTCCAAGACAAACACATTGCCCCTGAACTATCCTCTAGGGCCATGCTGTGTGGCATTTGGCTAATGATCTCTACTCCAGAGTCACCTATAGGGAGAAGCAAAATATTGTCATGAAGGAACCACAGGCTGTCTGGTTTCTAGTTCAATTATATGGTACATCCAAGGCACAACATTACCCCCATGATAAGGCCTCATGTCTCCCCTCACAAACAGATCTACGGACCAGGGATTGTAATAACAATTGCTCGTGTTCAGTTCTTGGTAACACGGATAATACAGAATGAAAGTCAAGCTGTGTCCCACTATGGCTTCTGCAGGTGCAAGGCATTTGGTCTCAGCTGTGTCCCTCGCCTTTATTACTACTTCTTAATCTCCTACCTCGTGTCCTTGCTCCCACACCGGTTAGTCTTCTTCCCCGGTCGTGCCTCCAAACAGCCCTGGGAGGAGGTTACGCACTATATAAGCAACCGAACATGCAGAGCTAAAGCTGGAACATCAACATAAAGATGCAGGGCCAAGATAGTACATACTACATATGAAGCAAACGCCCTATCCTGACTGGACGCATTTCCTACCGCCTTCATTCAATTATCAAATTATATTGGATTGTGACTGCTCAGCTGCTGTTAAACTGTTCTCTTGTGGAGTTGCAGCTCTAAAACTCAACCAGCACGACTGCCCTCAAGCAAACACCCACATATTTCCCTGATCAAAATCCAGACTCCCTACTAGAAAAGGGGAAACTAGGAGTATGTGGGTCTGCACCCGTGCATTCTTGATTGTTCAGATTTTTCCTACTATCATATGAAACACATTTGTTCAAATGTGTTCAAATTATGGATTTGTTAAACATGTCATATATATAATGCAGGAATTGAAAGAAAGATTTGATGAGCGGGAGCTAAAATCAGCCCCTGGTTAGCCGGTATTACCCAGTAAACCAGAGCTAAAGCCGGGGAAAAAGCAGCTGGTAGTTCACACATTGCTGCACCTGTACCTCCCGCAAGAGAAACTAACTATACTTTTCAGTCTCTTTTGTATGACTCATTATGCTTTAAATGTCTTCTAGAGGTGTCACAGTTCTACTTGCTACTCCTTCCGAAACACACAGTTATTGTTGCATAGGTGTGTTAGTAAGGCACAACCTGGCCTGGAGACTCGAAAGTAGCTCCTGGTATCTGCTGGTGTCAAGCTAACCAGGCTCTTCTAGGCGACAAGCTTAATAGCCGCCAGCAATTTCTATCCCTGATGTATTTATTGTATTTGGTGCAGACCAGGAGCACTAGACTGTTAGACCACGGGTGGTAGAGCATTCCTGTGATTGGGCGATTTGCAATGATAAGCCATGACATAAACCAGGTGGGGGAAGAGCGGGAAATGGGAGGATGGGATGAGGAACGCATAGACCAACATTGCTACATACAACTATACAAAAGCATGTAAAAGTAGACGTAGTAATAGCGCCTTTATCCCATTTGTTTGCCTTCACCTCACTGTTGTGGGAACGCCCTCGGGAGACCGAAGTCCAAGGTATGGGAAAATTATCAGAAGGATTAGAATGCGTTTGTGCTTTTGGCCAAGATAGGGGGATAGGTGGGGTAGCTGAGCTCCAGTAGGCTACAAATGAAGGTCAGGCCGGTGGATGGGTGCTGAGGTGGTCAGGAGAGTGCGCGAGTGCAAGAGACTCATTATGTGTCCAGCGAGACCGAAATTTGTTCGTAGGTCGTTGTGCATTCTAATGCATGTGGTTAGGTAGCCGTGCCTGCTGCAGATGTCCACCGAAGTGGTACGTGAATACGTACCTTGAGGCTCAGACTGAGCTTTGTCTTTGATGTAGTTGGATTCTTCATTTGGTGGGGAAGATGTGAGGTTTAAGGGGGTGGGGGAGGATAGGGCCACAGTGCACTTCAGACGCTCACTTCAGCTAGAAGAGGTACTTCCTGAACCGAAGTGGAACAATGATGAAGTGATGTTATAACAAGTCTTTATAATATATAGACTATGCCAGGGATCAAACTGAATTAGCAATCCCCTATTTGGCAACAAGAGAGAGCGAGATAATTGGAATCCAGTGGTTTTAATCCTTGCTGAAGGGATCCACCCAACATGAAGCGTGTTTGAAAAGGGAAGGGAATCTAATCTGGATCTTAATGTGGAGCGAGTTTCAGGAAAGAATTGGCCTAACCTCCCTCCCCATGTGCCCTTTCAGGTCAGCTTTCAAATCGAAGTCAAGGTGAGAGGCTGCCCCACGGAGAAAGAGAAGAAATTCACCATCAAGCCCCAGGGCTTCAAGGACACTCTGACCGTCACTGTTAAGTTCCACTGTGACTGCGACTGTCAGGAAGCGGCCCAGGTCAACAGCTCCAAATGCAACGACGGCAATGGAACGCTGGAGTGCGGCGTGTGCCGCTGCTACCAGGGCCGCCTGGGCCCGCACTGCGAGTGCTCCGAGGAGGAGTACAGCCCATCCCAGCAAGACCAGTGCAGCCGCAAGGAAGGCGCACCCGTCTGCAGCCGCCGTGGCGAGTGCATCTGTGGGCAGTGTGTATGCCACACCAACGACTTTGGCAAAGTGTGGGGAAAGTACTGCGAGTGTGACGATTTCTCCTGCCTGAGGCACAAGGGCGAGATATGCTCAGGTGAGTTTCTTACTACCGACTACTGATGTCTGGTAAACAATAGTGAGATTGTATATACATATATACACACGCAACAATACATATAAGCTAATTTCTATTTGTATATTATGTTTTATTTCAGCATATCATAGAGCTTGATCGTGTGAAGTACGTGGTACACATGATAACTGAATCACAGACTAGCCCATCCAGAAGACCTTGAAGATGCAAGGTGTATGTCTATATCAGGGGTCTGCAATCTGTGGCTCAATATATGTTTTGGACTACAACTTCCATGATCCCACACAATTGCCTATGTTGGTAGGGTTGATGGGAGTTGTAGTCCAATACATCTTCAGAGCCAACGGTTGCCATGTATTTTTACTACGTCCAACATGTGGAGACACATAGTAGAGGACATTGGCAATGCAAATGTGCATTAAATTTGTACAGGCACTTAGATGAAAAAACAACCATAAACAAAAGCATTTACACACAAATACCTGGGGTGAGCAACACAGAATATTAATAGTAAGCAGTAATGTTAAATGCTAAAGGTATTTGTACCGCGCACTGTCACCAACAGAATTGGTCCCCAGGCACTCTGGCGGATCTGTAAACGATAAGGGGGGGTTTAGTAAGGTAAAGAGGGAGTAGGATAGTGAGAGGAGTGGTGTTCTGTTGGCAGCTTCAACTCGGTATACACCGGATGCTGAGCTTTGGTGCGGGTATTGGTTCGGTGTCAGTCCGCGTGTGCTGTTGCTCCGGCTTATGTGTTGTTGCAGTGTTGTGAAGTGCGTGTGGCTTGCGGTGCGAGAGATGGTTGTGTGAGTTTTTGAGTGAGATAAGTATGCAGAGTTTGAGGTTATATTGGTTAGTGGGTTACCTGACCTTTAGCATGCTAACATTCACAGTATTGTCTAAGTGTGGCACTTGTTGGCCTTCACAATCCTGTCTAGAAGCGGCGCAGGCCACTGTTCAGAATTCTATCTAGGTGTGGACATGCTAATGTTCACAGTTCTACCTAAGTGTGGACATGATAATATTCACAGCTCTATCTAGATGCGACGCAGGCCAATGTTCACAATTCTATCTAGGTGTGGACATGCTAATGTTCACAGTTCTACCTAAGTGTGGACATGCTAATATTCACAATTCTATCTAAGTGTGAACATGCTAATATTCACAGCTCTATCTAGATGCGACGCAGGCCAATGTTCACAATTCTATCTAAGTGTGAACATGCTAATATTCACAGCTCTATCTAGATGCGACGCAGGCCAATGTTCACAATTCTATCTATTTCTGGACATGCCAACATTCACAATTCTAAGTGTGGACATGCTAATATTCACAGTTCTACCTAAGTGTGGACATGCTAATATTCACAATTCTATCTAAGTGTGGACATGCTAATATTCACAGTCCTACCTAAGTGTGGACATGCTAATATTCACAATTCTATTTAAGTGTGGACATGCTAATATTCACGATTCTATCTAAGTGTGGGCATGCTAATATTCACAATTCTATCTAAGTGTGGACATGCTAATACTCACAATTCTATCTAAGTGTGGACATGGTAATGTTCACAATTCTATCTAGGTGTGGACGTGCCAAAATTCACAATTCTAAGTGTGGACATGCTAATATTCACGATTCTATCTAAGTGTGGACATGCTAATACTCACAATTCTATCTAAGTGTGGACATGCTAATATTCACTATTCTATCTAAGTGTGGGCATGCTAATATTCACTATTCTAAGTGTGGACAAGCTAATACTCACAATTCTATCTAAGTGTGGACATGCTAATGTTCACAATTCTATCTAGGTGTGGACATGCCAACATTCACAATTCTAAGTGTGGACATGCTAATATTCACAATTCTATCTAAGTGTGGACATGCTAATGTTCACAATTCTATCTAGGTGTGGTCATGCCAACATTCACAATTCTAAGTGTGGACATGCTAATGTTCACAATTCTATCTAGGTGTGGACATGCCAACATTCACAATTCTAAGTGTGGACATGCTAATGTTCACAATTCTATCTAGGTGTGGACATGCCAACATTCACAATTCTAAGTGTGGACATGCTAATATTCACAATTCTATCTAAATGTGGACATGCTAATAAGGGAGGTGAGATAGAGTGGCAGGGGTTTTCTGGAGTAGAGTGATTGCTCTACTCCCCACCCATGCCACACTCACGGTTTTTGTTGGTGTCTGTTAGCTGCTGGCTTCCTTGGCGTCCCCTGCGGACACCTGCAGACACATCTTGGGGCCGTCCTTTGCCTCTGGGTCCTTCGCCGCAGGGCTGCCGGGCAGAGGGCTGCCCTAGGGTGTCCTTGATGTGGGGTATGTGGACCAATCCGGATGGAGTGGGTGTGTTGGGAGGCGGGCAGAGGGAAACCAGGAAGGGGTGGGAAGGGACCAAGCGCCGAGTGCGCTATGGTGCTTTTAAGCACCTTTACAAATTAATATTGCAGACCCTCGCCACGGCCTCTGTTTCCTTTTTTTTAATTTTTTATTTTTTTTTTACAAAAAAAGGACCAATCGGGATGAGGGGAGGCAGGCAGAGGGAAACCAGGAAGGGGTCGGAAGGGGGAGAGGGACCAAGCGCCGAGTGCGCTATGGTGCTTTTAAGCACCTTTACAAAATAATATTGCTTTTTTATGGGGGTGGTGGGGGTCAGGAGACTCCTTCCCTGGCCTCGCTGGAAATGGCGGGGTCTGCCTACAGCAGACCCTCACCACGGCCTCTGTTTCCTTTTTTTTAATTTATTTTTTTACAAAAAAAGGACCAATCGGGACGAGGGGAGGTGGGCAGAGGGAAACCAGGAAGGGGTGGGAAGGGGGGGAGGGACCAAGCGCCGAGTGCGCTATGGTGCTTTTAAGCACCTTTACAAAATAATGCTTTTTTATGGGGGTGGTGGGGGTCAGGAGACTCCTTACCTGGCCCTGGCCTTGCTGGAAATGGCGGGGTCTGCCTACAGCAGACCCTCGCCACGGCCTCTGTTTCCTTTTTTTAATTTTTTTTTTTACAAAAAAGGACCAATCGGGACGAGGGGAGGCGGGCAGAGGGAAACCAGGAAGGGGTGGGAAGGGGGAGAGGGACCAGGCGCTGAGTGCGCTATGGTGCTTTTAAGCACCTTTACTAAATAATATTGCTTTTTTATTGGGGGGTTTGGGGTCAGGAGACTCCTTACCTGGCCCTGGCCTCGCTGGAAAAAGAGGATGTGTGGTATCACTCAGACGTTCCCTATGGTAACACAGAAGTTCAGCACGTGTCTCACCCATAATTGCTGTAAAAGGTACTGCCTGCCCACATCTAGGACCAGCAATGACAGCACCTGTGAGTGGAAGCCTTTGTAGTCTTAAACACCTTTGTAGGCTTAAAAACAATACTCAGTGGGCAGGACATGCCACCTGGGATGCCAGCGATGCTCATGAACTCTTCCAATAAAAAAGGGTTTCCACCGAGGACACTTGACAAGGACCGAGTAGGAGCAGAGCTTGCAGGACAGAGAGAAAATCCTAGATAACCCAACAGATGCAGGGAAACAAACAAAACAGACACCACACCACCTATACAACAACAGGGAACCAGGGGAAAAGATGGGGAAACCAGGATCAAACCCCAATATGATGCCAAGGAACAGAAGGAGAACAACCCAAAACATCACTCTCTCAGCTCAGGCACTGAAAGGGGAAGAGTAAACCACGACCCTCACCTCCCACTCACCCCCATCGCCCATAGGGAGTCAGGAAGCAGGAGAAGGGACTCCAAGGAGAGGCCCACGGCCTCCATGCCTAACTACTCAGGGAAGGAAAAGAGAGCAAAGGTAGGCCTAGAAATAGGAAACTCTAAGTGGGGATCCTCAGGGAATGAGAGTAGACTGCAGAACACATATGGGCCCAATAACATTAGCACACAGTCAAAATGTGCTGTTCAGGAACAGGAAAAACAGAGGAATGCTAGAAAGGAAACACAGGAATCAGAAAATACTAATAAGCAAACAAAGCCACACTCTGGGAACTAGGAATGAGGAACCGGAAAGACAGACTTCAAACAGGAACACTGCAGCAATGACCAGCAATTCACAGAAGCAAACAGAGGCTTTGAAGCTGACTAATGATCACGTGCCTCAGGTGTGCTGAAATGCTAGCACCAGCCAGCCAGAGGCTGCTCTACCCTTCTATGGCCCTAAGACTGGAACATAGATTCCTTTTATTGGCGATTTATGTCAAGCTTTTCGCCGACTCCTCCAGCGTGTAAGTGTTGGGCTGGTGTTCTAACCCATGTTAGACAGCACTGTCTTGTTCCCAAGGCGAGCGCGTTTCCTTTGGATTATTTTGCTGGTAATACAGAAATGAACAGCACAAAGAGTGATGATGCTCTGTGTTCAAATGTGTATCTGTGGGAAACAGAAAGGAAATATTACCCTGAGCGCATTTTCAGGTATATGGCCTATCTAGCATTCTAAAAGACGCACAATGGACCTATCCTGGGGGTGGGACTATAATCTCAAATCGCATCCAGAATCGCTGCCAGTTTGTTCCTGCTTGCTCTCTACCCCGCAGCAGCGTCTCTACAAACACCCGCCCATGACCGAAGGGAAACATTAGAAGGAACAGTGAAATGTTTAATCTGTTCCAAAATGTGCAAGAAACTGGCCCAAAACATAGTGGGGTACCCAGTATCTAGGCTGGTCGATTTACCACTGTGCTATAAGCTATCAGAGAGCGAACTGCTGGATGGGACTGGGTCAGCATGACAAGAGCACGTGCCCGTCAAAGCCTTTCTTCCTCTCTGACTGCGGGCGTGGCGCAGGCACCTACCCGTCATCAACTTTCCTCCTCTGGCTGGGGGCGTGGCCTGTCATGCCTTTCCTCCTCTCCGGCTGGGGGCGTGGCGCAGGCACCTACCCGTCATCAACTTTCCTCCTCTGGCTGGGGGCGTGGCCTGTCATGCCTTTCCTCCTCTCCGGCTGGGGGCGTGGCGCAGGCACCTACCCGTCATCAACTTTCCTCCTCTGGCTGGGGGCGTGGCCTGTCATGCCTTTCCTCCTCTCCGGCTGGGGGCGTGGCGCAGGCACCTACCCGTCATTAACTTTCCTCCTCTGGCTGGGGCCGTGGCAAGTCATGCCTTTCCTCCTCTCCGGCTGGGGGCGTGGCGCAGGCACCTGCCCCTCATCACCTGTTCTCCTCTCTGACAGGGGGCAGGCACAGCCTGCACAGCTGGATCAGTTTCCTGCATTCAAGAAACTTTTTATGTAAATGCGCTCTTAACCTCACAGCAGCACCACCAGCAAGGCCTGGCTCCTTCCAAATTCTTCTCAAAACTCATAATCCGTCCATTGGGCGCCTCCCCATTCTCAACGTTACAAATTCTGGAAGCCCTCACCAGTCCCTTTTTAGGGGGGTTGTCCTTCACAATATAAAGAGGTTTATGCCACTTTTCATGCACATTAATAAAGCAATGTGCATTTGTATTTCATTAGGCATTTCTCCAGCTACATTGTACGTGTACATGTGACATTGCATGTCACAGAAACACTGATCCAGCAACATGTCTCAAACATACCTGCCTACCTTCCAGAATGAAAACCCCGGAGATCTACGTCGCTAGAATGCCCCGTCCACGTTCTCAAGGTCACGTCCACACGTTGCAATGTATTTAAATGTGCTGTTTGTGTTTAATAAAGTAACAGGATTGTAATAAGCACCAAACGTGCAAAACATATTAAAGGATCCATCACAAATATATATATATATATATAGAACGTGGATGTAAACTGCATTATCAACGTGATAATGAAATCTCTCGGACACCCCACAATAGCTTTTTTTGTAATCCACATTGGCATAACACAGGTTTCCCATAGCAGAGGCCGTAATGGATGCCCTTCATTACAGTTAACTTGCTTTGAAGGCAAACATGAGTGCATGGGGCAGGGGGGCAGCAAAGAAACGTTCACTCCCGTCAGATGTGCTGTTAAGTAGTGCCGAAGGACACAGCGAAACACACAAATCTAGTGGAGACGCAGGGACAGCCGGAAAACCCAGAGACTCCACGTTCAACTCCGGATACCCAGAGAAGAGCGTAAAAACCCAGAGTCTCCTGGTAAAACCCAGAGGTTAAGCAGGAATGGTCTGAACATGGGTGATGTAGGCTCGTAATGAGCAAATGGGCCTCATTGTATGTGTACCGGTCTGGAAACAACAGTGGCGGTAAGCCTACCAGCACTGTTGTTTCCGGAACGGTACACTATGTGTTTGCCTGCCGGAACCGGTGTGCCCGACAGGGCAGACCCTGTCGACACAGCGGCCACAGCAAGCAAGCCGTAACTGAAGCACGGTGCTGGTGCTGCCGTTATCCCCATTCCCATTGAGTGCTATGGGAATGAGGAATTACAATTCACCGGCGCCTGACTTTCGGGAACGCCCGGGGTTGTAATCCCCCGGTGTTACCGCAAGCCAGGCGCCGGTAAATCTTACAATTATGGCGGCAACTCGCCGTTAGCACCGACAGGGTAACCGCCGAACTTGTAATGAGGCCCCATGTCCCCTGAATACTCATACTTTTCCAAACTAAACACTCCCCAGCTACCTAATAGCGCAAGTTGGAGGTGTCTCCCTTTAGCAGGTTTACTGCACTTTCTAACCTGGTGTTGTGCTAAGCATTCTGGGAAGTATAGTCTTTTGAGTTAAAAAAAATATAGCAGAAGCCAAAACCCCCAAATGGTTCCGGATGGGAAGTGATTTACAAAATGCTATCGCTGAGCTCCCAAATCACCAAAGCCTTATGTCACAAACTTTAAAGGGTAAGCCCAGGAATGACCAGCCCTTGAGTGGTTCGAATGAGAGGGAAGAGAGGGAATTGTGACTGGCAGCCAGTGGCGGACTGGCCTACAGGGAAGTCTGGAGATTTCTCAGTGGGCCTCTGCACCATGAGTCTCTTTTCTGAGCGCAGTACAAATGGTTTGTATGGCTGCATGCAGCACTCACAATGAAGATGCTATGCAGTGTAAAACTGGAGCCACTTTGGGGGAAAAAAATCTAAGTCCTCCTTTTGTTCCCAGTTCACTTCTGCTGGTAGTGCTTATAAGAGTCACATGCTGGTTGAGTGTACCATATAGAAAAGACAAGCTCACATCCCATTCACATTTAGACTGGGATATTGATCCTATGTCAATCATGGAATGCGCCTTGGCGGGAGCTATGATGAGACTGTATTTTATGACCAAACATGGCATATTACTACGCCACAAAGAGATTTGCTCCCATCTCCTTGCCTGCCCCCTCTTTACCCACACCCACCCACTTTATTCCCCCATGATCAGAGCACCAACTCTATTTCACTGAGCAAACTGTCCTCCGCAGCACACACATCAGCGTTTGCCCACCTGTTGCCTTTCTATATGGGATGTGCCAATTGCCAGGGCTTTGAGTGGGCCAGCCATAGCCAGAGCAGAAACCCAGCAGTCTCCAAAAACGGCTCCCAATCCAGAAGGGCTGCCGGGATTTCTCCTGTGTGCAAGTCCTTTGTCACTCCGGCAAGCGGGGGGGACTGGGTGATTGATGTAGAAGCCCACATTCTAGCCAAAAAGCCTCAGCCTCACATCATTAAGCTGAAGCTGATCGATTGAGTTTGTATGTCTTTTGGTTTGCAGAAGTTTTACTGTTAGAGTGACATTGGTGACAAATGAAATGAGCAGACAGTCCAGTATGTGTCATATGCTCAGAAGGGATTCATGATTGAATCCCTATGACAGACATATTTCACATTTAAAATTCCATGGTCATTTTTATGTTCCCAAAATGTTCTTTGATTTTATGCAAATCGCCATGCAACCACATTGGTGCTATTTGCCCCCTTCTCCTTTCTCATATGTGATTTACATACAGCACGAGGGTGCTTTAATCACTGATTTCATTGTTTACATACTGAATAAGCGAAGGATTCATTTATACACTTTTTTATTTTTGTATGTATACATTTGGCTATTGAACAAGCCTTAAGCAATTTATAAACACCAGAGATTAATTTACAGTGTGCAGACTGTATGCTAACACCTGAGGCCATGATGAGTGACCCATGCTACATATGTTCAGGGTCTCATGGTATACTGTTTGGGTCAGACGGCACGCCCTTTAGGCCATGACTTTCACTATTTGAGGCACTCCCATCCTTCAGTCCACGCCCCCTTGTTAGTGAACCCCCTTTTGATTTTGCATCCAACTTCGCAAGCGCTGAAGAATGGCTTAAATTATCAACCTTTTCCGAGCCAGGGATCCTAGGGGACCTGTGTGTCAGAGACCTATACAAATGATTACAGAGAGGTTGATGTGGGCTAGAGAGCACCACACTTCTTCAACCCCCACACACCAGATTTAGGATGGTTATATATGCTAGCCATGAGGTAAGAAACTGCTTTGTTAGTTATGTTATGTTATATTATGTTATGTTATGTTATGTTATGTTATGTTAAAGGTTCTTATACTGTGCACTGTTTCCACCTGCATGCTCTCTTGGTGCTCTGGCAGATTTGTAATGCAAGGAGGGGGGGGAGATAGTAGGAATGAGTGACAAAAAGAGCAAGAGAGCTGTGATGTGCTGTTGGCAGCTTCAGTTCGGATACACCATTCACTGGGCAGGTGTGATTTTTGGTTGGTGGCTGCCATGCAGTGTTCAGCAAGATTATGTGTGGTTTGTTTCATAGTTGTGGTGTTGAAAAGTATGTGTAGTTTCTGATGCTGTAGAGGTGTGGTTGTGTTTAGTTCTGTCTAAAAATGATCCATATCCCTTCCCCTGTCGGTCATTCTAGAGTGTAGCAATTATTGCCCCCACACTTTCCTGCAGGGCTAGTGTGTTCCCTGTGCCCCGTAGTCGGCCTGTGGACTGCCTGGTTTCTGCATCCAGACCTGTTCCTTTATGTGTGATGAGTTTTACACCCTCTGCAGTTTGATTACGTGGGACACATCTCCCTCCCCTGTTTCCACCTTTGGCCCTCTATCAGCATGGGTACACTTCAGGTCCCAAAACCACCCTTCTCAGTCAGACGCCTCCCTTCTCCCCTGCCCTCCACTGCGGTCCGGCCTACTCCCCATTCTTTTTCTGTTGTGTGTTCGTTTCATGGTGCATGGATATGGTTCAGTCATTTTCATTCCGTATTCGGAGCTGAAGAGTCAGCTTTTTAGAAGTTTTCTGAATGTTAGATGGTCCTTCATAGTTTGTATTTCTCTGGGGAGAGAGTTCCAAAGTTTTACGGCTATGTAGGAGAATACTGATCCACCAGGTTTTTTCCTCATGTATGGTTTTAGGTTCTAAACGGATGTCATTGCTTGATCTAAGTGTTCTAGTTGGCCTGTAGATGGTGATTTTCTTTTGTATGAATTCCGCTCCTTGGCCGTGGATTGCTCTGTGCGTTATGCACATGGTTTTGAAGGTGATTTGTTTTTGGCCGGGAGCCGATGCAGCATCCTTAGCGTTGGTGTGATGTTTTACCTTTGTGAGAGTTTGAGGAGAAGTCTGGCAGCTGCATTCTGTGTTTGTTGCAGTTTCCTCAGTAAGTAGTCCGGCATTCCAAGGTATACACTGTTGGAGTAGTCTATACAGGACATGATGAGGGAGATGATGGCCAGTGTTTTGTGTGTGAAGGGGAGGTATGATAGAATCTTTTTATATTGTGTGTAGATGAAAGAAGCATTTCTTAATTATCGCAGTTACTAGCGGCTCTAGAGTTCACTCAGTGTCCATTAGAATTCCAAGGTTTTTTACTACTTTGGATGGTATGGATGGCGTTTCCAGTTCTGTGGGCCACGTGATGTACTGGTTGTTTCCTTGGTTGTCGGGTGAAGTCATGATTTCTGTCTTCTCCGTGTTGATTTTGAGGTTATTAGTGTTCGTCCATTTGTAGAGATCTTTGAGACAGTCTATTAGTGCTGTGTTCTCCTCTTGTTTATCACTGATTTTGTAGATGATTTGGGTATCATCTTCATAGTTGTAGCATGTGAAGGCGTCTCTTTTGATGAGGTTTATTAGTGGCATCATATAGATGTTGAAGACTAGCAGGGATAACGAGGAGCCTTGTGGTACTCTACAGATGGTGTCCCGCGGTGCAGATTTGAATGGTTTCATCCATACTGCTTCTTCTCTTTCAGACAAGAAAGATTTAATCCAGAGCCATACTGTGTCTGCAATCCCTTTATCTTCCAGTCCTTTGATGAGGATGTTATGTTTGACTGTGTCGAATGCTGCAGAGAGGTCATGTGCTATCAGTGCCGAGTTAGTGTTGGAGTCTGCATTGGTCTTTAGGTCGTCCCATATAGAGAGTAGTGCCATCTCTGTTCCTCTCATGGGTCTGAAGCCTACTTGTGCCTGGTCCAATAGTTGGTTGTTTTCTACACTTTCCAGGTTTTGTTCGCAGACATAGGGCTCTAATGGTTTTGCCGGGTAAGGAATCTTTGAGATCGGTCTGTAGTTTGAGAGGTTTTCCACATCGCCCATTGTATCCTTGAGGAGCTGTTTGATGAAGGCAGATTTGAACTCTCACAGGACTCTCCCCGTTGAAAGGATGGGTATATCAGTACAAAGAAGAAATAAAGGGTTAATGCAAGAGCAGGGGTGCATAGAAAAATGGACGACAGATGGATGAATGTGAGTGAAGGTGCAGAGCCATTACGCAGCAAAGTGCTGTAGATCATCGATCCAGACCCAGGGTAACTTGAAAAACGTGCCTGCGTGATCACTGTGTCTGTTCAAGCACATTTGCCGGCGACAGGACTATGGTTTAATTCTGGAAGTCTTTCTCCTGTCCATGCTGAAGCAGCCTGACGAGATGCACACAACACAACATGGATGCCCTGCAATATGACATAACCTCGCAAAATGGATTCTTTCAGTTATCAAAGTTTCTACATTTATGAGGCAACATGAACTGGATCCTAAAGATCTAAAATGCACGCGCTTTGGAATGCCCTCCCGCCAAAACATAGACCACATGAAACCCCTCAAAAGCCTCCTGTTGAGAAAGGCATTTTTATTTTTTTTATTTAATCAGTTGTTTATAACGCTTTTATATATAATGGTATTTTGATACCTGAGTCTGGTTTCTAAGCGCAGATCCAGGATTTGGACCGCTGTTGCTCTCCGCGGTCTATACTTTCCCCTGTGCTATCCTCCATTCATTCCTCGACAGCAAGTCGTGCAGCCAGTACAGGATCAGACACTTAGAGCCTGATTCGCAGAGCATTTTCCAATAGGGTCGCACCGTTATAAAACGTTTCTTAAGGTCTACCTGTAGAATTGAACATGCTGCCTTGCACTTTCAAAGACTTGGAATGTATTTTCCTATCTGTACTTTAATTTGCGGTTGGATTCTACCCTCCGAGTTTCCCAATCCCCTCTCCCCCGTCCGCCCCTTTTCTCTTCGCACTCATGTACGTTTGGCACACTACAAAACAGCAAATAAGCGAAAGACATAAACCCCAATGGCTCAGCTACTAAAGACCTTGTTTTCTAGGTTGGATACCACAGCCCTCACTGAGCCATTCTCCTCTAAGGCAACAGTCTGTCAGTCCTGGCCTTGAGCGCGTTTACTGCAAATAATGATAAAACAAACCAGTTCTAGCGCCTTTTCAAAAACGAACTTGAACGAAATGCAAAGACTGAACAAAAGTGATGAGGGCCCTGTGCCAGTGGCGGTGTTGCTTAAACCAGACCGATTGCCCCTGAAGCTCATTGGCATGAATGGAGGGCAGGGGTGAGGGGGGCTAGGAGAGGGTGGATGGACGCTAGACTTAAATAGAAACCTAGGGTAGAACCTGGCAACCAGCAAAAACACTGCCACTCGCGAAGGAGGCCTGTTGCGGGCTGTGATGCCCCAGTGTGCTTGAGGGCATGTTCACAGGAATTCGGCAAGACACGGGCAGGTGAAAGGGAATAAATCAGGACACTTTGTCATCTATTGCTGCTCCCAGGTGCACGCGGGCATGTAAGCAGGATGGAGGAGGGCGCTTCACCTGGGGCAGCAGGAATTCTTGCACAGCAAGGGACTGAGCAAAAGGCAATCCATGCTATTTTCACTCTCTAGCCACCGTGAACAGCATTGTAAACACAGGCCTCATGTCCCCAAAACCATAGGTGCTACAGAAGTAGCATTGCATGGCCTTTGAACCTCTGATGACATCACAGGAAGTGACAGCATGTATCCTTTATTCCAATTGCTTCATAACAAGTGTCATTGTGCAAACGTTGACCACGATGTAATCACAGGATGTGGGTGAAGCTTAACACGAATAGAAAAGGTTTCGCAATGTTAAGAAAGCAAATATGTAACCACTGACTGCGCCTGATTGGCGTGCTTGTCAGCGGTTACTGTGCTACAGAGTGACTGGCCATGAGTTATTGGATAACCGCTGACGGCACCTGACTGGCGTCCTTGTCAGCGGTTACTGTGCTACAGAGTGATTGGCCATGAGTTCTTGGATAACCACTGATGGCCCCTGATTGGCGTCCTAGTCAGTGACTGTCCATGTGTTGACTGGCCATGAGTTCTTGGATTACCACTGACAGCACCTGGTTGGTGTCCTTGTCAGCAGTTACTGTGCTACAGAGTGATTGGCCATGAGTTCTTGGATAACCGATGATGGCACCTGATTGGCGTCCATTTCAGTGGTTACTATCTCACACAATGACTGGCCATGAGTTCTTGGATAATCACTGACTGCACCTGATTGGTGTCCTTGTCAGCGGTTACTGTGCCACACAGTGACTGCCCATGACTTGACTGGCCATGAGTTTTTGGATTACCACTGATGGCCCCTGATTGGCGTCGTTGTCAGCAGTTACTGTGCTACACAGTAACTGGCCATGAGTTATTGGATAACCGCTGACGGCACCTGACTGGCGTCCTTGTCAGCAGTTACTGTGCTACACAGTGACTGGCCATGAGTTATTGGATAACCGATGAGGGCACCTGATTGGTGTCCTTGTCAGCGGTTACTGTGCCACACAGTGACTGGCCATGAGTTCTTGGATAATCAGTGATGGCCCCCTGATTGGCGTCCATGTCAGTGGTTACTATGTCACACAGTGACTGGCCATGAGTTGACTGGCCATGAGTTCTTGGAAAACCACTGATGGCACCCGATTGGCATCCTTGTCAGCAGTTACTGTGCTACAGATTGATTGGCCATGAGTTCTTGGATAACCGCTGATGGCACCTGATTGGTGTTCTTGTCAGCGGTTACTGTGCCACACAGTGACTGGCCATGACTTGACTGGCCATGAGTTTTTGGATTACCACTGATGGTCCCTGATTGGCGTCGTTGTCAGCAGTTACTGTGCCACACAGTGATTGGCCATGCATTCTACACAGTGAATGGCCATGAGTTCTTGGATAACCGCTGACGGCACCTGATTGGCGTCCTTGTCAGCAGTTACTGTGCCACACAGTGAATGGCCATGAGTTCTTGGATAACCGCTGACGGCACCTGATTGGCGTCCTTGTCAGCAGTTACTGTGCCACACAGTGAATGGCCATGAGTTCTTGGATAACCGCTGACGGCACCTGATTGGCGTCCTTGTCAGCCGTTACTGTGCCACACAGTGACTGGCCATGACTTGACTGGCCATGGGTTTTTGGATTACCACTGATGGTCCCTGATTGGCGTCGTTGTCAGCAGTTACTGTGCCACACAGTGATTGGCCATGCATTCTACACAGTGAATGGCCATGAGTTCTTGGATAACCACTGATGGCCCCTGATTGGCGTCCTAGTCAGTGACTGGCCATGAGTTGACTGGCCATGAGTTCTTGGATTACCACTGACAGCACCTGGTTGGCGTCCTTGTCAGCAGTTACTGTGCCACACAGTGACTGGCCATGACTTGACTGGCCATGGGTTTTTGGATTACCACTGATGGTCCCTGATTGGCGTCGTTGTCAGTGACTGGCCATGAGTTGACTGGCCATGAGTTCTTGGATTACCACTGACAGCACCTGGTTGGCGTACTTGTCAGCAGTTACTGTGCCACACAGTGACTGGCCATGACTTGACTGGCCATGAGTTCTTGGATAACCACTGACGGCACCTAATTGGCGTCCTTGTCAGTGGTTACTGTGCCACACAGGATTCAAGCAGGGTGGATGGGTACAAAAGCACAAGAACTGGGATGCTGCTTGTGTGAGAGACTCATGCCATGGCTTCTCGGAGAGTCTCAGCAGCATTTAGAGTGCAATGGGAGTAAACGTCGTCACAACTGTGATCTCTGCCAGCCAATCCCTAAATAACAGCCATTGGTCTAAAGTCAAACAGCAGCCTTAAGTATTAAATTCACCACCCTGTATATCGAATTCTCTAAAGACTTCTCAGCACGTGCACAGCCCCATGAGTGCAATCATGCTTACCCCGAGACCGTGCTCGCCCTCTCAGCCCTTCCGCTTCTGAATCAATTGGGCCCTCTGTCGCGAGAAGCAGGACGGCCGTGGTACACCAATGGAGTGATACATGGAGATGTTGCTGCCATTTTGTCCTTGCATCCAAATCCTGAGGCTGCCCAAATCAGTCTATATCGTTCTTGGTTACAAACACTCAGTGGTGGAAATGGAAAAAATGTGGTGGGGGATACCACAAGGGCTGGGGGGGCGCTGAGTTTGGGGTGGGGGGGCTCTGAGGAGGCAGGGTTTAGAAGGGGTGGAGCTGGCAGTTGACCTCCGATCAAAGGAATGGCAGATCCATTATTATAAATTGCAGATTGATACAATACTATGTTTTGTTACCTTTGGGGGGCGTTTCAGCACCATTTCAGAATTTTTGCGGCACATTTAAAAATGACACCGTTCTCTCTCTGCAAGCGATGTGGTCTGCTTAACAGTGCATTACCCTATGGCCCAGCCCTTTGCCGTACATGATTGCCCTTTAGGCGTACTTAAGTAGAAAAGGCCCTGAAGGTAATGAAAGGCTGGGAAATACCCATGCACTGTTGGCAACAAGGGCAAGAGAAAGCAACCAAGTCTGTCCTGTACACGTGGGGGGGCAGAGCCAGAAGAGCGCTCGTGGCGGCAATGTGCTGCTCCGCCCCCCCAGACTCAATGCCTCTGCGGGCGCTTTCTTTAAAAAAAACAATGTTTTGGGGTAATCCAGTGAAGCACGCTAATGATGCCATGTGTTTGGGGCGGCTGACTGGCCGGGTCCCGAGATCCGGCTATACATCTGGTGCCGGATCTTGGATCCGGCGAGAGGCGGCCCAATCACCAGCGGTGCAGACCCTTTAATGTCAGGGTGAGTGTTGTGAAAAACATCCAGCCGCACTGCTGTAAGCAATGGCGGGAATGGCTGTAGCGAATGCACTCCGGCCAATGCAAGTGTCAGAGAGAGCGAGAGAGCAGTCGCGGCCCCAGACATCTTTCATAGGGGTGGCCTGATGAGGTCGCTTGGGGTGGCACACGAAGTTGCATTCATAAGAGGCAGGCAGGCCGGTGTGGGGGGTGGGGGGAAGTGTTTTTATAAGGGAGGCCGTGGCCCGCCTTGGCAACCCCTTGGTGTCATTCATCTCTGAGAGAGAGAGAGAGAGAGAGAGAGAGAGACTGCCAATGCAACTCTCACCGATAGAAAGAAAGAGAGAGAGAGTGGGAGTAGAGGGGGAGACGGGGAGAGAGAGAGAGCAAGCAGTAGATACTGGGTACAACTACTAGTCTATAATATGTCCTTTAGGGGCAATATTGATTGAGCAATTAACTATGGTTGAGCAGCTCATACCTTACTGTACGTGAAAGGCTAGCAGCAAACCCGCGGCCACCAGTGAGATAGCGTCAGCCACGTCACAGTACAATCTGAGGACAGACACACACGTTTAGGCTCCTAATCACCATTTCACGTGGTTTTTTGGGAGGACTGCCATTCATAAGCAGTACACGCTGGCAGATTGCTTCTGCAAATGTTGGCATCCTCATATCATAAAGCATGCTGTTTAATTTTGAAATAATGAAAGTATACTGAGGGTTTTGATGATTTTGATTGGACTATCTGGAAATAGTATGCAGAGAGCGAAGGCTGTGTGTTCAATCTCTGCATAAGGTTTCCAGGTAGTCCAATAAAAGGCATCAAAACCTGGATTGTGTGTGATTTTAAAACTGGACTGACAGCCTCAAACTTGTTCTTCAAACTACAGGAAAAAAAATTAAAATCTCCGACCTTCATTTTTAAGGTGAGGCCTAGTACTTTTTTTTTTTTTTTAAGCGTGATGTTCCCCTCACGGCAGGACAGATACCATCACGTCTGAACCATGGGATCTTGTGGGTACAGGCCTGCTCAGGTTACTTCCTGGTTCGGTTTAATCAGCCTCACCCCACAAATGCCTCCGAGCAGCCCAGGTGACTGTCTGCAGCGGGAGTGATATCCTCATCTTGATCAAAGACCATCAAAGCTGGCAGAGGCATGGGTGTCATTTTAGGGGAGGACAAGGGTGCTTGTCCCTCCCAACTTTTGTGGCACACTATTTTGTCCCACTCATTTGGCAGGGGCCCCTTGCATTTAGATGTCGTAGCCCCCCTAACCCCCCACATTTTCAGCAAAGTTATGCCACTGGGGGAGTCAGGAAGAACGTTTCTGTCTGTTTCTTTTCTATGCCATAGTGGCAGGCAGGGCATAGGGGACTTGAAAAAAGCAGGTTTACAGCAAAGCAACACAAAGAGGTCATGTTCAAAATCATGCATATTGAACAGAGAGTACCACCAACTTGCACACGTATGTGCATTGCAGTCCCCGCTGTGCAATTTTTGTTGTTTGCACTACGAAGCGGTGAAAGTGTGTGCACATGCATGCAGACCCAGATTGACGTGCCTTTTTTGCACCTGGTAGTGCAAATAAGCATAAACGCCTCCCGCCATGACTAGACATGGCAGCGGGCATTTAACACGGATTCCTGTAGAACCTGCCAGCTTTTAGTAGGTTCTACAAGCCGGTAGATTCCACACGCCTGAATTCACATTTATTTATTTATTTATTTTTATTCGCTTTTTTTAAAGTGCCCAGCAGCCCTTTGGCATCGTGGCGCTGTTACATAAAGTCTTGCTGGTTACATAGGATAATAGAACTTTGCGGTTACATGGCTAGCATTAGTTACAGTGCATAGTAGGGCTTTGTAGCTACACAGCGAAAGGTGGTTACGCAGTAACGTTTACATGGGACGGTGGTTACATGATCATCCTTGGAAACATTACGGGTTGGAGGATGCAGGGGGTGCAGACTGTACGGAGACTCTAAATGCATGCGCCTCTGCATTCGCTTTGGCCACAGGAATGGAAGAGGAGACGAAAATGAACATTTTGTTCTGGCTCCCTCGCAGACTGCCAACAATAGCAAAATCCCCAAAGGGGTAACATATGTGTGCAACCATGCATGACACTTTTACACATGGCTTTCACGCCTGTTCTAGTGCTAAGGGGATTGGACAATGATCCCACCACCCCCAGGAGTTAGAAGATACTTTGCAGACATCCATGTTACAGAAAAGATGCCAGTTCAAACTGGGCCACCGTACCCATACAGCTGTGGAAGCTGCAGACCCAGATTTAGGGGCATTGGAGTGTAGAGTCAGTGGCGTGCACCACTACCTCATTGTGTTTTTTTGTTTTGTACCTTCTATATGCTCCAAGTAAACTTGGTCACCAAAAACCAGCTTTACCATCACCAACTGCTCGATGGGATCCTTAACCTTTGCAACTCCCTTACACAATTGCCCTGGTGGTTGAAGGAGTAACATCGTCTCGGGAGGATAGCTCAGGGGCAACGTGCTCGCCTTGGAAACAAGACGACGCAGAACAACACAGGTTCGATCCCCGGTCCGTGCTTAGAAACCTTTGGGTATTAAGCATGTTATAAATATCCAATTATATAACATACAACTATCTAAGCCGGGCTCCAAAAGAAATCCTGGTCAAATTACAAGAGGCTCCGCACCAAGCACTGGATGCTCATAGCCTGATGAAGCCAGCACTTGATGTCCTACCTACACTTATTGCGCTCGGGGATATCTCGCGCGGATCTTTCAAACCTACCTGCAGCCCTGATATCGAAGATCTTTCTTTACCACCCGCCCACAGGATTCAAGGCGTATGAGAATGAAAATGCTTAGATTTCAGAGATCTTCCCTCCGGGATCCTGTCCCACCACCTTTCCCTCCCAGGCATACTTCCTGGCATTTCAAAGAGCCATGAAGACCCATCGCTTCTTCTGTATCTATTTATCCATCAATTTGTTATAATTTCCTGAGAAAACCAAGCACTGCTCTGTGGCAAATTCAGAGCTCATTAGTGCAGGTTCAGCAAAGACAAAATCAAGCTGGATGTTTCTGAGTTAGACCACGTAACGGCTATGAGAGGTGAAGAATTTCAGTCTCGAGATGTTCTTCTTTGCGATCGTAGTCACCACGAAAGCCTTCACGTCCGCAGCCCCCCACATTAGAATGAGTGGAAGTGGGGAAGACCACTCTACGTCTTCATAGACTTATTGCGACATTGGTCCGGTTGCAACTAACTTATCGCTCTGACTTTCAAAAGTCGTGCTGATCTCACCACTGCTACATTACTACTTTGCCCATTGCACTCATAATTCCAGACCACCACTTCTGTATCGGGCAAGTGCGGTCTCCATGGCCTTCCCATCTCGAAGCTTCACCAACATGAAAGGGACGACGCGAGTTGCAGTGTCCAGCCCTGCCTAGCGGAAGGAAGGTCCTTTGGCAATCACCGGAATGCATTCCCTTTGTCCTCCGCAGGGAGATCTGCTAACCTGTCTGTTCTAGGGTGGCCAACTATCTAGTACCTATTCCCCACACGCCCCTACCCCTTGAATCCCCTTACGCCCCTCCATATTTTTCACTGAGTTTTTTCAGCCGAATATTTTTTGCAAAAAAGTAGCGAAAAAAACCCTGCCCATGTAACAACATTGTACCATTCAAGTCAGGTTTAGGAAAGGGATACCAAGAGTGAACCAGTGTTGGAGGTTCGCACTGTTCCAAATAGCTGAAGTTATTCCGAAAAACTGTCAATTGTTTGCAGTCTTCATAGATCTGAAGATCGTGTTGCGCTAGCCACATTCCATAATTAGGAAGCATTTTAGGCTGAAGGGATGTATCCAGGCCTAATTAAAACAATGCACCTTCTCCACGTGGATAGCCATGCAAGGGTGCACTATGGCCGTAATGTAAAGACGGGCCAGCAATTCCCAATGCAAGCAGGTCCGATGCATGGTTGTGTGATGGCCCCAGCCATGTTCTCTCTGTGCGAGATACAGGCAGATGTCCTCAGGGTAAGCCCAACCCCAGGACCACTACTGATGTTTGCAGTTGGGGAAGTCATCTTGGAAAGCTCATTACAACCACTTGCCACGTTTGGATACTATCGCAAAGTCAAGAAGCGAGTCATCAATCTGTTAAAAACAAAGACCAAGGTCTGGAGTAGGCGGAAGACTTTGAGGACCACCCTGAGTATGTGGTGGCGCTGCTGGAAGAGGTACACATATAAAGTTATTTGGGAATGCAGTTTACGTGGCTGGCTCATGGTGTTAGCAACTGATAAAAATGGCCCTATCACCCATACAAATAATGGGGGAATGTTTTCTTTTGACCACCGCTGTGCCATGAAGTTTGTTCATGCACCATTCGATGCCGGCTGACATACATTGTCATAAGATATGGGGCTGTGCTGGTCGGGGGTGGGGGTAATTATAAGTGTCTGAAAACACTTTTCTGAGACCTCTGATAAATGTAGGAAAGAAAGAAATTCCCATGGGGCGTTGACATTGGAGCTAGGATTAAGATCTGCTGAGGCATGGCTGGTGTCTGTCCATTAGCGTACTGAACTAAAGTTTAGAGGAGGACATACCAGGACTGCGTCAGAAGAGGCATATACTAGAAAAGGTGTGCATATACTAGAAAAGGTGCACTACTAGTTTATGGATCTGGGCCCGGCGGCGTAGGCTACAATGCTGATACTTTGAGGAAGATGAGCACAAGGATTCTCAAGGAGGCCATTTTGGGCCTACCATGAGCAGAAGGTCCTAGGAGGCTCATGGAGCAGACAGAAGGTGAGCCTGAACTTTGAGCGTAAGCCGACTTGGGGCAAGGAAGTTGGTCTTGAAGCTGGCAGTCACCTGCGCCTGCACCTCCTGTATTTAACATTTCAGTTGGGTGACAGCAGATGCCGGTCTACACAAACAAGCAGGTGGAAGGAAACGGAGGAGAGCGAAGTGCGGTGTATGTGAGAAGGCTTCTCAGGTGACAGAGCAGCACATTTCTTTGTTTTACCTCATGTATGCATCACCGGTTAAGGAGTAGCTCATTGCCATGAACAGGCAGGCAGTTGGCCTATGCACTGAACAAGGGCACGGTGGCTGAGCATTTGTGGCGTGCATGGAACGCTTGTGGAAGGGGCAATGGGGGAAGTAGTTGAGCTGAGAAGCACCGGGTGAAGGGTGTTCCCATGTCCAATCAGTGATCGCCTGGTGTTCCTTATTTGACTGTGCGCATCAGGAGCCTTCCAGAGTCCCAGTTTTGCTGTGTCTAATTCACCAGGTGCAGAGGCCTTGGGCAAAGTGGAAGAACGACAGCCTCCATCTTGGCAAGCATGCGATTGCACAAAATGTCCCTCAGAGGCAGCCAAAATGAGCATGTTCTGCTTCGAAACAGAAGCCTCATTTGGGGTATCCAAATTAGGCATATCCACCAATCACTGAATCACATACGATGGAGTCACCATAGTCTAGAAGTAATTATTATTTGCTGGCTCCAACCAACTTTTATTAATCCATCCAAATATATCCTCCACTTCAATGGATTGGAAAGCCCCACCCCTTTACTGGCTGAGTATCCCTATCACAACTTCGAAAAGTTGAGAGTTAGCAATTCACTTTTTTGAGTGGAAAAGCAAATTCTTATTGTCTAGAGCAAAAGCCCCTGAGTCAGGTTCATGAGGGTCAAATCTACTTTGCTGTCAGTCTCTCCACTCAAAATACATTTGAATAGAGTATGCGTACATGTGAAATCTCTACATAGTCATTGGTTAGCCTGAAAACCTGGTGTGATTGTTACTTTCAAGGATCAGACTTGGATGCCTCCTGGGTTTCTGTAAGGGGGTTTGGATTTAGCTGTCATGACTAGAAGTGGGGTGTTATATCATTGGATTGGATTTTATTTACAAAGCGAAACGTTCGCCCGGAGGCACCTTGGCGCTCCCTGCTGGACAGTGAAAGAGAAAGTCTAAAATTGGAGCGTTTTTAGAGCTTTACGAAACTTGCGGTGAGCAGGAATAGCTCTAAGCGAGAAAAGGAGAGAGTTCGCAAGAATAGCAGCAGCCACTGAAAAGGAGCGGCCGCCAATACGGCTATACCTAACTGGAGGGACATAAGGCAGAAATGCATCCCTGAGATATTCTGCCCCCTGGCCATGAAGGCCTGGTGCACCAAGCAAAACGGCATGAATTGGATACGTTAATCACCGGTAGCCAATGAAGTTTGCGAGGGACAGGGGGGAATGGCAGCCGAGTGGAAGTCGCCGGCCGGGGTGCCGAGTTCTGAAGAACTTGCAAGCAGTGGAGAACATATGCAGGATGGCCAAGATATAGGGCATTACAATAGTCCAACGATGATGTGACCAGTGCCGAAATAACGCAGGCCAGGAGGTGAGGCAGAATGAAAGGAGTGACCCATCGCAGGAGCCCAAGCTGGAAATGGCCCCGTTGACAGACTGAGCTTACTTGTGGCTCCATGGACAAGGTAGACATGAGTTTAACCCCGAGGTCCTTTACTGTGGAGACTAGTTGAGGGAAGGGGCCCACGGAGGCCAGCCAAAAGGCAGGTATCCAGAGAGAAGCAGCTGCAGGAGGGCCCACCACTAAGAACATAGAGCCTCATTACACGGATGGCGGTAAGGGTTTACCGGTACCGGTATTTTACCAGTACCGGTAAATCCTTACCGCCTTACTACGAGGTCCCTTTGCGGGTTGTGGAATTTAACGCCTGCTTTTTGCAGGCGTTAATAACCAACCCGCAAAGGGACCAGGGAGCTAATTACGGTACCGCAATTTGCGGTACCATAATTAGCGACTTCCCATTCCCATAGAGCCCTATGGGGCAAAAATGGGAATGGGGAAGGGCAATGGAGGAAGGGGGAATTACCGCCCCGCCAACCTTGGAATAGGGCGGTAATTCCCCTTTCCACCAAGGCGGTGCCGGTATTTTACCGGCATGAACCATGGCGCTCATAGCGCCATGGTTCACCGCCATCCGTGTAATGAGGCCCATAGTCTTATCACAGTTCAATTTAAGCTTCTTACCAAGCATCCACTCCCCCACAGCCTCCAGACAGGCACAAAATCTGGCAGCTGACTCCGGGCTGGAAAGATCCAGGCGACCAGGACTGACGTGTCTTTTGCGTATGAATAGCAGAGGAAGCCGTGTGAGACTATCTGCCTGGTCAGAGGCTGAACATAGATATTACATATGAGCGGGGGAAATGGCGGACCCTTGAGGAACACCACAGTTGAGGGCCATAACCGTAGAGAAGAAAGGAGGAAGAGAGAGGATTTGGTGATGATCAGCAAGAAAAGAGGAGAACCAAGACAAAACGGTCCCTGAGAGGCCAGAGCAGCCCCAGCCGGCCGACCCACCAGGACATCGTTATCGATGGTCTCAAAGGCGGATGATAGGTCCAACAAAATCAGGGCACTAACGCGCCCTGGTCACCAGTCTGTGTCAGGTCGTCCATGTCTGAGACTAGGACACTCTCAGTCCCGCGGCCTGGACGGAAACCATACTGTGAAGGGTGAAAAAATGAAGGTTACATTGTTTCCTTCTGCCTCAGTTCTCCATTGTTAATTAGCTGTGTTTAGTGTGGAGTGAGACACAATATAAATAAACTACTCGATAATGAGGCCTATTTCAGCTAGAATGCCCAGGCGAACCAAAAGTGTGACGCATACCAGGCCTGTATTCCACCAACTGCTAGGTGCATGGTGACAGACATTCATGAGCCTTGCACGTCCAGCCATGCTGCTGCCAGCTGAAATGGGCACAATGCAGCTGTTGTCAATATGTTGGGCCTTCGTGTGCTGCACGCCAGAACTTGAATTTATGTTAGAATAGCCTTCACTTACAAGACAGCTGAACTGTCCAATGAGAGAGCGCGAGCTCTGTGTGAGAGGGTCATATATTGGGAACTGATCTTTCTGAAGCAAGGTCGCCATCTTCCTGTGGCATATTATGCAGACAACAGGGTCGAACGGTCCCATACAACAATATGGAGGGCAATGACAGGCCAGCCTGACAGGTCAGTGTGGGCCAGTTTTCTTGGCTAATGTGAACAACTTTAATGACTTGGGGTACTATATAGCTATTAGTTATACCCAATGGTACTGACCAATTGTCCTTCAAAATGCATAATTTCTCTGAGTATAAAAGAAAATATGGCCCTGATATTATTCAAAAAGTCATGATCTGCCATTTGCGAATGTGGGCCACTTTTATTTTAGTGCTCAGGGATATTTTCTATCCGAGTGTGACAGTGGTAGACATGCCATCCTAAAAATCATAAAACTGGGAGGTTGTCCAGTGCTTTAGTAGAGAAACCATGCAGGGCCTACAAGAAGCAACTCATTGGGTATTTGTCGGCATTTGTCTGCGTTCATAAATGTACAGTGGTGCTGATGTCATTGGGTGCAGTCCCCTTCACCCGCTTCCTATATTTTAAACTGTGAGCAATTCACTTTTAGCATTTGGGGGGATTTTCTTTCCCAAGCTACAATCAAGATGGCTGCTTCTATGGCTTTCCCCGGTTGTGTGATATGTCTGAACCCACAGTTTTTATCTGGATAAGCACAGGATGTTACCTGTCATGGTGTACACTCACATTATGCTTTTTTTTATTTAAACGTTTATACAACACTGGCCCTGCCCAGAGGGTGTCAGAGTACCTTACAAAGTTTATAATGGAGGAGGCATACAAACTAAGCTGAAATTGTTTTCAGAATAGGACAGGAAGATTAGGGTCGACAAAGGATAGAAGGGAGCAGGTCTGTCTGGTTTAGGTCAGGGAAAGAGGTACATTTTGAGGCTTTTGTGGAAGGTGATGATGGAAGGCGCAGTATAGATTTTGGGGGTTGGTGTTCCATGCTCTGGGTACCCAGGTGTGAAGCCTTGTTCTTTGTGTAAAGGTTGCAGAGAGGAATGTGTAGGAGATTGTGTGTAGGTTGTATGGTGCTTGTGTTGGTGATGGGTTTCAGTTCGTTGTGAAGGTAGGATGGGGCATTGAGGTGGATTGATTTGTTTACGATGCAGAGTCCATTGAAAGCAATCGTCTGGGGTATTGGGAGCCAGTGAAACTGACAGAGAACTGTGGTGACGTGTGAGTGTTTTAGTAGGTGTAGAATTATTAGAGTGAGAGTGTTTCCTTGGTCCAGCTTGGACAGAACTAGTGCCTAGACTGCGCTACAGAAGTAGTCAGGGGAAGTTTGCGTCTCGTTTTATATTACATAAGAGATGTAGCTGTAGATTGGATGTTGTGTGACAAAGGCTATGTGGTATGTGAAGGATAGGTGGGGTTTGATGTTGAAGCATAGGGACTTGACTCCTTTCATTAGGTATATGTATTTGTTTGTCTGTGGTGTGTTCTTTGATCCAGGTTCTGGTTTGTGCCTGGGGAGGTATTCTGTGTTGGATGGGTTGGGGTTTAGGAAGTGGGTAGCCATATTGGGAGTGATGGTGGAGAGGCAATGTCAGAAGGTGTGGACGTCTATGGGGGAGATTCTGAAATATATTGGTTTGTCACCTGCGTATTGGTGAACGTGAATTTTGTTGCTAAGAGTCTGTCGGAGGGATTCAGCATATAGATTGAAGAGATGGGGAGACAGGGAAGATCCTTGTGGCACTCCATTTCTGACTAGAGTGGGATTTGATTGATGGGGGGCCATGGAGACAAAGTGTGTCCTGTCAGTGAGGAAGGAAGCAGACCAGCCGAGAACATTTCCTGGGAGTTTAATTCTGTGGGACATGATGTTTAGGATGATTGTGTGGTCGATAGTGTTGAAAGCTGCAGAGAGGGTCAAGGAGAACTAGAAGTTCTGTTTCCTGTGTCAGCAATTTAGTTGAGGTCATCCAGTTAGTGACGTGTCCCAGTCTCTATGCTGCGGCTGGGATCGAATCCTGGTTGGTAGAGGTTGAGGAGGTTAATTACAGTGATGTGCTGTTAGAATTGGCTTGTGACAAAGCGTTCCGTGATTGTCACAAGGTATGGTAGAGCTGTGATGGGACAGCCATTTTCAGGGACTGTAGGGTCAAGTGGTGGTTTCTTTATTGTCCTGCTTTGAGCGTGATTGGGATGGTGCTATGTGAGAGACAGGAGTTGATGATGTTGAGCGGGTGTGGAACCAGGGTGGCGATGCAGTTCAATGCAGCCTGAGCTAGCCATGCATCATTCAGGAAGTGTGCTGCTTTTGTTTTGGCTGTGAGGGTGATGAGGTGGTCTTGGTCGATGGGATGGAATGGAATGTGTCCCAGCTGTTGGAGGGTTTAGGATTGAAGGTGGAATAGGCACTGTGTAGGGCAGAGCTTGTCTGATGTTGTGAATCTTGGTGTTACAGTAGTTCATGAGGGAGTTGCATACTGTGGAGGATGGATGGGGCCATGGCAGTTGTGGTGGGTGGTTTGGAGAGTGATCCGATGATGTTAAATCTTTCTGGTTGTGATTAGGGACAGACTGGATCTATTGAAAATAGTGGGTAGCTTTAACGCTGTCTATGGCCATCTTCTGTTTGGAGATTCAGTCTGGTGATCCCGGTGGAGGGGTATGGTGTCATGATTCGCTCCCTCCGCTCCTGTGCCCACCACTTGGGAGCCTGATTTGGCTTTAATTCCATACTGGACTTTCCTTCCGGACCTCATGCAACAATGTTGTGGTGAATTGGGAGCGCTAAATCTGTTTGTTCCATGTTACTTCCCTTCCGGGTCCATTCCAGGTGTTTGGCAGCCAGCATGCTTCCTTAATCAAAACACTATGCTTCCCAGACTGCCTGGCGCACTGCTTCATCTCCACCCTTTCAGGACAAGGTTGGGTGGAGGATAAGCAGCGCCTGTGGCTGGCAGGTGCAGCAAGCAGCACACCTGTGGCATGTGCTTGTTAGCCAGCTTTAAAAGTCTCAGTTTGTCATTGATGCAGTGTTCCTGTTTGTAACTGGTCCCTTGTCCCTGGTTCTTAGCTTAGTTTCTAGTTTGTAGTATCTAATTTATTGTTCCCTTTTCCCTGGATTTCAAATTTATTGTCTTTATTAGTATTTTCTGTTTCCTGTATTTCCTCTCTGTCTTCCTCTGTTTTGCAGTCGGCACTTCCTAGTGCCTGCCTTCCTTTTTCTGTGCGCCCAGTTTGTCTGTGTTCTTTATTCCTTTGACTTTGCACTATTCAGCAGTGAAATCTTGACCCATTAGCCACTCCTCATTTATAGACTTAGTATTTTGTCCCAGATTGCCTTTCCTTCCCTGGGTTTTGCCCTTGTCCTTTTGTTTTCCCTTCTCCTGTTCCTGTACTTTCTCTTGGAGTCTGTTCCCGGTTTTCCCTTGCACTTCTCCCTTTGTTCCCTATTGATTTTTCAGTGTAGTGTGCTGTTGTAGCCAGCTCCCATGTGAA
This sequence comes from Ambystoma mexicanum, assembly GCF_040938575.1. Classification (NCBI taxonomy): domain Eukaryota; kingdom Metazoa; phylum Chordata; class Amphibia; order Caudata; family Ambystomatidae; genus Ambystoma; species Ambystoma mexicanum. The sequence continues at coordinate 493,676,407 of NC_090938.1, read as the reverse complement.
TGCCTATGTTTTCCTCACTATTCTGTAATCACTATTCCTACCTTGTCAGGAGTCTGATATATTAAATTATCCTCCCTTTGATGTTAAAGCGTTTCGGGGTCCCTGTTTGATCAACAGGGTTGGAGGGCTTCGCAGACATTTCAAGTAGTAGTTCTCGTCCTCGTGAGAATTGTCTTTAAGTTGGTTTATACAATACCATCAAGAGTGTTATCTCACAGATCGCGTTGTTGGTTGCCCTCTATGCGGGCATAGCACTGACAGTACCTGTAAGAGCAATTGGGGGTAAGGAGCCTGCTGACTTTCTTTGAAATCATAAGAAGCTTCTTAACGCTTACCCCACATCCCTTACCATATGTTTGCCTTCTTATCACGCTCTACTTGCACTTCCTGGGTTTAGTGTACATGTGTCTTGGTAGCTTGAGTTCATGTTGTTTGACTCAATGCCATTCACTGTATTATCTTGTGCACATTTCCCTTGCGATATTCACTGCTTTTGCCCTCTCATGACACATGGGCCCTTTTGCCAGACTCTTTCTAGGATGGATAGAAGGGAATTGTTGAACCATGGCTCGTGGTGGTGGTTGTGGGGTGTCTTTGTTTTAAGGGGGCAATTTGGTTGAGTCCCTGGATGACTGTGGTGTTGTAATTGTTGAAGATTAAGGTGGGGTTGGTGTGATGGGAAGGGGGATGGTATGAGTCGTGTGAGTGCTATGCATGGGAAGTGTTTGATTTGCTGGCTGACGGGGTGTATGTGGCAGGTGGGAGACTGTTGCGTGGTAGAGTGTGAAAGGGATGGCAAAGTGGCCTGAACAATGACCAGATTCGATTTTGCACAGAAACTGATTTCTTTCCGTAACATCGGAAACTCAGGTTTTAGGTTAGTTCCCTATAATTTCTTGTTTGTGCACACCTAGCCGTTATGCAGGCCTGTGCGGCTTGCTGTCAGAACAGACAGAGTTCCCATAATGCATGATTTGAGCACTATGTGATCCTCTACCCTCATACTCTGGTCCACCGCGAATGCTGTTATGGTGCCCAATCTGCACTGTAACTGTCAGAACCTGACACTAGCAATCCCTTAGCACAAGAGAGTCTTACACTGTCCCTTTATCTCGTGGGTCGATCAACAGATGGAATATGAACATGTTGGGCTTTAAAGCAGCACTGCAAAGTATACATCAGGGCATTCTTTTAATGGGACCAGTTTAGCAGAGGCACTCATCATGTGAAAGTCCTCTATGACATAGTTGAAGCATGGTATTTTGTATGTTATTTTGTATTTTATTGGGATTTACATAGCGCTCTCCCCAATGTGCTGCGCACGGTCAAATCAACTATACTATGATTTAGGGACTGTAAGAAAAAATGTATCTTCAGAGAGAAGTAGTCAGGTGCGTTGATAGCAGGAGACCCAGGAAGAGAGCTAGGGTCGAGTGATGCCATTAATACATTTTAGGACTATTTAGAGGAAGTGGAAGGGAAGAATGGAAACAAAGTATAAGGAGTGTAGTAATAGACAAATGAGGGGAAACCAAAAAGATGTACAGCAGAATTGTAGATTTTGTTTGATTGTTTAAAGCACAGACCTACCTCGAGAGCAGCGGAGCGCTGTACAGAGTGTGGGTAGCCAGCATTTGGGCTGTCATCTTAACAGTAGCGCAGGTGAGCTGAGGTCACCAGCTGAGGTCTGTGCGTTGTTATGTGCATCCATTGTAATTAATCCTCAGTCAGGTGTTCTTGAAAAAGCCATGTTTTGAGAGATTTGCGAAATTGGAAAATTGTACGGGCGTTTTCCAAGCCGAAACCGAGATCGTGTTCCAGAAGGTGGGTGCGTGTCAAGAGAAGGATTGGTTACAGGTCCTCTCTTTGTGGGCGAGCTGTGATTCAAGCCGGTTGGTTATTTTACTGCATGAGGAGCATGTGCAACCAGATATGTGGATCTTAGCCACCAAGTATGCTGGTGTGCTATTAGTGACTGCTTTGAAGATGATACACGCAGTCTTGAACAGTATCATGGCCTGGAGAGGAAGCCAGTGTAGCTCGCCTAGGATGGCGATGATTCGGTCAAATTTATGTGCACCCATAATAAGACGTGCTTCCGCGTGGTGGACTGATTTTAGGGGAGCCATGTGAGCAGCTGGGAGCCCTGTCAGAAGAGCACTTCCTCCATCAATGTGCGAGACCAGGGGGGCCTGCAGTATGGTCCAGAAGTCCTGTGGCGTATGAATTGTTTGATTTTTTGAAGGGCTGAGATTTTGTCATGATGCCTGCCTCCAAGGAGCCAAACCAGGCCCTGCACCCTCAGAGACAGACACCATGCATTCAAGGGAAGTCCCAGCAGCCCCAGATGGGGGCCCTTTGGACTCAGTCCTGGCGTCGTTGGCGTCTGGCTCATAGGGGACATCAGTCCTGGTGCCATCGGCACCAGGCTCATACAGAAGTAGGTTGGGAGTAGTGCTTGGTGTAAACTTACCTGTGCAGACCATGCTGCAACTTCCAAGACTGGAAGGAACTATTTTTCTAGGGACTACTTGATCTCTAGGGTGTGACCGGTGGAGGAATACATATTTCTGGGGAAGAATACATACCTGGAACTACTTGAAAGGCTATTTAAGCCACACCCAAGCAGCAGACCACGCTTCGCGTTGTTCTGCACTTAGCAGCTGGATGCTCACCATGCCTGCTCCTGCCTTGGTCCTCCATCACGCCTGCCAGCATCCTGCAAACACCTAAAGAAGAAAAGGGAAGAGAACAGGTGAAAACAAGAACCTTACCTGATACATCTGCACTCCGGATTCTGCACGCCGACGATCCTGCAAAAAAGGCAAACATTTTAAACGCGCATCGCGTCGCGCGCAGCACGCTGCATTTCACTCACCTGCACGTGGCGTTTTCGAGTCCTGCGACGTCCATCCGGAGCTTCTACCGCCATTCAGCACCTATTGGAAGGAAGGAGAAAGAGAGGTGAGAAGGGAAACACGAATCTAAGTAGAACTTACCTGTGGTTCAATTCCCTCTCCGCCTTCGGGTTTGTGCCATACCTTCGGCATCTCAGCACCACGGCCCCTAAGGGGAAAAGAAACAGACATTGTATTAGTGAGAGCATGTGAGAACATTAGCAATACGCTCACTCAAGACTTACCCATTTGCAAGAGAGACACAGCAGCTCTTTTCGGGTCGGCGTCTTACCTCCGGCATTGCCGTACCCCGGCCCCTATGGGGAAAAAGACATTGGACATTAAAGGAGATACTTAAAACTGCAAAGGAATCTCTCATCGGAATTCTGACCAGAATTTGGCTTCAGCCAAATCGCCTGCAGCCCGGAATCTTCTCCAGCACCTGCGAAAGAAAAGAACAGATGAGTGAATATAAACCCAAACTTGCCATAAACATTTGTGGTACGACGGGAATGGACAAACTAGTTTAAACTCATCAATCCAATGAAGTAACTGGAATCACAACGCGCCCCTGCATCAGAAGCAGGATGGAGAGCTCGTCATTTTGGTCCCTAAGATGAGTCTTCGCAGGGAATCCCAAAAAGGTTTCACGGAGGGAGAGAAGGGAAGTGGGAGGTTGGAACATCACCCGCAGACTATTAACCCTTCCTTTTCACACACAGTGGGATATTCCTCCGAGCCAGAAAAGCCAGGTTGGGGAATCCAGTCCAGTCCATCTTCCGGGTCTTACGCATCTCTGCAGAAGAGGTCACAGCAGGCCCAGCCACGCCCGCGCCTCCGTGGGAGCCAGGTGAGCGTTACAGATTTGGAGCCAGGATATTTGGGCCTTCTTGACAATGTTTTCTGGAAGGACAGGCTGCTGTCAATGATGAATTTAGGATTTTACGGAGTCTGGTAGTTGTGGATCAAATCCTTCTAATTGCATATCATTGAGCCATTGTTGGATACGTTTTTTTCAGCAGGGGTACCAAGGAGGACAAATTCAATCTTGGATGAGTTTAGTTTGAGGTAGGCAATCTGCATCCATGACTGGATGATGGCTGGGCAATCAAGGAGATGAGTAATGTCCTGTGTGCTATTTACTCTCACTCTCATGTACAGCTGAGTATCGTCTGTGTATTGGTGGATGGCTAAATTGGGATCTTTGAGGAGAGTGCCAAGACGATCCATGTAAAGCTTAAAAATTACTGGTGAGAGGTTGGAGCCTAGCGGGACTCTGCAAGAGACCTGGGGTCAGTTCGTATGCAAAGAGCTCATCTGGACAGCCTGGTGTCTGCCTGTGAGGTAGGAGATAAATAAATTCAGGACAGTGCCAGAGAATCCAATCCTGTCTGCAGGGAGGGAGAGAAGGATGCAGTGGTCGACGGTGTCACATGCAGCTGAGCGGTCAAGGAGGACAAGGAGGCATGAGTTTCCCTTATCCATGATTCGCAGAGCATCATCCACCACCTGGATTGTGGTTGTCTCTGTGCTACAATTGGGGTGGAACCCTGATAGTCATTTAGGATGTAGAGTTGTTTGATTCTGGTGAGTAGTTGTGCAGCAACTACTTTTTCCAAGATTTTGTCAATAAACGGGAGCTTTGTAATGGGCTGGTCATTTGCCAGGCCATCTGCCGCTTGGATTGGTTTTTTCAAAGTAAATCGTATGAGACCAGTCTTGGGTGTCCAGGAATGCCCCTTCTGTGAGGGAGGCATTGAGCACCGGCCCGTCAATTGTTCAATGATGGAGGCCGGGATGATATTGTTAGAGTAAGAAGTAGGTTTGAGAGAGCCATCCTTTTTAGTAGATCCTGGAGACAGAGAGAGGAGAGAATTTGATCCAGAGGGGCAGTGAATGTGCTGGGGTGCAGAGGGCACTCAAGCTGTGAGAGGTTGATTTGCTTGGCTCTCAGATTTTGACTATTTTTTCGATAAAAAATGTGTTGATTCTGTTGCACTTTTGCTGAGTTGTTGGTACCTCAGGGTTGGGTGAGGGTTTGGTACAATGCTTTACTACTTCAAAGAGTTCTTTGTTCGAGGCTGCCCCAATGGTGGTGAGTAGCAAGAAGCTTTGGCCTCATTAATCAGAATCCTATGGTGGCGCACAAAGATTTGAGAATGGTCAGGTGTCCTCGGCTACAGTTTTTGTGCCACCATTTCTCTAGGGCTCTGATTGAGCATTTGGGGGAAGACGAGCTCGGGGGCAAACCAAGGGGCGGATAGTTTAGTCTTAGCATGGCTGTTTTTTAGGGGGGCATGAGTGTCCACTATTTTCATAGCAGAGTATTTGAATCATTCTAGGAGGCACCAAGCATTCCCTGAGGTGGGGAAGCCTGCAAAACGTAGACAGAGCAGAGAAGGGCAGTTTCATAGCTGGAAGTCCAATTAGAAGAGCGGAGTAGTAATCAAGTTGAGAAAAGTGAGAGGTGATTTGGAGCTTGGTGGCGATGAAAGAATGAAACGCAGGGGCTTTGCAAATGTTGTATGGATGGAAAGTGCATGTGTGGCCTGGGTTGGTCCAGGGGATCCCACATACACTGCCTCAGGCTGAACAGCACATTGTCGGGGTGGTAACCAGGCCCTGTGCCCACCACACCCAACACCTCCAGTGACAGGCAGGGGACATCATCACAGACCCATGTAAACCCAACCGTGTGTCAGATTTGTTTTACTGGGATTTATATGGAAATCTGGAGTGGCTAGATATTCTTTGTATGCATTTAATCCCCATCTGCATTTATAAACATTTCTGGACACCAATGTGCATAAAAATCATCTTTTGCCCTTGCAATCCCATGGCATCAGGGGTATTTCCAGTTATTGGAGGGGCATTGGGCCTCTAATTGAAGTCAAAATCTTGCTTAGTGTCATTATGAGGGGAAGAATAGTGGTGAATCCGGAATCAGCAAAAATGACCGAAATTAAATGACCGAATGCGTGATTTGGCTGAATTTCAGCCATTCAGTAATTCCGAACGGCCGAAAAGTTCAACCAAATCACACATTCGGTGCAGGGGGCTGCGAGGGTTGCGGTGTGTCCCCTGCACCCTTGCTCACTATATTGTGAGCAGGGGTTGCGGGGTGGCCCCTGAGTCCATCCCAGCAACAAAAAAAGAAAAGGACCCTGCGGCGCCGGTTGCCGATCATGGAAGTGAAAGGGAACAGGCGTTGCAGGGACACAAGGGTAAGTAAGGGTGTGCGGGGGCCAAGTTGTACATGTTCAGGGGAGAAAAGATCGAATATTATTTCAGAAAAATAATCTTCAGTCTTTTCTCCCTCAAACTGTTGGATCACAGGCTTTCAACCCTGAACCGTGAATCCTGTCTCGGTCATCGGCATCGGATAGCACATGTATCTCAGGCAATCTATGCAAATTACATATCCAAACATGTATTTGTACACAGTAGAATCTTTACTATGCAGCACCATGTTAAACAGAATACTCTATTATTGGTTCTATGTGAAAATGTCCCTTGGGACGCAATGAACGTGATTATCTTTTCTTGCAACCCTAAAAGCCTTCCCCCACATATTCTAGGATATGTATTATTTACTGTTCTAACTCCAGTCCTAGAATATTCGGGGAAAGTGCTTGATTTTCAGGGGAGTGCAGATTTGGGGAAATGTCGCCCCTTGGCGACCTTTTTGGAGGCGACTTTATCGCCTGATACCCTATTATTTGGCACGTTGTATTGTCATTAATAGTACTTTTTCAGTTGAGAAAATGCCAGACAGCAAAGTGTGTTGGCTAGATAACCGAATTGCCAGATCCAGATAGCAGAGTACGAGTAAACAAGGCAAAAGGCCAGGAAGCTTTGCTGTCCATCCATCTTGCTCCGTGTTCTGGCTCTCTGTCACCTAGATAACCGGCATTCGGTTATCCGTCATATTTGATTATCTGTCACCATCGGCTTCCCAATGGGCCAGGTAATCCAGCCGCGTGATTGGTACTTCCAAGCAGATTAATTGGATCCATGGAAACTTGCATGCATGGATATTGATAGAGTAAAGTTATTGGTGCAGACAAGACACTCTATAGGTTAGCTAGTTTATTCTCAGCCGTTTCATTGTGGTGAATTGAGAATTGTACATGGGGTTTAGAAATGCATAACTTCCTAGGTTCACATATTTATTTGTCCTACCCATCCACCATCTAAGTAAAGAAATGTGCATTCACCCTTCAGATAATGATGCATTGATGCTCCTTTGCCAAAGGGATGATGTAATCTGATATGTGTCTTTTCAGCTGGGTCTGTTTTGAGAAGCTTAGCGAATACTTAAACAAAGTGCATAGAAAATGTAAATTCTTCCCATATTCAAGATTATTTGAGAAACCGGTCAACAAAAGGCCAGAAACCTCAATTTTTGGCTTAAACTGAAAATGTATCTCCCTGTTCTTCAAAAAAAAAAGTCTTAAGTATGTGAGCATGAGAAAACGTCTAAAAGAGGATTTAGTGTTTGGTGTTAAGTGCCTCAGTGCTTAAACAGTGAAATTGGAAACTGCAGAGTTTGCAGTTTTCTTAGCGTTTAGCAGCACCTTGCGAGGTCTGATTGACAGCTCAATCAGGCAGAGAGATGTGGAGCCTTTTATGAGTGGGGTGTGGGAGCAGTGGCAAGAGGAATTCTACAACATTAGTGAGCGTGGCATTGCACAGTTGTAAAACGTTAACGTTTTCCACGTTTTGCTCTCAATGTGTAAAATACAGGTCAACTTCCGACAATGCAACACATTAAAAGCTTTGTTATCAGGCATCATTGGGTACCGCACAAGCTGCACACATACATGGTGCCCACACGCACCTTTGACTCTCTCTACTCCCTCTACTGATCTGAACTTCGGTTCCCAAGGGCGTTCAACCTACCAGCGCCTTCAGACCATACCAATGGTATATAAGGCGCTATATAAATGCAAAATAACAATGACAATAACATATTGGTACCGGATAACCAAAAATGCAGATAACTGGCATAGCTTTCAACTCACACGCTTTTGGCGGGTGTCACCCGCCTTCTAAACAGCTGGCTCACCCGCCAAGCCTCCTGCATGCCCATTCATTTCAATGGGGGTCTCACCCGCCAAAAATAAAATCGGGTGTTTTCACCAGCCGTTGTGACACAAATGGTTGAGAGCTATGTAACTGGTATCCAGGCTGGGCAAGGCAAGTCTGTTCCAAATGATGTCGCTTCCCCGGTTGCACTATGTTCTCCAAAACAATTAGGCTGTGCAGAATAACAAAGATTTGACTGACATTGCATAGATAAATAAATATCTCAAAAAAGGTTGATTGTTGATTGTGAACGTTCTACACGATCTAAAATCAAAAGCAGAAATGTGATGTTTTGATTTTTTTTATAAACGAATAAATCATATTCTGAATAGAAAACGGTTTGGAAATGTTTTAGACAATTCTTAACGTGCATCGTTTTCGGTATCATTTTCCAAAACCTTGAATGTTTATAGATTTCGTGGCCTGCTTATTTGTTGAAAGAAACCTTTAGGGAACATTTTGCCGCCTAAACCTCTTAACGTGCAGGCTGGACCGCCAGCTTACATTCCCTGTGCCTGCTAGGTAGCTGCAGCTTCCGGGGAACGCATTACGTACAGGTCCCAGGTAAACGACGCATGCGCGCACACTTCAGCCGCCCCCAGCCACATTAAGCGCGTTTCTCAGCCAGCGATTTAGCCTGTCAGACTCCCGCCCCCTCCGGCGTTCAGGGTGGGGTTCTGTGTTGTAGAAAGAGATTCATTTCTCGCTCGGGGCAAAGGGAGGGGGAGCAATGAAGTCCAAACATAAATAAACAGCATTGAAAGGTCTTTAAAAAAAGTGCCCATGAGGCCTGGAATTCCTCCAAGCTTGTGTTGCAACATTCTTGTATGAACAGCGTGCTGGAAACCGTACAGAGGTGCTCTACAGTCCCTCTTATTTTCACTGCTTCTGGCTATTAGTTCAAGAGGTGTATCACCGCCAGTGCTTTAAGTGGGCCGGGGCCATGCCCCGGCAGTCTTCAAAAAGTGGAGCTGAGCTCGGGCCCTGCCGGGTCCCCCCGGTCCCACACAACATTGGCGGGACGCATTATCCCGCCGCAGCCGCAACAGGAGATGCGCCCGCCAGTTTAACGTCAGGCGAGCTGACAGAAGTGCCAGCCATGCACAGCGTCGCTGAGGCTGGCTGGCACTTCCGTCAGTCACTGTAACTTCCTCTGATGACCCCTCATGTGAGGGGTCATCAGAGGAAGTTACTGTCCCTTTGTTTGCCCCCCCAGGTCACTGACCCTCGCGGGCTCTGTGATCTAATATGCAGATTAGATCACGGAGCCCGCGGGTTCGCAGCGGGTGAAAGACACCTCGGGCTCTGTGATCTATCTGCTCTGAGCAGAGATCACTGAGCCGGGGGCGCCTTTCTCCATTGGTAAAGCTTTATAAAAGATGCCTTGAATTGTGTACGTTTCAAGCCATCTTTTATAAACATAGAAATATGTAACATTGCTATGTTTATAAAAGATGGCTTGAAAAGTACACAAACCATAGTAGTACGCATACAAACATATAAATGTGCACTTTTAGGCCAGGCCCACAATGTAACCCACGCCCCCAAACGAGGGTCCCCCCTCAATTTCTTACCCCACTTAAAGCACTGATCACTGCCTTATATTTCACGCATTTTTCTCTGCCCTCCCATCTCTTCACTGTCTTCTGACTACCCTCTTTCTTGGGTGACCGAAGTCCACCTGCCACTTTTGTGGGACCGCTACAGTGGTGATTGGCGCAGTATCAACGTGTCATAACAGTTGCATATGACTCACAACAAATTACATATTTTTAGTGGGTTAGTACAATTAAAGTGACTATGATTTTATGTATTGCTAGTAATAAGGCAGTACACACACATGGTCGACACACAAACAATTCAGACAGACAACTTTGGGACTTTACAATACAGCTCGCTCAGAGAGTAATCACAGTATCCAGGTGAACACAACATAGAGTTTCCCACCACCTTTTTTGATCTGGATCCCAGACCGATCTTGCAAGTAGCTACAGAGACCACCAGCCCACTTTGCGGACTTCAGTAAGATGCCAGAGATCCATTCAACCACTGGCGACATAAACAACAATCAGTCAAGACGCTTTTACTACCTTAGGTGCTTGGCACTCCCCTTTTTGCACCATCGTGCTCTAATAGCCCTCAGACCTGACGACAGTGCGTTGCCACTACAAGCAGGTTTCGACTACTCCAACCGCTGGAAGCTCCACCTATTCACCGCACCAGAAACACCTGAATTGTTTGTGTGTCGACCATGTTTGTGTACTGCCTTATTACTAGCAATACATAAAATCATAATCACTTTAATTGTACTAACCCACTAAAAATATGTACAATTTGTTGTGAGTCATATGCAACATTTTTCTCTTTCTTTTTCTTCTTTGTGCCCAGGATGGCATTTGTCATTGTTTTAAACATATTTTCTCATGCAAACTATTAAACTGTAGAATTCAATGAATTCAATTCACTTTCCTTTTTTCTATTCCCTGTAAGAGCAAACTGATATACGTTATCTGAAGCTCCACTGCCCACAAAAGCCAACTACCATAGCGTTACTGACAAGGGTAGCTTTTGACTCCAATTTCCTTTGATAGATTTGCCTTAACCCTCTGGAGTCAGGCCCCCATCAAAAAAGAGGGTTTCCTTGCCCTTACTTTACATATCCTCTTGAGAAGTAGTCCACCTTCTTGAGAGGTAGTCCACCTTCTTGAGAAGTAGTCCATCTTCTTGAGAGGTAGTCCACCTTCTTGAGAGGTAGTTCATCTTCTTGAGAGGTAGTCCACCTTCTTGAGAAGTAGTTCATCTTCTTGAGAGGTAGTTCACCTTCTTGAGAAGCAGTCCACCTTCTTGAGAGGTAGTTCCTCTTCTTGAGAGGTAGTCCACCTTCTTGAGAGGTAGTTCATCTTCTTGAGAGGTAGTCCACCTTCTTGAGAGGTAGTTCATCTTCTTGATAGGGAGTCCACCTTCTTGAGAAGTAGTCCACCTTCTTGAGAGGTAGTTCATCTTCTTGAGTGGTAGTCCACCTTTTTGAGAAGTAGTCCACCTTCTTGAGAATTAGTTCACCTTCTTGAGAAGTAGTCCATCTTCGTGAGAAGTAGTCCATCTTCGTGAGAAGTAGTCCACCTTCTTCCTCATAAACAATTACATTCCACGTCTGCCTCCCAGCAAATTAGTTCCCCTAAGCAACCATACTGTTAGTATCAAATGTCATCTGCATAATCACAATAAAGTCTGCCAAATGCAGTGGTCGAAGTGGGTGGGAGCAGTTGGGAGGGGTGCTCCTCTATTTTTTAAAAATGTTTTACTGTTCCTATACATTTGTTTTAAAAATAAGCCATTTGTTTCAAAATAAAAGTGTAGGAAGAAGTTGAAACTTGCACTTCAGCGCACTGCACTGAACATTCCCGTAAACAGCAGGTGTGTTTGTTTGGGGGTTTGGATTGCGCATGAGGGAGGGCATGGGGATGGGTTTTGTAGGGAGCAGGGGCTGGTCAGCAGGGAACATAGTTCCACTACTTCTTTTCGTGCACTTTGACCACTGCCCAAATGACTACAGCTCATCCAAGAGGAAAAAGGCAGCCCTCTAAAATTTCACTGTTCTCATTTCTAACTGATTTTGTACTGTGAGTTAAATGTTTTCTAAGAAGTGGGAGGGCATACGTGCAGCTAAGATTCAAGAGTAGGTTGCTACCTATTACAAAGTTAATCGTGAAATAGTTCCAAGAAGGTGCATTTGCATAGACTTCCCAACAGCAGTCTTCCTTACGTAATGTTGTGTTATGAAGCTTTCATACTGCACATTTACCACTGTAGTGGTCTTATGGCACCTGTACACTGTCTGACAGAGTTAACAAATCAGGACGATACAATGGGAATTATCCATCACTTTTCAGTGATGTTCCATACATTTTGTATTCACTCTTAATTATGTCCTCTATTGAAAGTGCATTATTACATGACCTTTGATGACAGATTTTTGATGAACATTGTCACTAACTATTGAACGTTGGCAGCATCCGATATTGTATGTAAGCGAATGAATACCTTTGCCAATGAATGAAGCCTTTCCTACATAATTGCAAGCATTTAGACAAGGATTCGCTCTGACATTTGTGTGACATGCATGAGAGTGGTGACTCCATATTAGATGGTCTCCTCTCACCTGAATCAAAACATTCCTAAAAGTAATCAGAAGTGTAAGTTTTACTTGTTGAATGATCGATTTTCTCACAGATCTGATTGTTGGATTTACCGGAATCTTCTGCTAGGCATGAGTGATATCCCTACGTGGTGGTGGGTGCATAGAGCACAATGTCCTCACTGACACTGAAGATGCCCTGGAGATTGGAGAGAACAGTGGTGGTTGAGTTCTGCTGTATTTCTGTCATGTAGGAGATCCCAAGGTTTCTGCCTATAGACGATCATTTGCAATGTGAATGTTGTAATATTCTCGATGTACAGTAGTAGTTCCAATTGGTGGTAGCCTCCAGTGTGGTCCAATTTAATAAAGTATGTGGGACACCAGTATTATAGACAGTGTTTGAAACACTTTCTGTATATAGGCGCTATACAAATAAACAATACAATACTATCAATGGAGGGGACCTTTCTCACCATGAAGCTGCTGGGGCCTTTCTTGGGGGACACAGGAACCATTATATATCGAATAATAGTGGGAATAACAGTACATGACATCCTCAGTCCTGCTGTGCATGCATATTTTAAATTCTGATGCTCCACTTTTGCACTACCTTAGGGATGGCTATATAGGCTTGTATATAATTAAACGATGTGCCTTTTTCCCCTACCTATCCCCCTACTGCACCTCGCTGCTCTTCCTTGGTGAGACTGGGAGGGGATATTACAGAATAAATTACAAGTGAGGAAATATGGAGTTGTAAACTCTTTTCTTGTAGTTAGTTTTGGAGTAAGAATTGTAGGTACACAGTATAATACAGATAGGAATGCTACCATTACATGATGGTGCCTACCTGTTGCTTTCTGCAATATGTTTTGAAGATTGAAATAAATGGTGTAGAAGATGCGGCATTCCGTTTGTTTGCCTTTGTGAGCAGCTACACAGTCTGATTGCCCAATTGCTTGAGATTGGGGGAGGTCCAAAAGGTGTTTTCATCAACATTTTTAACGATGAGACGTACTTACAATAAGGTCGACTAGGCTGTGGCCTCGAGCGGCAGAATCCAAGGGAAAGGCACATTTTCATATGTAATATTTGTTTCATAACCAATTTTGATTGATGTACTTCAAGCTTTGTTGTCAGTCATTTATCTGTATTCTCCGAGTCTGGCAGTTGCTGGCTGTTGAAAGGACTTGCCTGATCTACTATGGGACACTGTATGTGTCACGCGACATTGGGGCGTGTGACGTTCTTTTAGACATGGCAGGGAGCATGGGAGGAGAACCTCTTAGTGCAAGCTCGCTGTGGGCCGTGGTCGGTGTAGAAGAATCACGCAGAGGCGGCAGCATGCTCAACAGGCTTGACGTATCGACAGCGACAGGCGAGCACTTTCATGCCCCCCCCCCCCCCCCTGTGCCACACTCCCCGGGTCTTGTGGCTGTTGCTCGGCGCTACCCCGTTTTGGGAGCCAGTGCTTCTGCATAAAAGTCTACATTGGGTGCGGGAATTAAACACGCAGAACTAGCAGTGACCATCATGAATGACCGGATTATATATCTTCGCGCTGCCCGCATCACTAAAATAGGGGTGAGGCCATACTTAAATAGAAACCTAATTTTTAAAATATTTTATTTTGTATTTTTTTTTAGACTGCAGCTGGATTCAAACCACGCATGCTGCACATTGACAGATGCCACTAGGCTATCTCTAGTTTGTTCTGTTCTTGTTTCTGTGAGAGCCTTTTGCCAGTTATGCGATGGTGTTCACTTAGACCATAGCTAAAGCACACTTGCTTCTCTACATTCCAAATGCTGACACCGCTGCTCTTACCACTTGCAAAACAGCTGTCAATCAAATGACATGCTAAACATCAGAGACGACGGAAGGATTATCATGAACCTGCCCCTTTGCCATCCTAGGTGCAGTATAACATGTGATTTTCTCTGAGCAGTCCAATAGGCTTATAAGTAAAGCTCCCTGTTTCCTGATTTTACTGGTTTGTACACTTAAATACAGATGGAAATCAATCTGCTTCTTGTCTGTATTTATTAATACAAGTGGAAAAAACACAAAAGCAGTTCTTTCTGCTTGGTTCCCAATGCTGGAAATCATGCATTACAGGCCAATCGCATTGCAGACTGGACGCATGGTCAGTGTAAACATTGTTGGGTCTTTTTTTCACAAGCTGTATTTTATTGGATCAGCAGATAATGCAATTGTGTATAAATCACTTGTAGCAACAGATTGCAGTTTTCATGCCAACATCTCTTTTTTACCCTCATTTTCCAAAAATCCGTCCCCTCCCCCAGAACAACTCCCACAATAGCCCCTAGAATCGTCATACAATTCTCAGGCTCACCGGATCTCCTGAAACCAGGGAGGTAAGACCAGAAGCAGGACTAGAGATAAAGTGAGAGGAAGGGGGCGGGTGGTTGAGTCTCCAGGGCATGGTTACAGTTTCACCGTATCCCACGAGGCAAGACGTCTACACCAATACCCCTTATTCGTGGGACAGATATGGCTGTAGCTGTGGCCTGTGTAGCATAGGTTCTTTATTTTTCACATAGTCCAAAAAGGGTATCCATGTGCGAATGTATTTGGGCATAGTTGTGGACACCAGAGCGGTTAGACCTTCCATCGCTATAATCTCCTGCAACTTAATCCACCAATATGGGATTATGGGTCCCTCTTTGGCTTTCCAAAATCAAGCCAGTGTTATTCTAACAGCCATTAGCAAGTGAGGTGTCAGGTCTGCTCTGGGACCCGGCGTGGGATGGGTATCATCCTCGGGTACATCCCCAACAGTATGACCAATGGGATCAATGGGTTGGCATAGCCTCTGATCTCTTCATTTAGCCAGGATTTCTTTCCTATAGATTTGTATTGTCTGGCAACTCCACCACGTATGGGCCAAGTCCCCTTTTTGGCCGCAGTAATGGCATCAACGGTCCGAGCTGTCAGGCTAAATATTGTGCAGTCTCTGTGGAGGCATATACCAACAGTAGCACAGTTTAAAGGTATCTTCTTTTATCAGTGTGCATTTAGAACTTTTTTTGTGCTCTTGTCCATATGTTGCCACGGGTCCCACGATATTTCCACCCCTAGTTCTTGTTCCCATTTGAGCATATGTGGAAGCCTCTCCCAGTCGATCTGATTTTCCAAGAGTCTGCAGCAACCGGAGATCTTTTTTACGCTTGCACCTTCATGCATCGTGAATTCCAGACCAGTAGGGACCCTGGTTCACGTCAGCATTGGCAAGCCAGTACCCGATTTGTGTGTATCGAAAGCACTCTATTTCAGGGAGTGTGAAGGCATCATGAAGTAGATACAGACAACTAAGTAAAGGTTTGGGTTATAAAATTGTATTGCATATAAATGAGAAAAGGCCTACCTAGCCCTATGCTGAGGGGGGACTTCCCTACCTAAATGAAACTAATGATAGTCTGTGTCAGGAAGTCCAAAGCAAATGTCTATTTGTGTCTGAAGCCTATACTTGCCCTCATATCTAATTGCATACAATGTGTAGGGATGTCAGCATCAAATGAAAAGTGTAAAAAATAAAAGTTCAGAGCTTCTTCAAGCTCTAAGGTGGAAAATGGATTTCCCTTCCCCAAGTTTCACATAGTTCACTTTGCAAAAGAGGAGATCCCTTCCCCAAGCTTTCAATTCTTCCAATGTCTCAAAATGACACAATTCCTTGATATACTCAATGTTCCAAAATAACACAGCTCCTTGGGGTCCACCCCAGTTCCTCGAGTTTGGCTTCTTGCCACAAATTTATAAAGTTCAGCTCATTAATCTCAGTTCACATAAGCTTCCTTCATTCAATCACAACATAGAGCTTACTTAGGTGGGTATATTCAGTCTGGGCACAGTTGTCAGACCACACAGTCCACCCATAACAAGTCACACAACCGACACACCTACTTGGATCTATTTCAGGGATATCTTGCCACAGTTTCAGCTTCACAAAAAGGCTTGACTACGTACCCTTCCAGGTGCCCTTGAAGCTTTATTATCACTGGCTTTGTCCACATTCACTTGTTTAGTAGCTTTCATTTGCAAAACCAACCTATGTTTCCCAGTACACTCGCCTGCTAGGAAACACAGTTTCTGTTTTAGTTCCTTTGGCACAAGCTTCACAGTTCACTTTCCTGCTAGGAAACATATTATTTGTTTTAGCTTTCTTGATGAAAGCATCTGGCTCCACTTTGCCAGGTGTCCCTTGCATACAGATTTAGTTAATACTAGATAGTTCTATTGCACATCTATTCTTGGCTCTTGGCAATGCTTGCTTATTTAACTCTTGGCAATTCTGGCTTATTTGACTCTTGGCATTGCTGGCTAATTAGGCTGTTGGCAATGCTTGCTTATATGGTTTTTCATCATGGTAATTCTTGGTCTCCTTATATTCAGTTCACATATTCAAAATCAAATGTCTCTGGTGCTAAATCGCCCATCCACCGTGTCTGGAGACCCCTTTTCTTCCCAGCGGACTAGCCGGCTTTCTCACTGTCTTGTTTCAACTTTCTGTGCCTTTCCAGAGGTCATTCTCTGCTTCCTCTGGCATACAGCGTCCTCCGCGGCTTCCTCGCTTCCCTGCTGCTTACTCTGGAGCTCCGGTACTCTGCAGTCAGCGGTCCTGCACCTGTGAGCGTTTGGGAGCCTCTCCACCGCTCCCGATGCTTTTGCTCCATGGCACACTGCTTCCTCAGCTCCGCCTCTGACTGACAACGAGCCCCTCTTGCTACTGATACCTCCCAGCGTCTCGGGAAGGTGATGTCTCACTGCCACAACTCCTGCCTTGGTACTTTCCTTTGCGATCCCTGTCTCTTGCTTCAAACCTCTCAGCTAACTCTTTTTTAAAGTTCCCAGCTACATGATAATGAGTCCAACAACTAGATCGCTGATGTTTCTTCTTTCAGTTTGTCTTCTTTGGTAATGGTGGCTTCCTCGTCTCAGTACCTAAGTGGTGTGTGTTGGACGAGGAGTTTTTGGATATATAGGGATTGGATTGGTAGTATCCCACAAAGGCCTCTGGGATATTTGTTTCCTTACAAAAGGGAAATGGGGAATACCTCATCTCACCGAATGGTGTCTCGTCCTCACTCCCCAAGTCTCTTCCACCCAGGTGATCCGCCCTCCCATATCCACCCCCGGGGTCAGGATCCAAGAGCGATGGTCTTTCCCTGGCCACTGGGTAGGCGGATATGTTGGGAAAAGAAATGAGGATGCCCTCAGATATCTCACAGGAGCGAAAACTTTTCTTTGCACTCCTGAAATATACTCTCCTTATAATGTTCACCAGCGTCAGGGGACCTGTCTCTCCCAATTTATGAAAGCCCACTTGTTCATCCCCGGGGTGAATTCAGGGTTCACTGTAACTGGTGAGAGGGGGCCAATCCCCGTCTTGAATCACAATAGGCAGCCCGCCCTATCTCAATGTTTAAAGGTGCAGCTAGTCATGGGCACGAGTCCATCCCCATTTTGTCTAGCTTCCTTCATCAGGAAGGAGAGGCGGGAGAGCAGGGACGTCATTTAGGGGTCTCCCTTGCGACCTCTGTGGTCTCCCTTGCGACCTCTAAAAAAAAAAAAAGTTTTAATGTATTTATTTTTATTTTTTGTATTGCAAAATTGTATTGTGTGGCCAGCACCATGTGGCTCTTTACTTCTGGAGTGGCTGGGTTTCTTGTTCAGACCCAGGGGCGTTGCTATGGGGGGGCTAAAGGGGCTATAGCCCCTGATCTTTTGGTTGTAGCCCCGGATAGAATCTCAGGAGCTACAGCCAAAAGACTAGCTAGCCCCCAGTCCCGACAGTTCCAACATCAGTTTAGCCCCGGGCCTTTTCCAGACCCAGCAACTCCCCTGTTCAGACCCCTTAAAAAAAGAAGAAAAATAAGAACAGGAGTGCCACAAGTCTAACACTTTCAGCACTGACCCTAAATAAGAAACAATAGGTATACCAAATAATGTGGCTTTCTGGAATTCTATTCAATAATTGCTAGACTCATTAAAGGTTTATTTCAGGCACACTTCAGGGGGTGAGTCACTGATTTAGTCTGTTCTTAAATGCTTCAACTCAGCCTTTCATCCTTCTGAGGTCGATAAACGAGTATCAACACAGGTTGGGTGATATTGGGTGTATATTTATTCTATATAAAACGCTTAAGCGTAAGTGCTATATAATAACACATCATTATCATTTGGTCATGGACGTCTTCTTGCATTCATAGTAATTTGGTAATATGGGCCTATACACACTGATCTTAACGATACATATGGCGATCCATTCTTTTATGAAATGTACATCACATTATAGTGATATCGTAACCATATTTTTGTAGTGTACAATGCTATGTGAGGTCCAGTTCCTGTTTTGTCAACGGGTGAAAAGTCGTGTTCCACCACTTCCTGCGATATCACTTCAGGGTGGGGTCAAACGACATCACTTCCCGTGATGTCATCAGGGGGTCAAGGGTCCTGTCACAGGACCTTTGACAGGACTCCTGTGATGTCACTTCCCCTACCCCTGGCATTTTGGGGAAATGACGTCCCTGCGAGAGAGAAGAGACAAGTCAGACGATTCAATCTCTTTCCACTTGCGAGTCTTCATAGTGCCTGGCCAGTCTAACATCGGAGCAATTTGAGCTGCCAAAATGTATGGGTAGAGTCGTTTTGTGAAGTGGTTTGGCTTCCAGGCAGGGGAGTTGCTAGGTCTGGAAAAGACCCGGGGCTAAACTGATGTCGGAACTGTTGGGACTGGGGGCTAGCTAGTCTTTTGACTGTAGCTCCTGAGATTCTATCCGGGGCTACAACCAAAAGATCAGGGGCTATAGCCCCCATAGCCCCCCCTAGCAACGCCCCTGCTTCCAGGTGCCACTGGTATGGAACCTAACATCGTTTATATTGGAGAGAGTGGAGATTTGAGTTTCCATAAATTCTTGTGCAGGTGTTGTATGAGAATCACTTTTCTGGATTCTGAGGCATCACGTGAGATCTGGCGGTGGCTGTAAGGACTGAGACAGCCTTGTATTGGCCGTGGAAAGAGCAGGAGTTGGCAACATGTTTAAGGCATGTGAGCTGTGGTATGAGTCGGGGGACTAGGTAGGTGCTGCCATTAACTTCAGAAATGTAATAGTTCACAGTTTGAGTCCAATTGTTGTTTAATGTAATGGATAAGGGCCTGTGCAATTCACACCAGCTCAAACTTGGCTTGGATGTCTAGCAGTGAGCTTACTATCTAATAGTACTCGGGTAAAACAAGAAGTACATACAGTAAGGCATGCACCCACAACTCAGAAGGCAAAGACACTGTCTATGGCTAACACAGTGCTGGCTTCCCCCATGCTGACAGGTGCAGGCGGGTTGCATCTAAAAGGCTTAACGCCCCCCTGCTTACATGCCTTGCAGTATTGACATGACAGGGCAGGAACATTTGACATATGAACTTTTTTCCCTATTCACACACCACACAATCTCACCGCAACAACAGATGACGGCAACCGAAAGAAAACTCACCAATGTTCAGTGACCAGTTTCTCCGAACTGAAGCTGCCAACGGCACATCACAGCTCTCTTGCTCTTCTCCCGCTCAATCTGACTAACGAACCCCGCCACCCCTTTCTATTGCAAATCCGCCAGTGTGCCAAGAGACCACGTAGGTGGCACGAGTACACAGTAGAAGAACCTTTAACATAACATAACATAACATAACATTTGCACTGTTGCCCCGCTGTATTTTAAGTATCCAGCATATGACACTGAGCACCGCGGACTGCCTGTTAACGTGCAGGATAGAGGCTCCCAGTGATCCGCTTAGACAGCAAGGCTGCGCTGCACGTTGCAAGTGTGTGGAGAAGCAAAAAGTCCCCTCGCTTGTGTTTTCTTTTGTGCAAGTTGCATGTATGTTTCCAGGGGCGAAGCAGGCGTGCGTTACAAAGAGCAGGATCTTTTCCTCCAGTGAACCTATTGACAGGCTTTTTAGGAGCATTTTATGAGCCACATATTTCAAAGAATGTGAATGTAATTGTATTTGGTTATTTGTAACGCGCTTAATACCCAGAGGTTTCTCAGCGCGGACCTGGGGATCTAACCTATGTTGCGCCGCGTGGTCTTGCTTCCAAGGTGAACACGTTGCCCCTGAGCTATCCTCCCGAGATGACGATGTGATTTTTAAGCACGTTGTTCGCTCAAATCTCAGCCTTACAAATTAACCAGGTACTCTGCACCCATATTTTGGCAAACCCTGGGACGAGCCACTAAGCACACACGATGCCAACCGGAAAGGATCGTACGTTGTTCCACTACCTGTCGAACGGTGACGCTCTGCCAGTGTCTGCAGCCACCGAACTTCTCTAGCGAGGAGAGGTCACCGATTCTCCGTGCTTGCTTCGCCTTAACCTGTCGGGTGCAGGCAGGTTGCATCTGCAAGCCTCAAAGGGGCCCTGGTTGCATGCCTCGCTGCCAGACCCTTTACAGAATGGGCAAGTAGAGTCAGAGGCATTTAGCTCTTCTCGCCCTGTTGTCCCACTGTATTTTGCTCCTTAGCAATGTAGATTGGGTGCACCTTGTCGAATTGTTTGACCTAGTTTAATTGTTGCCCAACTGCACATTAATCCGTTTCCCAGATGCAATATTTGCCCACTGTATGTATTGGTTGCCCCAACACTAACACACTCTTTTACGCCCAGACGCAGTTTGCGCGGACCAACAATGCCACGTGCGCAGAGCAAATTAAAATCTCTCTCTAATGACATCAAACAGCAGAACTCTACACCTCTAAAGCCAACTTAAATACCACAGCCCCGGCCAATGCACCCTGCACCTCGAGCACCACAGACACACAAGGCTCCCACCTGGATACAAATACCTCTGCGCATACCACCTAGAAACAGGCCCACACCCTGTACCCGCGTACTTCCAAACTGCACGCATCAATGCAACAGCCAAGCCATCTTGCATTTGCCCTCTCCCCCCCCTCAATTCAATTCACCCCTCTCTTTAGAGAGCCTGCAGACCATGCAAGTGGCAGCGGTGCGTGTTATAAATCCCAGTCATTTAACATAAAATAACGCCCTGTAGAAGCTAGCGAGTCTGCAGAGTCAGCTATTAGAAGACAATCGGTTCATTCTTTTGTTCTTAACTATGTTTCTCTCTGCTCCAGTCCCAGCCGCTGCTCCCCCACCTGAGCTGTCATTCTGCAATTACTAATTGCCTCTCCCACACAAGCCCTGCCTGTGTCACTGAGAGAGCATTACACGGTGTCCCATTTTGTTTTACACTGGGTGACCTCGGACTGGGAGAACAAGCCCCCTTTGTTGGGGTGGGTAAGCCATCAACAATGCTTCTAAATGTTCTCTGCCAAAGCTGTAAACTCTTAGGATTTTTTGGCAGTAATCCTAAGTATTCATAATATTTATTTTAAAGGACATAAATAATTATATGCAAGCGTGTGATTTGAAAAAAACGCTATCAGTAGAACCCATGCCCTCTTTTTAAGTCCATGCCCCTTATATCCACACCCCCCACTCCCTTTCCATCACATGCTCACCAAAACACTGTTGTGCTGCTCTCCTGTCACTAAGACATGGGAACATTTTCGTATAATATCCGGCCTTCAGGGTCGGATTGGCCCCTCGGCCTTTCAGCCCGTGGCCGGCCCGAAATCGTCCCAGGGGAGTGGGGGCCGGTTTCTGGCCATGCCTGGGCCGGTTTGGAAGAAAAGAAAATTGAAAAAAAAAATCCACATTTCTTTTTCTTTTTCAAAAAGCCTTTTATCCTTCTTAGGTCGATACATGAGTACCAACACAGGTTGGGTGACACTGTATGCATATGTGTTCTATAAAAAGAGTTTATACGTAAGTGCTATACAATAACATATATAACATATTATCATTTAGCCTTGGACGTCCGCTTGGATTCACAGTAATTTAGTGTACTTAGGAACAATGCTATTTGATGCAACTTCCTGTTTTGTCAAGGGGTGATAGGTCATGTTTCATCACTTCCAGGGTCGTCAGGCGAGGGGTGGACCACTTTTTTGAGGAGAGGGTTGGGCCACTTTTTTTTGGGTGACCGGGCCTATTTTCCCGTGTGGTTTCTTGTCCCAGTCCGACCCTGCGCGCCTTTGAAAGATGTGTGCATTGTTTATTTTACCCACCTGTCAGCACGCAGCACACGTGCACCCTCCGCATATTCCTCATTTAGATTCTAATTGTTCCTCACTGACTGTAAAATCTTCTGTATTTGACCCGGAAATGATGCATTTTAAATGATATATCCCAACTACTTCCCCAACGCTCTCGTCCCTAATGAACAATGTATATCATTTCATCTTTGGGGGGTAAGAGCTGGTCAACAATACACCAGCAGGCAGGGAAGTGGTGCCGCCCCCCCCCTGCTTATGCCCCATATAATCTTACCCGCAGTTTGGCCCTTCATCACGTTCATCCTTCTTGTTCTCTGCAGGCCTCTGCCAAAGTGTCATCATATAAACCAGCTACCAAATCTTCACAAATGAAAGTTTTCAGTGAATTCTTCACGTTCAGTTTTAATCTCAATTGGTGATTAAAATTCTCCTGCCACCACGTGTTTCGACCTTACAGAATCAGGCCTTCTTCATGGCCAATATATCACCTTTCTTCTATTTTATTTTTCTTACTATATAAAGGAATGGTGTCCACCAGCTCGCAAACAATTTTCTTGCTGGCTGGACTAAAAGATCTAGTGTCAATGGCTTTTATAAATGTGGTTTTCTCCTCTCTTTTTTTCTCTTTCTCTCTTTTCTCTTTCACCTCCTTGGATGGAGTGGTGCTTCTTAACGTTTACAACGTTTCCAACATCGTGTGTAATCTGCCTGCAGTGGTCTCGATGACTGAATGGGAAAATATTTTCTTTTGTGCACAGAAGTCCATGTCGCTGCCATGTAGATTTCCATGAGGGATTTTCCTAAAGTAGGCCCTATACAATAATGTAACCCTTATTGAAGGGGAATTGGTGGCGTTGTACAAATGCAACCTTACCAGGGGCGTAGCCAGGTTTGTCTAACAGGTGGGGCCTGAAGGTAATGTAGTTGGGCCCATTGCAGTGATATTAACATCTGGAAATGGCCACACAAGGCTGGTGAGTGCAGCGGCGTAGGCTGGGTAGGGCCTGAGTGGGCAAGATCCACCCAAAATCTGTAAATGCCCACTCAGCAGCATTGTGTGGGGATTTGCAGATGTTAACGTCACTGCAATGGGCCCCACAACAGTAGCTTCCGGTCCCACTTCTTAGACGTCAAGCCTGACTGCACCCCTGGCTGAGAGGGCATATACAGATGTTGGGTGGGCCTTGCCCACTCGGGCTCTACTCGGTCTACGTCTCTGAATTACCTTACAGCAAAATATGTTCTTTATTTAAGATCAGCAAAAAACGGGCTATACTGTATATTTATCACTTTACTTGAATGCACATCAGGGTAGTGCAGTCATAGAATAGGAAGAAAAGCAATTAAGTCTTCATGTCCCTAAATATGACTAAGATTATGCTCTTGGCAATTTAGAACCCCAATATAATCACATCTTTGATGGCCAGGCACCTTTTTGGAAGTCCACCATTACTCAAGGGCACTTTCTATGATGACGCAGGGTTTTGAAACCCTACCATTACCTGGGGATTCTCATGACACTATTCATTGCTAAGCTAAAAAATGCGAAGATGGTGGAACCGACGTCAAGGGATACACTGATGGGGTAAGAGGTTGCCCATGTCCTATATATTTACATCTAGTCTGATGGAACCCTGCTACTTCGCATCCAACATATCCTATCTCTAACTAGTGCCCATACTTACCGGTATCTATGTAAATTTGTAAATTGTATTTGATGAACCTCTGTATAACCTTTGTATCACTTGTATATTCTGTAATATTGTGTATTTCTCTATCATTTCTGTTACATTGTAAGTCTTGCATATTCTTCTGCTGCGCCCGGTTACCCCTGGGTCTGGCGTGCATTACAAATAAATAAACAAACAAACTACACAACTGGGATGGAGGAACATACGCATGACTGCATACGGCTTCATCTTGTGTCTACCCTCCTTCGTCTTGCACTGCATGTGCAATATAAAGTAATGTAAAGTGGTCTTGCGTAGAGCACCTCTGCCATTTTGGGAATCTCCTTGCACGCTGCCTTGCGGAAGAAGAGGGCGGGTTAGTGTGTTAGGGGGGTACAGGGTGGAGCAGATGCGAGTCCTGAGGTGTTGATGCATGCAAGCCGGACGCTCCAGAGACCTACCTGCTGGTATGATTCTGCATGGTTTGTGGCGGGGACACGTGGGTGTGTGGTTTTTTTTATCCAGAGGGGCCGAGCCCAAGATCAGTCAATTGAAAGTCGGCTCAGCGAGATCGGTATAGCCACTAGTGTTAGTGCTAGAGGAGGGATGTGACAGAGCTCAAGGTCAGAGCAGTGGCATTGATTGATCTGAATGGGATTTGTGGACAGATGGATGCTTTGTATGGGGTAGAATGTGTAAATAGTTTACAGTGGTAAGAGATCTTAGTTGGGGGTGACTGAGGGCCTTGGGATTGGTGAGATCTCTAGACATAGGAGATTTAATGATATGATATTTATATAACACGCTTAATACCAAGAGGTTTCTAATCGCAGACCCGGGGATTGAACCTGTGGTGCTCCGTGTCGTCTTGCTTCCAAGGCAAGCACGTTGCCCCTGAGCTATCCTGCCGAGACAAATGCTGGACTGAACCGTTCCCGTTCCAGTCTGTTGCTGATCTGGTCTGGCAAGTCTGTCGTGCTGGTGTCCATCTGTATGCAGAGTTTGCAGGGGGGTCCGATCTCCTACAGTCTTGTCCTGGGTGTTGTGCATAGTTGTCAAGTGTGTCTCACTCTCATTGTATACAACTCTGAACAACATGGAAGTGTAGTACCTCTGGGTGTAAACAGTAAAGGGCTTGTGTCTCTTTAATACCATAAAGCATCACAGGCTCAAATACATGCATGTTGTCGTAACCCTGGGAACGCGTTGACAAATCTTAGTGTGAACAAAATATTTAACTGTGATTAGAAAATGAAATGATCATCTGTAAACGGTGTTGTATCCATAAAAGTAGGACACAAAGAAGAGTTTACAGTCCTGAGATGTGGCCAAGCCATTCGTGGGCAATACGCAAGAATAAACATTTGCATCCGGGAACGACATATTATCCAATCAGAATCTGTCTTTCCCGGATGCGATTCTGTAATCACCGTCTGCACCCCCAGCATGAAATGGAGAATGGACTAGATCCCTTTTCAAATGGCAGTGGCCATTTTTTTTCCATTTTTTATGGCCGCAGTCATCCAAAAAGGGACCTAGTAACTTTTTCATTTTAATGGCAGAGTCTGTTTTGTTTCCTTTTTTTGTTCTTTTTCTCAAGGGATGCATTGAGCACTGTGCTGAGCTCATCTTCCAATGGAAAAAAAGAAGAAAAAAAACATTTGCACCTTGTTTAAATCCCATGGTGCTAATCACTTTCACTCCCCTGGCGGGGGTGTGGCCATGGCCGGTAATGGCCAACACCCCGAGCCAAGGCCCTTGCTTCGCTTGAGCCTGCCATGGCTTGGGCTGGCGGGACGTTACCTGCCATGTCCCCCCTGCCTTCTCGGTGAAAGCCATATAATTACAGCACATCAATTGTAAATACATTGATAATCCTAGGTGATAAAAAAGATGAATGATTTGGCCAAATAGTGCAATACCTTTTTGTAACTAACGTTAGTACCCAGAGTCGGATTTTGGAATCCTGGAAACGGATCAGGATGCAGAGATTCCGGGCATTATTTACTGGTGTGGTCATGGTCCCTAATGAGTCTTAGGATTCCATGTAGTGCTCCAGGTGTCAGCCACTCTCCCTGCACCTCCTTATTCCTACCAAACCTCCCGGCCTCCACCCACCCCATCCCCTCTCTCAGCAGGCCACGTGCTGGATCAGCGATCATCCCAGCCTGTCAAAAGGGAGAGAGAACCTTGGGCCACAGAGTGCCAAGTGTTAGTTGCTTCGCTCGACAGCCATCTTGAAGGTTTGTTTCATTTGATATTTTCGTTTCGATCACCTAGCACTTGGCCGCCCATTGAAATAGTTTCTATATCCTAATTTCCCTGAGCTGCTAGACTTTGCTTTTTGTGCCCTCTCTCCTCCTTTAGTGCCATTACTTCTATTTGGCCCATAAGTCACACTTAAAACATCCACTATTGCCCACGGCTCCAGGCAACAATGCTCACCTAGTAAGTATCTCCAGCGGAGGGCCCCCAATCTTGCCAAAAACGCCCAATAATCCACTTGAGATGTCCAGTTCAGTTGGCCCGAATCTCTCAGGAGCTAATCCCAAAAGGACAGCAGGAGTTTCTGGCCTTGGGCTAAGAGAATTCCCTTGCATAGAGCAGAGATCCTAGTTCACTGGGTCCTTAACTGGAAGTTCTAGGGATAAGTGCAGCAGCAGGCCACATGCCAGAGATGCCAGGAAAGCTTGCTCATCACCGTGGGTACATGAAGCCCAGTATGGCGGGCCTGCTGGGGGCAGTCTGACACCCTGTCCTGGATCAGGCTCCCAGCCCAAGTGCACTAGTACCAGGGACGACGCAGAATCCTCTGATGGAAAGCAGGCCTATCTCTCTGGGAACACAAAGAAATTATAAATTTCTAATTATCCTGAGTTGTCCTGCTCATGAAGTCTACCTGAACATTCAGCCCTGTGGTAATATGTTGGGGGAAAATTCAGGTTCTTGACCCCAGTCACACATCTAGCATACTTTTAAACAGAGCAGGAGAATGTAAACCCTCCTTGATGCTTGCATGTCTAGCGGTCGTACAGATGCAGAGGTGCCAACGCGCCCCGTATCTTCTGAAGCATGTTCATCCACTCCTGGCCTTTTTAGCCAGTAGCACTTAGGATTCTGGGACTTGTAGGCTTATATTTTTAGTGGAGAAATACATCAAAACAAAGCTCATGAGGACTGTTTGGAAACTCTTGGGATGCTGGAGCACAGTTCATATGTACTTGAATATTCCATGCTCTGCTTATCTGGGGATGGAGGGTGTCTTGATGTTTGTGGGGGTAATTCCGTTTGTGGGGGCAGATTGCTGGAGCAAGATCCTCTTCCTCATATGGGGAATCCTAACAGAATTGGGCGGTTGCCACTGTGTCTTGAAATCGGAGATCGGATAGTCCCTATCAGAGAGGTAATTGTGGAGGCTCACTAACCTTTGATGGAGGCCAAGTTTCACTCGGATGCCCTTAACCGTGACGTCGGCAGTGACATCACTGGAGTCAAAAGAACATTCCAGAAGGTATCCGGAAAATAGCCAGCTATTTTCTGATCCGATTGCGGCAGTGATCGTATGCAACTCCCACCCCCAATCTGCCGACCACCCCATCATAATGCTATAGCCTATGTGCCCTCTGAAACGTGGCATTTTTAAATTCTTGACTTCTTTGCAACCCGTAGCATGGGACTTCCTGCAAGCCTGGTGCATTGATGTTTCCTTGGCACAATCAGTCACTGCAAATGTAGGGTTCATTCCCTTGAAGCTTCTTGCAGGCGCCTAGAAATCTCGGTAGCGCGATCTTCAAACTGAAGCTCCAGCCCTCATTTTACCATCAATTCTAGTCGATAGATGCTGTGAATCCTTCTCCGCCTCTTTCAAATATGCCACCAGTCGAATGCATTGTGGCATTCGGAACATGCAAGTGCAGTAAGAGAAGTGCAGTGGGTGTCGGTCAGGGTAGAAGGACCCGTGAGGAAAATGAGTGCCAGGGGAAGCCAGGTGGACAGAGCTGGGGGAATTCAGAGAGTGCAGGGGAAGGAAGGCCCAGGAGCAAGTGCAAGTTAAGGGCTGGAAGGCCTACAGGGGTGCAGGCCCAACCAGTCCCATCTCTTGGACAAGCAATTCCTTGTCCGAGGGCCATAATTTAAAAAAGCTTGAGAGCGTGTACCATTAATGCCTTGGTAAGCGGTGAAGTTATCAATATTGACAGCATGGTTTGCACTTGTGAACAGAAGTACCAGCATTTTGAAATCTTATATGGGGCGTTTGGATGCAAATGTGTAGCCATTGCCAGTCCATTGCACCAACTCAAATGCCAGAGTGTTCTGTGAAAAGCCAGAGAGGAACTGGGAGGTGAGATTCGGTGACATGCTAACTGCAGATTGTTGTCTTTTAAGGTATCTGACAAAAAACAAATTAACACAGTTATTGGAATAGGAGTAACTGAGTAGAGGAACTCGGCAGTGCTAAATACTGTAGGTATCCAGGCCTTTCCAGCTGACAGGAGTAGTTTATATGTGCAGTTGTTCCCTTGCACCTTTGCACTATGTGATCCTCAGGTCCAGGATTGCAATGCCCCTCTGCACTGTGGATTGCAGTGCCCCTTTGCACTGTGCGCTCCTCGGGTCCAGGATTGCAATGCCCCTCTGCACTGTGGATTGCAGTGCCCCTTTGCACTGTGTGCTCCTCTGGTTCAGGATTGCAGTGCCCCTCGGCACTGTGCGCTCCTCACGTCCAGGATTGCAGTGCCCCTCTGCACTGTGCGCTCCTCAGGTCCAGGATTGCAGTGCCCGCCTGCACTGTGGGCTCCTCGGGTCCAGGATTGCAGTGCCCCTCTGCATTGTGCGCTCCTCGGGTCCAGATTGCAGTGCCCCTCTGCACTGTGCGCTCCTCGGGTCTAGGATAGCAGTGCCCCTCTGCACTGTGCGCTCCTCGGGTCCAGGATTGCAGTGCCCCTCTGCACTGTGCGCTCCTCGGGTCCAGGATAGCAGTGCCCCTCTGCACTGTGGGCTCCTCGGGTCCAGGATTGCAGTGCCCCTCTGCACTGTGCGCTCCTCGGGTCCAGATTGCAGTGCCCCTCTGCACTGTGTGCTCCTCGGGTCCAGGATTGCAGTGCCCCTCTGCACTGTGCGCTCCTCGGGTCCAGGATTGCAGTGCCCCTCTGCACTGTGCGCTCCTCGGGTCCAGGATTGCAGTGCCCCTCTGCACTGTGCGCTCCTCGGGTCCGGATTGCAGTGCCCCTCTGCACTGTGCGCTCCTCAGGTCCAGGATAGCAGTGCCCCTCTGCACTCTGCGCTCCTCGGGTCCAGGATAGCAGTGCCCCTCTGCACTGTGCGCTCCTCGGGTCCAGGATAGCAGTGCCCCTCTGCACTGTGCGCTCCTCGGGTCTGGATTGCAGTGCCCCTCTGCACTGTGCGCTCCTCGGGTCTAGGATAGCAGTGCCCCTCTGCACTGTGCGCTCCTCGGGTCCAGGATTGCAGTGCCCCTCTGCACTGTGCGCTCCTCGGGTCCAGGATAGCAGTGCCCCTCTGCACTGTGCGCTCCTCGGGTCCGGATTGCAGTGCCCTTCTGCACTGTGCGCTCCTCGGGTCCAGGATAGCAGTGCCCCTCTGCACTGTGCGCTCCTCGGGTCCAGGATTGCAGTGCCCCTCTGCACTGTGCGCTCCTCGGGTCCAGGATAGCAGTGCCCCTCTGCACTGTGGGCTCCTCGGGTCCAGGATTGCAGTGCCCCTCTGCACTGTGCGCTCCTCGGGTCCAGATTGCAGTGCCCCTCTGCACTGTGCGCTCCTCGGGTCTAGGATAGCAGTGCCCCTCTGCACTGTGCGCTCCTCGGGTCCAGGATTGCAGTGCCCCTCTGCACTGTGCGCTCCTCTGGTCCAGGATAGCAGTGCCCCTCTGCACTGTGGGCTCCTCGGGTCCAGGATTGCAGTGCCCCTCTGCACTGTGCGCTCCTCGGGTCCAGATTGCAGTGCCCCTCTGCACTGTGCGCTCCTCGGGTCCAGGATTGCAGTGCCCCTCTGCACTGTGCGCTCCTCGGGTCCAGGATTGCAGTGCCCCTCTGCACTGTGCGCTCCTCGGGTCCAGGATTGCAGTGCCCCTCTGCAATGTGCGCTCCTCGGGTCCGGATTGCAGTGCCCCTCTGCACTGTGCGCTCCTCGGGTCCAGGATAGCAGTGCCCCTCTGCACTCTGCGCTCCTCGGGTCCAGGATAGCAGTGCTCCTCTGCACTGTGCGCTCCTCGGGTCCAGGATAGCAGTGCCCCTCTGCACTGTGCGCTCCTCGGGTCTGGATTGCAGTGCCCCTCTGCAGTGTGCGCTCCTCGGGTCTAGGATAGCAGTGCCCCTCTGCACTGTGCGCTCCTCGGGTCCAGGATTGCAGTGCCCCTCTGCACTGTGCGCTCCTCGGGTCCAGGATAGCAGTGCCCCTCTGCACTGTGCGCTCCTCGGGTCCAGGATTGCAGTGCCCCTCTGCACTGTGCGCTCCTCGGGTCCAGATTGCAGTGCCCCTCTGCACTGTGCGCTCCTCGGGTCCAGATTGCAGTGCCCCTCTGCACTGTGTGCTCCTCGGGTCCAGGATTGCAGTGAACTGCTTGTGATCTTTATTTTAAAGACAGCCACAGTGCGATATTCTACAGGCACAGTAACGTCCCCAGTGGGTGGGGAGGCGGGCTCTCAGCAAGAAATGGGGGGTCCCACGTTGCTGGTTTAGAGAGAGCCTTTGTGATTTGCACGAATCGCACAACAGTTGTTTCGGGCCAGCAACACGAATCAGTTATGCATAACCATGAACACTTTTCATGATGCAAAGGCCTACACTCCTGGCTCTGCACATTTTTTTCCTTGGGTTATATATGATCTTACCGACGGAAAATTCAGAGTGGTACATTTCATCATGACCAAAATACCGAAAACACTGATTTTTAAAAAACAGTATATGGGGGGTCCCCCGAGATTATTTGGGGGGTCCCCCCAGTGCTCCCAATTTTCTATCCTTATAACGCCACCCCAAGCCCATCTTGACCCATTTTAACCCCTTAGCCCACTACCCTATATATATATATATGTATTCAATATTTTTGGTATTATTCAGTATTATGGTTTTCAGTGAAATATACCACTCGGAATTATTTTCGATAAATTGACTGGTCACCTTTTCCTTGTATGTCGGTGATGGAGAGGGCAGGTGGGAAGTAAGGGTGACAAGTAGGGATCGTGTGGGAACTCCCCCATAAAAGAACCATAAAAAAGGTGCGGATTTGTGAAGATGAGTTTGTTAATTCCATCTCCCTGAATGCAGACATCAGCAGAGAGGGGTAGATCCAGAGAATGGCACAGAAGTGTATAGAAATAAAGAGAAAATGAGAGTAGGAAACAGAGAAAGATGGCTGGAAAAGAGGGTAAGAAAGCCGGGTGGAGAGACAGCCAGTGGCTGGAGAATAGGGGGAAGACAGCATTGGATAAAGGAGCAAAGGAAATCCTAGCCAGAGGGAAAGGGGCATTGACAAAGGAAAGAAGACCAGGAGGAGTGGGAGATAGAGAAGGCAGAAGGGGCGATGCGCGAGGATACCGTGGCATGGATACACAAGTACCTCTAAGGCCAGTGCATAAGAATCTTTCCAGGGACCTCAAAGCTGTGACGTGTCTAAGAATAAAAAAGGAATTGTGTATGTGAAGAAAGTGCTGGCACCAGCAGGCGGGATCAGCAACGAGAGTAAGGAATGCCGTCTGGTGTCGTCCATTACCTGACCGGCTATAAAGCACAGTAGCGTGAAATGCGAGAATGTGGCAGCACTTCTCAGCAGAGCAATGGTACAGCAAATGGGTCAGCATTATCACGTCTCAGCAGAGCAATGGTACAGAAGACAGGGCAGCATCACATCTCAGCAGGGCAATGGTACAGCAAATGGGTCAGCATTATCCCATCTCAGCAGAGCAATGGTACAGCAAATGGGTCAGCATTATCACATCTCAGCAGAGCAATGGTACAGAAGACAGGGCAGCATCACTTCTCAGCAGGGCAATGATACAGCAAATGGGTCAGCATTATCACATCTCAGCAGAGCAATGGTACAGCAAATGGGTCAGCATTATCCAATCTCAGCAGAGCAATGGTACAGCAAATGGGTCAGCATTATCCCATCTCAGCAGAGCAATGGTACAGCAAATGGGTCAGCATTATCACTTCTCAGCAGAGCAATGGTACAGAAGACAGGGCAGCATCACTTCTCAGCAGGGCAATGATACAGCAAATGGGTCAGCATTATCACATCTCAGCACAGCAATGGTACAGAAGACAGGGCAGCATCACTTCTCAGCAGAGCAATGGTACAGCAAATGGGTCAGCATTATCACGTCTCAGCAGAGCAATGGTACAGTAAAAGGAGCAGCATCCTCACTTCTCAGCAGAGCAATGGTACAGTAAAAGGAGCAGCATCATCACTTCTCAGCAGAGCAATGGTACAGCAAATGGGTCAGCATTATCACATCTCAGCAGAGCAATGGTACAGAAGACAGGGCAGCATCACTTCTCAGCAGAGCAATGGTACAGCAAATGGGTCAGCATTATCACATCTCAGCAGAGCAATGGTACAGAAGACAGGGCAGCATCACTTCTCAGCAGAGCAATGGTACAGCAAATGGGTCAGCATTATCCCATCTCAGCAGAGCAATGGTACAGAAGACAGGGCAGCATCACTTCTCAGCAGAGCAATGGTACAGCAAATGGGTCAGCATTATCACATCTCAGCAGAGCAATGGTACAGCAAATGGGTCAGCATTATCCCATCTCAGCAGAGCAATGGTACAGCAAATGGGTCAGCATTATCACGTCTCAGCAGAGCAATGGTACAGAAGACAGGGCAGCATCACATCTTAGCAGAGCAATGGTACAGCAAATGGGTCAGCATTATCCCATCTCAGCAGCGCAATGGTACAGCAAATGGGTCAGCATTATCACACCTCAGCAGAGCAATGGTACAGCAAATGGATCAGCATTATCACATCTCAGCAGAGCAATGGTACAGAAGACAGGGCAGCATCACTTCTCAGCAGGGCAATGATACAGCAAATGGGTCAGCATTATCACATCTCAGCAGAGCAATGGTACAGCAAATGGGTCAGCATTATCCCATCTCAGCAGAGCAATGGTACAGCAAATGGGTCAGCATTATCACGTCTCAGCAGAGCAATGGTACAGAAGACAGGGCAGCATCACATCTTAGCAGAGCAATGGTACAGCAAATGGGTCAGCATTATCCCATCTCAGCAGAGCAATGGTACAGCAAATGGGTCAGCATTATCACATCTCAGCAGAGCAATGGTACAGAAGACAGGGCAGCATCACTTCTCAGCAGGGCAATGATACAGCAAATGGGTCAGCATTATCACATCTCAGCAGAGCAATGGTACAGCAAATGGGTCAGCATTATCCCATCTCAGCAGAGCAATGGTACAGCAAATGGGTCAGCATTATCACGTCTCAGCAGAGCAATGGTACAGAA
This sequence comes from Ambystoma mexicanum, assembly GCF_040938575.1. Classification (NCBI taxonomy): domain Eukaryota; kingdom Metazoa; phylum Chordata; class Amphibia; order Caudata; family Ambystomatidae; genus Ambystoma; species Ambystoma mexicanum. The sequence continues at coordinate 493,642,983 of NC_090938.1, read as the reverse complement.
GACAGGGCAGCATCACATCTCAGCAGAGCAATGGTACAGCAAATGGGTCAGCATTATCCCATCTCAGCAGCGCAATGGTACAGCAAATGGGTCAGCATTATCACATCTCAGCAGAGCAATGGTACAGAAGACAGGGCAGCATCACTTCTCAGCAGAGCAATGGTACAGCAAATGGGTCAGCATTATCACTTCTCAGCAGAGCAATGGTACAACAAATGGGTCAGCATTATCCCATCTCAGCAGAGCAATGGTACAGAAGACAGGGCAGCATCACTTCTCAGCAGAGCAATGGTACAGCAAATGGGTCAGCATTATCACGTCTCAGCAGAGCAATGGTACAGTAAAAGGAGCAGCATCATCACTTCTCAGCAGAGCAATGGTACAGTAAAAGGAGCAGCATCATCACTTCTCAGCAGTGCTATATGTGAGAAACCCGAGGGTGTTCTCCCATTGTCTTCCTCTGGACCCGCTGTAGGGGTGGCCAGAGACAGGCCACCGCTGCCGGATCCCAATCCCGGGGTTGGACAAGCGAGGGAGCATCACCCGATTGGAGGGTCTCCAGGGATGGGTGCGGGAGTGCCTTTGGCTGAGACACTGTACCCCCCTCAGTACTGCTGTCCATCAGACACCCCTCCCTCAGCCTTAATGGGTTATCTCCACTCACATCCCATGACTCCAAACCCCGCCTGGACATCTGGTAATCAATCCAAGAAATCTGAAGAAACCATAAACCCTAGGATCAAACAATCACTCCCACTCCCTTGTCTTTCAGTATACCATGTACCTTTAAGATCTACCAGCTCCACCTTAACTGTACCACTGGGCATAAGTGAATACTTAAGGACAGAAGATGTCCATCTGACCCTAACACTTATCCCTCTGACTCTTCCTAAAACAAGAAAACAAATTAAATTGTACAAAAGAGACATTTTCATTACATAGACGAGAATCCTCACACTCACATTTCCATTTTCCAGCTCCTCCCCCCTCCCAGGTGTCATGGGTTACTTACACTCGAATCTCTCCTCTTTCTCCCCAATCACTGGGACGAAGAAGAACATGCTGAGAGCAATGAGGATTACCAATAGGAATCCATGAGCTATGGATTCCTATGGGCATTCTCCATGTTGTCCCCTTAACAAGGACAGGCAGAGTCAGGCAATTTAGGTTGACCACACATGACTCCAATTAACTCTTTCAAGGCAGGTATAAAAAGTGTGGTTCAACACAAAGGTTGGAGCGAGTTGGGAAGGAGGTCCAAAGTAGAGAAGCCACAGCGTGGGGAGTTGTTGGAATGACCCCAAGGAGGAAGGCATGCAGAAGGGGAACCTGTGCATCCTGTGGATGGAACTCCAACAGCCAAATCCCTGCTGGTGCTTAAAGGACCATTGCATGTTCCCTTGGGGGAAGAACCGACCCCAAGGGTACCTGAGGGGCAGATGGTAAGACCGAAGCCTAGGCCTCACGCTGTCGCAGGAAGCCACTGCATCGCAACGCCACCCAATGAGTCGTGTGACAGAGAGAGAGACTCGGGTACGCGTGCGAGCAGGCGGAGCAGCGTTCGAGGAAGGCACCGACAAGCGAAGACAGGTGAAAGAAAGCGGAGTGTAGCGCGAGAGTGGCCCTGAAAGAGGAAACTCAAGGAAGAGTGAAAGATTACATTGAAAAGGGCAAGCGACCCGAAGATGGGAGAAAGAGGAAACTAAAAGCGTAGAAGCAAAGCAGGTAAGTGGTCCGAGCACCAGAGAAAAGGAAAGCGGAAAGCCGGACGGGCAAGTGGCCCGGTCCAGCAGAGAAAGGAGAAACAAGGGTGCCGGAGTGCACGAACAAGCAAAGCTGGGCAAGTGGCTGAAAGAAGAGAAAAGGTGTAGGAAGCACTGGACTAAAAGAAAGGAAAAGAGAGGTGCACAACCAGGGACAAGCTGTCAGAGTGGTCACGCCGGAAGGAAAAGAAATTCCCTGCATTCTCGAAAGTCTCTGGCAAGTCCCTGTCCTTCATGAATTGCATGCTGTATGAGTTTGAGTTGAATAAGCTGAGACTCTGGGAAGGGAACCCGTAAATCAGTTCGAACTTGTGGCTAAGACAATTTCTTTGAACACCTTGAAATATTTTCTTTGGAAACAGACCTAAGCTTAGGGAAGGGACCCCTGAGAGATCTAAATATATAATTTAAAATAACTCTGTGTTGTTTTTGGAACTATGGACATATCACACCTCATATGAGGGAAAACCTGGGATACTTACAGTGAACGGTTATGGTGATGTATTTTTGCCAAGAGCTGGAAGGTTAGGGGAAGCTGACCTGGGCGATACAAGAGCCAACCCCTTGCTGAGACCAGGGGAACCACACCCGAAAAGTAAGACATTGCTGAGCCAGAACTGGGAACCCCCTTGTTTTTTTGGATCACTATTTTTCTTTTATCAGACACCCCCTTTTTTCTGCACTTTAGTTACTTTGTGAGGGCAAGTGTAGGTTCAGACACAGACAGACTTTACTTTGGGACTCACAGACTTTGATGGCCTTAATTACATCAGTTGAGGGACCTTTCCCTTTAGAGTAAGGGCCAGTTAGGAGTTCTACTAACCCCAACATTTTATTTAATAAAGGTTTTCTTACTTTTTTTATGAGTCTGTATCTTTGTTGATACGATGCCTTTCTCATATATGATACAATAAATAGGGGCTCTTCATCCCATCTCAGCAAAGCAATGGCACAGTTAATGGGGCAGCATCACTTCTCAGCTGAGCAATGGTACAGTAAGTGTTGCTGCATCACTTCACAGCAGATTATTGGTACATTAAATGGGGCAGCATCTTCATTTCTCAGCAGAGCAATGATACAGTACATGGGGCAGCATCATCACTTCTCAGCAGAGCAATGATACAGTACACAGGGCAACATACATTCTCAGCAGTGCAATGGTACAGTAAATGGGGCTGCATCATTTCTCAGCAGGGCAATGATACAGTAATGTTTTACATTTTGTATTTATTAGGTATTTACAATGCACCTATACACAATGTGTTTCAAGGTGCAACAAGACAACAGGGAGGGGAACAGGGAGGACACAAAGGATCCTACTAGGCCTTGTGGCATTCGGAACATGCAAGTGCAGTAAGAGAAGTGCAGTGGGTGTCGGTCAGGGTAGAAGGACCCGTGAGGAAAATGAGTGCCAGGGGAAGCCAGGTGGACAGAGCCGGGGGAATTCAGAGAGTGCAGGGGAAGGAAGGCCCAGGAGCAAGTGCAAGTTAAGGGCTGGAAGGCCTACAGGGGTGCAGGTCCAACCAGGCAAGTGCGGGGTGGGGGGCAAAAGAGCAAGTGCAGATTGAGAGGGGGGTCTGGGGAGACAAAGTGCAGGGGTAGACTGGAATTGAGGGGTGAGGCCTGGTGACCAGGGGAACTCTGAAGGAACCAGGCAGCCAGTCTAGAATCAGACAGGGGCATTAGTAGGGGAGAGGGAAGGAAGAAGAGAAAAGGAAGGTCTTGAGAAGCTGCCTGGAGAGGGGCAGGTAGGCCCTTTCAGACGGAGGCACCTGCAGAGGAGAGGGATCTACCCCCACTCTCTGCTTGGAGAAGCGGCTGATCTGCAGAGAGTTAAACTAGACGAAGGAAGGGCTTGAGCAGGGAGGTATTTAGGGAGAGAGAGTTGGATGTAGAGGGGTCCCAGGCCCCAGGAAGCCTTGTGGATGATGCAGATGGTCCTGAACTTGATCCTCGCAGTAACCGGGTGCCAGTGGAGAGATTTTAGGGATGGAGAGATGTGGTCCCTGGGCTTGAGGCCAAGGATATGTTTTGCAGCACTATTCTGGATCGGTTGGAGACAGGCGAACGGAGGAGTTAGGCAGATTAAGGAACAGGCTCTTGCAGTAATCCAGCCTGGAGAGAACCAGAGCTCTGGAGACATTGAGGTCCTGGGGGAAGGCGATGAAAGGGAAAATGCCTCTGAGGAGGTGGAGCTGAAAGTGGGCCTTCTAGGCAAGGTCTGTGATGTGAAGCGAGAAGGAGAAAGAGGCGTTGAAGATGACACCACCATTTTTTGCCTCACAGGAGGGTGAAGAGAGGGGGCCCATGGAGAGCAGCCGTAGTGTGGGAAGGGAAAGAGGGAGCAGGGGTCACGATGAGAAGGATCTCTGTTTTACTGGCATTAAGGCAGAGATCGTTAGCAGAGCACCATTCCTGGATAGCAGTCAGGTAGTCAGGAATGAGAGAGAAAGAGGAGGCGGAGGGGGAAAGCTTGAAGGAGAACTATGTGTCATCTGCATAACACTGGAAGAGATGGTGGAGATCAAGTGGGCAAGTGAAGCCAGGTAGATGTTGAACAGCCATGGTGAGAGGATAGAGTCCTGAGGCACTCCGCAGGTGGAGAGTGAGATGGTAGAGAGAAAAGGGCCCAGTGGACCAGGGAAGGTAAGGCCAAGAGGAAGGAGGTCAACCAGTCTAGAGCCAGGTCAATGATACCAACAGTATCATGGAGCTGATTCATCAAGGTGGCATGATTGATATATCAAACGCTGAGGAAATGTCAAGAAGGGTGAGAATGGAAGGAGAGCTGGAATCGAGATTAGAGAGCAGTTCTTCACGAGCATTCAGGAGAGTGGATTCCATGCCTCTGGCAGCTCTGAAGCCAGAATGGTGGTCGTGGAGACAACCAACAGATTTAATGTGGTGGATAAGCTGAGAGATGGCCAGCTTCTCCAAGAGTTTGCCCAGGAAGAGGGTAGTGGAGATAGATTGGTAGTTTGCCAGAGAGGAAGGGTCAGCAAAAGTCTTTTTGAGGAGAGGTTGCACAATGTAGTGCTTGAGGAGTGAGGGTAAGGGTCCAGTGGAAAAGGAGTGATTGCTGAAATCATCCAAGGCTGGAGCAAGGGAGACAATGTTGTCCTTGATAGTTCTTGAGCAGCAGGGGAGCACCTGTTTGGATGAGACCTTCATAGAGCGGACTTGTCTAGAAACCTCATCAGGTGTAAGGGGAGAAAAAGAGGAGAGCAGGAGGGGAGGGCAGAGGGGGCCAAGGGAGGCCTGAGAGTGGGCGAGGGAGAAGGGTGAGGAGTAGAGCGAGAGTGAGGACAAGATGTCCTGAGTTTTACAGGTGAAGTGAACGGACAGAGAAGTGCATAGTGCCAGGGAAGTCAGAGAAGAAGTAGAGACTGCCGTAGGGTTGGCAAGTTCCTTGCAGATTTTGAAAAGTTCAGCCATGTTGTTAGTGGCCACAGGGATGCAGCTTGGATATAGGCCCTCTTCAGTGAGCAGATGGAGAGTCTGTACTGCCTTTGGAGCAGAGGGCAGGCCCGTTTGTCAGAGGATGTGCACAAGTCCTGCCACTTCCGCTCAGCCACTCTGCAGTTGCGTTTCACAGCAGCCAGGTCAGAGTCATACCAGGAACTGCACTTGGAGACAGGTTTCATGCGGATCCTCATGACAGGGGCAAGGATGTCCAGAGTGTTGGAGATGGAGAGTTGAAGGTTAGTAAGGGCTGTGGCAGAGTGAGAGTCAGTGGCAGGAGTAGAAAGGGGAGTGAAGGGAGCAGCAAAGGGGGCAACTGATACTCACTTAATAGGTCGAATCACGAAGAAGGAGGCTGGCAGTGCGGGCGAGGGCTTAGCCGGGGCACCCAGGAGGTCCAAGTGAGAGGAAAGGAGAAAATGGTCAGTTCAGGAGAGAGGAGTAATGATAAGGTTTGAGATGGGGATGTCTGGAGAGATTAAAGCATCCAAGGTGTGTCCGGCTGAGTGCGTCGAACCAGGGGGAAGTGTGGGGAGGGAAAGCAAGTCACAGAGGTTGCGGAAAAGCACAGAGGTCAGATCAGGGGAGTCAAGGAGGATATTGAAGTCTCTGAGGAGGAGAAGCTTGGAGGAGGAGGCAAGGAGAGAAGAGGTGAGGTCGGTCCATTCAGAAAGGAAGTGGTATACCTGGCCGGGGGGCCTGTAGATGGTGGCCAGAGTTAGATAGAGGCCAGGAGTGACACAAGCCTACAGATAAGGCATTCGAAAGAGGAGTAGGCCTGAGTGGGTATGATAGTAGCAGGGACCCACTCGGTGTCAAGTACCTGGTCACGTCGGGACTGGGTGTGTAGAAGTGCTGTTTCTTTCCTGGTTCGACCACGGGGGCCCCCTTTGCAATAGTACTTTAGATCAGGTCCCTGGGGGCTGACTCCCCACGCCACGAGACAGCTGTTCATGGATTTATGTGGAGATGGGACAGCACAGGGCACTATACAGTACAGATGGTTGGTACTAGCGTAACCCCAAAAGAATGCAGGGAAGAGAACAAAGATGAAAGAGGGTCAGGCAGAAAGCAGGTCAAGGAGGGAACCAAAGGATCAAGAAGACCAAGGCTAAATAAGGTATGGAATAAAGCGGATAGCAAAGACCAAGAGAACTAATGAGCAGCAGACCCAAACTGATGCTCAGCAACGCACCAGAACAAGCAAACATACAGAGCGCATTAAGATGCGTCTGTTCCACTTAGAAGGGGGTTTATGTAGACTGCTGCTCCCATGGAACGTTCATCACAGCAGATGTCGTTTCCATGATGACATGGGACGCAATGCGCAGAGCTCCGTTGTAGAGGAATAGTATTCTGGTCCTGCGCACTGGAACAAGAAATGGCAGCGCCCACTAAGTGATTGCAGCGGGGGTACCAACTCCTTTGTTGCATACTGGGCAAGGATCCATTACCGATAAAGTGTCTGCTGGTTCCTCGGGTCCATAACTACGTATGCAGATAGAATTGCCAGGTAAGTTGACGCAGGCCAAAGCGGTGGCAAGCCCAGGGCATGATACTCAGGGAAGATCAGAGCAACCCCACCCCATGCCGGTTAGGCCTGGGTTTAGAGAGGATCTCGTACCCCTCAGGGAGGAGAGTGTCAAAACTTGTGACAGAGCTGGCATTGAACCACGTCTCGGTGAGAGCAAGGACGTCTAGGTCGAGGTCTTCAAGGAGCTGGCAGATCATCATCATCATCATCACTTCTCAGCAGAGCAATGATACAGTAAATGGGGAAGCATCACTTCTCAGGAGAGGAATGGTGCGTAAATCGGGCAGTGTTACTTCTCAGCAGAGCAGTAATGCAGTAAATGGGACAGAATCATCCCTTCTCAGTGTGCCACCATACTTCAAGCAGGAATGTTAGGGCTGACATTTTGTTTAGGGCTGCGTGAGAAGGCCTCCCAGTCCTGTTTCCCCTTGTATTGTGGGCATGCCTACCTACATTCCAAAATGAAAAACCTGTAGATGTACATCACTCCAAGGCCATGCCCACACTTTGGCAAAGGGGAAGTGATGTGGAAGTTCCTGTTGCTTCGCAGGGTGCTAAAGTGTAAATTTAATTTTTAAACGAGAGTGGACATATTAATAAATCTTGGGCTCCCATCACAAATAAGAATGCATGATGAACGCTTCATGATACTATGATGTTAGCATGATCGTTTTTTCTTATGCGCCATTACGTTTCCCCTTGATTGACCCATTGGGATAAAATCATGCACCCTCCCCACCTGTGGCTCTGTCGTGCTCAGCACGCTCCTTTGTTTGGGCCAGGAATGGTGTCTGTGTGGCTTGATTTGTGGTTGCGGCGGGCTGGAGCAGCTCCTCACATCTTTCTCAGCAAAGTCCCCTTAAACAGAGTCGGATCTTCCAATGTCGCCTCAAGTGCTTTATGAGATCAGCCCCTTCTAAAAGGAATTCTCTCTGTGCCTTTAACCAACCTTGCCAACGATGTGGAGCAGTAGATGCCAAGGACATGAGTCTAGTTCACAATGGGCGCAACAAAAACAGCAAAAAGAGAAATGATTGGGAATAGGGGAATTATAATCACGCATAGTTCCACTCCCTCTATGCTCCTCCCCGCGTGACCACCCGACCCACGCAGGAGGATGGAAGCGGCGCTGCGAGTTCACAACGCATGCACGGGCAGCGCAGTGGAGCGACAGGGTGAGAGTAGGAGGGATGGGGCGAGTAGACATGAGGGGATGGCCGAAGTACCCGGAGACTTCACTCGCTCTTCCCTGGAGAAGAGTGTAAAAACCCGAAGTCTCCGGGCTAAACCCAGAGGTTAGTCAGGTATGATTGTGGGACCTGTCGTTTTTTTCTTGCCCATTTCAAGTGTATGTTATGTTATTTGGCATTTATATAGCGCCTTATGTATCACTGGTAACGTCTCAAAGCGCTGGTTAGGTTGAACACCCTCTGGAACCGTAGTTCGAGTCAGGAGAGAGAGAGAGAGAGAGAGAGAGAGAGAGAGAGAGAGTCATAAGGTGCGTGGGTGCACCGGATATGTGTGCAGCTGATGTGGCAGTTGCACGATAGCTGCGTCTTAGCGGTAGATGTGGTGGTGGGGCGGTCAGTTGTATGTGTTCAATTCTGGAGGGTGGACACCCAGACTGATTTCTGGCTGCGTTAGGCCTGAGGAGATGCTTAAGCTAGCGGTGTGTGCTCAGCTAGCTCTGTTTAATTAGGATGGTGAGGAGTTTGTGGCGGGTGTTAGTATGAGAACAGCTATACCGAATGTGTCATAGTATCGCTGCATTCTAGTTGCCTGGGGGTGTATAGGAGAGAGTAAGCGTGGTAGTGTGATATCGTGGTTATCAGTAAAGTGCTAGAGATCGAGCACTCATCTATACCATCTATTCTATCCGTTTTATTTACTCTGTCTGTTCATCCCACTTCGCCTGTTCATCCATTTCGTCTGTTACATCCATTTAATCTACTAGTCCTTCTATCCATTCCATCCACTCGACCCTTCAACCACATGATCTACTCCATCCATTCCGTAGACAGGAAAACTATAAGTCCCAGAATTCCAAGCAAAACCAGAAAGTGACGGCTTTGCACACATGCCCATGTGAAACTTGAGAGCCCTCGTATCACCCTCCAAACAGAATTCACACCATTGTTTCACCTTTTACAACTTTGGACTTCGCCTTGCTGACACAGCAGGTTGACTGGTATGTAGCATTAGCCCTGATTAATAAACAAAAGCTTTGGGAGCGCGTGCGCATGCTTCAATCTCTCCACGAGACTACGGCGTGAGTCACCAGCTCAGCCGGCAGCAGAAAGGAAACATCATGTTTGGTTTGGATGATAAAGTACATAAAATTAGTGATGGGGGCTAAGGGGGAGGGCCAGGGCTCTTAAGGCAATCGGCATGCTGTGTGGCTCACAGCTAGGTTTAAAGACGACGCTTGGATGGATTCTGTTTACTATCCTAAATGCCATTACGGTTAAGAACAAAATGGAGGCGGCCTAGTTACATCACAGGAAATGGACATGCTGGCCATGGCATAGCTAACATTGGGTTGCTACACGCCGGCCCCACCCCTCCCCCGCAGCAGGACAGGCACTGGTCATGTTCTGGCAGTAATTAACGGGTTGTCCTTGGGACAGATACGTGGCTGCAGGCGACTCTTCCAAATGGGCTGCGGGTGGGGGATGTAAATGTAAATACTTTGGGAGGTTAGCAAAGCAGCTGCGTTCTTTCAGACATGCCAACCTAGACGACAGTTCAAAGGTGCCATTTGCAACCAACGCGGTTTTGTTTTTGTAAGGCCCATGTTAGAAATTGTGCTTTCGTTTGATCCTATCTTCCTCACCACAACATTTACAGTAGCATTAAGCGTCTCCCTTCTGTTCTGCCTGATTCGCTGACCAAGCATTGATTATAGCCAGCAGGCCTGCATTTGCTTATGAACCAAACTGCTAATCTTTTGTGTATTATTGAACATAAAGATGTTTTCTGTTCTGTGTAATTGTGCAAGCTGATACCTTCAAAGGCCAGTATTGGCGAAAGGGTTGTGCGTGCAGCAGTAAAAAAAAAAAAATAATATATTGGGGCACAGGGGGGCGACATTTAATATTTGTGGTTGTTTTCAAAGACTTGCCCGTCTTCCTTGTCCCAGAGCACGCGTATGGGGTACCAACCTCTATGACAGTGCTTATTCCAAATTCTAATTAGTTCCACCCCTTTCATCCCATAATCTATCAATTATTCAATATTCTGTCCTCTGGACAGGGACCAAGAAAGGCTGCATGTCAGTTTGTCTGCTTCATCTTCCCACTGCTGGGCTTTTAGGGAGCAATGTTTTTTGGTCCCTTGCAGGTGGCATATAACTTCAGGGAGAGGAGATTATGCAGTGTGTGGGGCGGGGGGGAGTTGGTGGGAGGTAGTATGGGACCGCTACGACCAGGGACGTCATTTCACCAAAAGGCCAGGTGTAGCGGAAGTGACATCACACGACGATTGACCTCTAATGACATGTCATTTGACCCCACCCCGAAGTGACATTACGAGAAGCGATGGAACACGACCTTTCACCCCTTGACAAAACAGGAAGTGGAATTACATAGCATTGTTCCTAAGTACACTACGAAAAATATGGTTACGGTATCACTGTAATGTGACATACATTTCATACCAAAATGGATCACGATATGTATCGTTAATATCAGTGTGTATAGGCCCATATTACCCAATTACTCTTAATGCAAGCAGATGTCCAGGGCCAAATGATAATGATGTGTTATTGTATAGCACTTGCGCTTAAGTGCTTTATATAGAACAAATATACATACAACATCACCCAACCTGTGTTGGTACTCATTTATCGACCTCAGAAGGATGAAAGGCTGAGTGGGCTTTGCCGGAATTCAAACCTGCAGATCACACACACATCGCAGCAGCGAGCGCTCAACCCACTGGGCTGTCTTACTGGCTATAGCTACCTTACCGGCTATAGTAAAATGAGAAATTACATGTCTGAAGGTTGTCAAAGTCAGAAAGCAAATTACACTATGTAGTGGATACCATTAAACTGGTAACTGAGATTTAACAGCACGCCAGTTCATCTGCAGGCCTGGTGCAAAGTTGGCCACATGTCAAGCCTGTGTGGATCAGGTTTTCAGGCTTCAGAGGCTGGCAAAATACATACCATTGGGAGGGGTCATAACTGTGTATTAAAGAATTTAGAGTAGCGCAGGGAAAGCAGTGCACTCACACGCCATCCTGTACTCAAGGCACTCATTACCTCATACATGCTAACAAACATCCTGAACAGCATTCCAGGGAGATGGGAAAGATAGACACATTACAACAAAACATTCATTGTGGCACAATGAAATCAAGGGCACTCTGCTTTTTGGAACTTTTTGTCTGCATTGGGAATTTCAGCTGTTTAAGAACAGACTAAGGGCCTCATTACACGGTAGGCGGTAACCATGGCGCCATTAGCACCATGGTTGCCGCCGGTATTTTACCTTGTCCGCCTTGGTGGATGGCAGAATTACCGCCCTACTCCAAGGTGAGCGGGGGCGGTACTTCCCCATTCCCATTTCTGCCCCCCTAGGGCATAATGGGAATGGGGAAGGCGCTAATTACGGTACCGCAAATTGCGGTACCGTAATTAGCTCCAAGGTCCCTTTACAGCACCCTACTTTAACGGCTGGTAAAACCAGCCATTAAGGTTGGGTCCCGCAAAGGGAACTCGTAATAAGGCGGTAAGGGTTTACCAGTACCGATGCCCTTACCGGTACCGGTAAACCCTTACCGCCCAACGTGTAATGAGGCCCTAAATCAGTGACTCGCACCCTGAAGTGTGCCTGGAAAAAACCTTTAATGAGTCTAGCAATTATTTTATAGAATTCCAGAAAGACAAATTGTTATTTCGATTGTGTCTTAGGGTCACTGCTCAGTGTTACACTTGTGGAACCCCCTGCTTTTTTTAAGAGGCCTGAACAAGAAAGCCAGCCACTCCAGAAAGAAAGAGCCACATGGGTAGCAATGCGACCTCAGGGGTAGGAAGAAAGACCTCAGGGGGTCACAGTTGCGACCCCCAAATCATGTCCCTGGCTACCACTCAGGTGAAAAATTCAGGGGGAGTGTGTGGGACAACAGCATGTGATCCCGAGACAGAGATCCACCCTGTGCTCATTCTAAAGGTAGATGCAGGCAGAGGTTGTGTCTGGCATGAAGAGGTAAATCTTGGCAAGTGGTGTTCGGGAATGTGAAAAATGTCGGTTGCCCTCTCTCGCTCGAGTATCAGACTATGGGTGAGGCAGCCATAGTGGTTTGAGTTCGAGCACTGAACCGAGGGTAACTGCACAGAAACCACAATGGCCTTGCAGGGGATGCCTGGCATCTGTGAGATCTTTACCACTTTGCTGAGGCTCGTTTGCTAATTTGCCATCTCCAACTAAAAAGCAATGTTCATGAACTTACCCTCTAGGCAATACATTTGCAAGTCGATCTGTCTCATCCCAGTTCAGGGTGTTATATAGCTGGATACAGCAGGGCTAAGCCAGCATACTAATGAACTGCTCCCTTTCCGTGCTTCCATATGAAGGATAGAGGAAGCAAAGTGAACCTAATAGTTGCACAGGCAGGGACGGGCTGGGAAGCGGGGCGAGGGGGCAATTGTAACCCAAGCTGGCTCCGCTGTTGCTCCCTAGGACAAGCTGCAATATATAAAACAATAATTGAAAAATAAAATCCTTCAGAATCCATCCTGCCTCAAAGAAACTGAGAGCTGCAAGGCTTGTGTTGTGCCTTGTGTTCCCTGCCTTGGTCCTGCATGAATGCTTGCCTGAGAGAATGCCTTTTGGAATAGTATACCCGTGGAATGTCATGGTGTGAGTGGCCCTGTAAGCTCCATGAATGTCAGTTGGAGTGAAGCTGCCTGTGAAATTGGAGGCCGGTGGATGTCTCCTGTGTACCTTCCTACTTACTTATCATTGGAGTTACCTATGTATAAACCTTATCACTGGAACTTAGTAAAGAAGTTCACTTCCCTTACCTGTGTATCAGATCTTTCATTGCACCCTGCAACAGCTTGCGAGGCTTCTACAGTGAGTAAGAGGGGTAAGAGCCTAGGGCACAGGTGCATGTTCATGACGCCCAGCTGTACGGTACGCATTTAAATGATAGATTCTGTGACCCTGTAGGGTATTGTTGGCACCAGTGCGGCCCGTTCACCATTGCTCTGTTGCAATCCTCAGAAGCTTATCACAACTCCTTGCCAAAGAATAAGGGTCCATATCTTATTACAGTTGTTCCTAGGTGTCATTCTGTAACAATGATTCCTCTACATTCTGGTGAATTTATGGATCAATGATGAGTTCATTACACAAAGCTTAATCGCAGCCTGAATGGAACCCATGGATATTTCTTTATGATGGTTATAGAAATGGCTGTTGGATTGGTTGTGGTACATACTTTTGGGCACAGTTAAAAAACATACACAGAAAATAACATTCAGGTATTCATTATTAGTAGAATGCAAACTAAGTGGGTCATTCAGAGTTGGGTGAATGCTTTTATGAAATACCGCCAGAGAAAGTTACCACAGCTGACAATGGTTTTTTCTAATAATCTGCCCAATTTAGAGTTTTCCAAAGGCAGAGGTTTGTATTTCTGGGAAGAGAAGTCTGAAAGTTAATTTTGAAGAAGGGGGTGAAGGGACATCGAGGATGTAATGCAAGGGAAGGATACTGGAGGGTGATGGGTAAGAAAAATAGGAATGAGACCTGGGTGCATGTCTGGAAAGGTAGGTCAGCAAATTGAGTGACTGTTGCTGAGATCTGTGCCCGACCTGCATGCCACTGCACCCGCTTGGGAGTCTGGCCCCACCCCTTTCTTCGTTCTGACAAAGTGATGTATACTCGCTGTTTGAACGCACGTTTCCATTAAGACTTTGTATTTTTTCACAATGCTTTTGACTTATTGAACAGTGTACTATTTTATCCCTAGACTAGCAACTATACAGAAAGTATTTTGTTGGCTCTAACAGTGACGATGGAATAAGAGAAGATGAAGTCTCTCCTGTTGTTTAAATTGGAAACTGTGGAACCAGAAAGTCAGGGCTCAAATCCCTGCCTCCACACTTCACACATGATGTGATCCTGAGCAGATCACTTTTGATCACTGTGCCTTACTTTCATTGCATATCTGTAGGGAAACTTTCAATCATATGGGTTTATAATCTATATTGTTACTCCATAAATGTATATGTATCTTTGTTTGGTTGACTCAAGTAAATGTAGTCGACCAAAATGAAGACTATTAAGAGATAGTCTGCCAAACAACCGCATATCTTTTTTTTTCAGGACGTCTGGTTTGGTGAGGTCCTTAAGGGGAACACCATTTGTATTTAAATGCATTTATTGATCATAAACACTGCTTTGCCAATAAATACACCATAGAGGGCACATTGACAGCTGGAACTGGCCTTTTGCTGGATACTTTACACAAACTAATTTCACTTCTTCCCGTTAAGTACTAGAATCTGCCTGCATGGGTATATGCTTGTTCAGACGAGTGATGAGCAGTTTCCCTTTTCTGGTCAGCACTGAGCTAGAATTGTTCTTCAGTAGATCTAGAGTCACACAGACTATCACAAACATCATCCTCATTACCTTACTCACCTCTGCAAATCTTTCAAATGCATTGAACCTTTCTCATCCTTTGCTCTTTTGCCCCTCCTCTGTTGTCCTTTTTCTATTCTCTTGCAGACTAAACTTTGGATACTCCTGGCAGGGGACCACTCAGTGTACGATGGTCTGGAGGGTTGTCCAGAGCAATGTCAGAAGTTAAGATTTATTCTAAACCTTCCAGCCATCACCTCTTGGTTTTCCTATGGTCCCCCCGAGAGGGGCGGGTATCCCCAGACTTGGGTTCCGAGCCTGCTGGTCCTAGAAACACAAGCTACTCCTTATTGATGAGGCCAAACAAGGCTGAAACATGTCTGGGGATGCTTGTCATCTCGTGCAGAAGGGATGTGACCTAGCAGTTCGGGCTGGACTGCCCCTTTGGGGATGGGACCAAGCCTGATTTGCATATGGACTTTCTTTCCCCTTCTGTAATTGCTTGGCAGGCAAAGGATGATGGTCTAGAGGGTTGCCCAGAGCAATGCCAGAGGTTAGGATTTATTCTAAATCTTCCAGCCACCACCTCTGGTGTTTTATTATATGTCACTTTACAGAAAGCCTCTTCGCTGTTAGACCACTCGAGTGGTGACTGACAGAGTATAAAAAACTCTTTAACATAACATAGGCATGCTATAGCAGTTAATACATTAGACTAGATGGCAGTGGAGAAGGAGCTGCGAACAGCGGAGTGGGACAGCATAAGATAGAGACATTAAATACATGTTCCGTCTTTTCAAATACATATAAATATGCAGTCCAGTGGTGATGGGGTTTGGGGATCAGTGGAGTGGGGTTGGGGACAACATTATTAGACTCTCTCTGTCCCTCCTGGGAGTGAAGGTAGGTGTTCATGTCCATCTTGAGGCAAATCATGGTTGGAATGTTCTTCACTTCTGGGATAGTGAGTTCAAGTGATGGAGAGCCGGGATGGAGATGGGGCAAAAGGGGGAGGCAGCACCGGGTCGATGGGAAACTTGAGGTGGGAGTGTACAGTGCGAGGGCTGAGGAAGTGGGACATAGAATCAGCCAGGTAGTCGCCCCCTGGTGGATTTACGTTAGAATAAGAATAGATTTGAATAGGGGGTAATTTGCATGTGTGGGCACTTCTCATGAACTTGGAGCACTGTGAAAATACAATTTCTGTCTATATGCCGGCCTGAGCCTTCCTGTTTGAATTATTATCATTTTTTACAGGGGGTTTCACTCTGGCCACGTCATGCTCCTCCCTCCCGCCAACCTTCCTACCCCTGCCTCTACCACCCTGTGTGTTGTGGCATACAGGAATGCTTCATCCAGTGTTTTTGCCACAGGGATAAAAGACGTCATTCAGCTCCAGAACATAGAGGAGAGGGATTAGGATTGTGGAAGGTTGTAAAAAATACAGGAAGCAAAGTTCAATATTATGTTAAGGTAAGACAAGGGGCCTCATTATGAGTCCGGCGGTAACCGAGCCGAAAAACCGTAACCGTATTACCATTCCGCCTCCGTGATTCCGTGATTCCAGGAATCACTGGGGCATTACGACCCCGGTGACCCGGGAATTCCAGGGGCGGAATTGTATAAGTCCCCATTCCCATGGAGCCCCATTGGACTCCATGGGGATGGGGACCATGGAAACACTGGTTCCGTCTATGACAGAGCCGGTGTTTCCATGTCTGCCTGCAGGCGGGTGGTGTTAAACCTTCTAGGTCAGACCTGGCGGGAGTGACACCTCCCGCCAGCAGGACTCTGAATCAGCCAGTCTGGAAAGAACGGTGGTGGCGGTTTTACCACCACTGTTCTTTCCGGATTGGCAGAGTCGTAATGAGACCCAAGGAGTAGAAAGTGTGTCCATGAGGGGCTGCAGCACTAAACCAGCTTGCTGTGGACCCGTGTGGCAATCAGTGTTTTCGTACAGTGAGCATGAGATGGATACAGATTGCACAGATGTCTAGGATGTTAAGCCGGGCAGCAGCACCAATGAAAGTGAGGAAATGCTAAAGTTCCAGGTCTCTTTCTTAGAAAACCCCCATACTATGAGGCGGTCAGAGTAAGAGGGCATTGGAGAGAGGAGAAAATGAGTGGCATTAGAGGCCAAGAGAAAGCTCACTTCAGTTTTAGAGGAGTTAAGCCTCCAGCAACGCCTTGCTATTCAGCTCTACTCCTGGGAGTAAATCACCTTGAGTTGGTACATTTATATGATGTGATATATGATATGGCATTTATAACGCACCTATACACAAGTGTTTCAAGGCGCGACGATGCAAGGGAGGGGAAACAGAGGGTAGACAGAGACAATAATCCTACTAGGCCAGGTCCGACATTGAGATAGTCCAAGTGCAGGGGAGGGGCAGTGCAGTACATAGGATAATAGTGAAATAAATAAAGACAGTAATAAAAGTGCGGCCAGCTGGTGGCAAGTGCAAGCGTAAGTGCAGACATCAAGTGTCAAGTGCTAGTGGGGGCTGTAGAGATACAGAAACAGCCTCTGAGTGCAAGGGTTGCCAGGGGGCAGTGCAGGTGTGCGACTGGTGGGGGGGGACCTGGGCCCAAGATCAGAGGGTAGCCAGGTAACAAGTACAGTTCCAGATTCAAACAGGAGATCAGCAGGGGAGAGGAGGAGAGAAAGCAGAAGCAAAGAAGAAGGTCTTGAGGTGCTTCCAGATCCAAAGATGGTTCTCCTTAAGTTTCAGAGAGGCAGGGAGGCTGTTCCAGAGGGAGGCCCCAGCAGAAGAGAGAGATCTACCACCAACTTGCTGCTTGGAAAAGCGACTAACCCTTAGGGAGTTGGAGGCGGATGAGCGAAGAGCTCGAGAAGGAAGATATTTAGGAAGAGAGAGTTGAAGGTATTGAGGTCCCAAGCCCCAGAAGGCCTTGTGGACAATGCAGAGGGTTCTGAGTTTACTCCTCACAGCCACTGGGAGCCAGTGCAGAGATTTCAGTCCTGGAGAGATAGGATCCCTGGGCTTGAGGCCAAGGACAAGTCTCGCAGTCCTGTTTGGATGAGTTGCAGAGGGCGGAGAGTAGAGGCAGGTAGATTTAGAAAGAGGCTGTTGCAGTAGTCCAGCCTGGAGAGAACCAGAGCTCTGGAGACAGAGAGCTTCTGGGGCAAGGAGAGGAAAGGAAGAATACCTCTGAGGAGGTGCAGCTGGTAGTGTGACTTCTTAGAGACGTCAGAGATGTGGGGAGAGAAGGAAAGTGTGGAGTCGAAGATGACCCTGAGGTTTTTAGCCTCACAGGTGGGAGCAGGAAGAGGGCCAAGAGGCTGGCCAGAGAGTGAGAGGATAACAACAAAGGTGGCGAGGGAATGTTAATATTACTCAAATCATTACATGCTTTTATTACAAATGAGCACGATCACCAGCGCCATGGCTTTCCGGTGATAGTGGTGTGGGGGCACGTTAATGTTCGAATAGGCCCTGGGGACGGTTTCTTCTTTGAAAATGAGGAGGAAACGGACATGTTGATCCCAAAGCTGTATTTAGCATGTCCCACCACATCTAGCAATGCTCTCTTGCTTTGGGAAATATTGATGGAGACTGATTTTAGGGCAATTAATGGTAGAGTTCAGTCCAACACTGCAGGCAGCGGTATATTCAGAAGCATTGTAGATTTCATCCTGATCTCCATGAAGTGGTGGGGTGGCATCAGGGTCTTTGAGATCCCTGTGATAGGTGAAAGTGATCATCTCCCCCTCTCAATGGACTGAAAGCAGGGAGGACGGGAGGTGATTACTTTGGATATACTCAGCCTCTGGTTAAGGGCTCTAAAACCAGGGTTCTTCATTCGGAAGCGGACAGGGAGCCAGAGCTTTCCTCTACGGTTGTAGCCTCAAACAAGGAAATACTTATGACTTGCTGTGAAGATGGATTTCTAGAATTTGGCCTGGTGGACAGATTTTAGGGGGCTGCCCTATTTATAGTGAACAGGGAACTCTGAAAGGTTATCCAAAACCCAATCAAGGTAAACGTGGGGAGCGGTCAAGGCTATTCCCAGGAGAGTGTGAGTTGGGTTTGGGACCTCAATGAGTCCACCCAATATAATACACAATAATTCAATGAAGACAGGCAGACACGTATGTATACAAATACAGTTGTTCATTCTAGGCCTTCTACCCATAAAGCAGGTGATATTATCACACAATACTCAATAATAAACATATATACATTCACCATAGGGTCATGAATGCATTCAGATAACTTATTCAACACAGGCGGTAAGTAGAATAATGCAGTATATGATAGAACTGATTCCAAAGTTATTTGTTTAACTTAAGCAGCCCATTCCCTAAGACAAATGGGGCCATGTGCCTAAAAGTCACAGGAGCCACAATGTTTCTAACCAGAAGGAATCTTTGCAGGTAAATTGTAATTTCCTTGTGTTGATGAAGGAATGAAATACTCTTCAACAATTGCACTAAGGTAAGTAAATAGTCTTCTATGTTTCAGGAGTTACTACCCAGGTTCGATGACCAAAAGCAGTGGAATGGAAGGTTAGGAGACACAGGGACTTGTTCCCAATATTATCCTACGGAGGACAGGGGGGAACAGATGCAGTGTGTTTAATTACCCCCCTGACTCTTATTTTCCCAGATGATTTGGTAGGTCTGCTCGGGGTCACTGGAGGTTGGATTTACTGCCATTGGTTCCAGTGAGAAGTGCCCAGGAGCTGCAGTGCAAAGATCCATCCGGTCCAGCAGCGAGATGCAACCTCTGGCGATGAAGATATGCAAGATTCACTGATGCAGGCCTCTTCAGGAAACTTCACAGGATGGGGAAGGTGAGCTCCAGCAACGGTCTACGCACACAAGTAACGACAGGTGTCCTTCAAGTCGCGGTCACAGCCAATCCTCTTGGACAGGATCCCTTGATGCTAGGATGCTGAAATTCATAGTGAAGGCAACGTGAACTACAAGCAGGTGTGAGGGGTCTGAAATGGGAGGCAGACAACTTTGTGAACGTTTTTCAACAGATGCCATTTTATTAACTTATAAGGCTGGATAAACCCCTCACTATCCCTACTCTGACAAATATTTCCCTGCCTAAAATAAACTAAAGGAAAACACTATAACAAAAGGTTTCTGTCCCTCACACTCATATACACAACTAATTAATAAAGACATGTATGGCGGTTTAACAACAACAAATATAACAGTATAGTTCACACCACAATAACTGCTTATTCTGATAACCTGGGTGAACTCCCCTCCCCTGATTCAAGCAGGATTTTAAAATGTTAAAAATGGATTAAGGGAAATCCTGTATCACAACAAAGAAAAGGTTGCACTTCAGTTATTTTTCTAATCCAACTTGACAACCCAAAATTCCAACTTGGATTCCTAGGATAGTTCAAAATTGTTTAACAAATCTTTCCTCTTTCCACTTGTATTCAAGATCTGTTGACAGCTTCTTGTCATCAACAGTGAATAATTCAGAGCTTCATTAGTTTCAAAACAAATGTCTTTGTCAGGATATTTTGGCACCACTTCAGCTTCAGTAAAACTTCACAAAAATAGACATCAACTGAGCATATTACAAAACTTAATTAGCTTCAAAACAAATGTCTTTGTCAGGGTATTTTGGCACCACTTCAGCTTCAGTACAACTTCATCAAAAATGCACTTCAACTGAGAATGTTTCTAAACCTCATTAGCTTCAGAACAAATGTCTTTATAAGGATATTTTGGCACCACTTTGGCTTGAAAACTACTTCATCAAAACAGAAACAATGTTTCAGAACTTAATTAGCTTCAATACAAATGTCTCTGCCACGAGCTTTACCCCACCACAGTACTTTATGCGTTTTCACCTTATTTACTCTCATGCCAGGTTTACCACTTCTACAACACTCTGCTCAGTGTGTTCCTGCCAGAACAGAACCAATAGTTACAAATGCTCTTGGAGTGGTTTACTCCCCTGCCAGCCAAGATAAACTACTACAGTTCTGTGCGGGTATACTCTCCTGCCCAAACAGAACCAATTAGCACAAAATTCCAAGATCTGGTATACTCCCTTGCCAGATCCAACTACTGCCTCCAAGTACAGCTGTGGTAAGGGTCTGCTTCAAATGTTTTAATAATGTCTTCTGCTTCACACATTTAAGTTTGGGATTTTCTTCAGGGGACACAAGAATCCCACTGGTGCTATTTACTACACATTAAGTGTTTGCCACACACAAGACAGGCAGTGCTTCCTTCCTCCTGAACCTCTTTAATCAGAAGGGCAGCCCTCCTGCCAATATTGTTCCAGCTTTGTATTATTAACCAAGTGCTGATGATAACTCTTCCTCTTATTTACATTTCTTTGGCTTTGGCAATGTGGGTTTGAGACTCTCTCTACACCTGGGCAATATTTGTCACACACACGGTAAGGCAGAGTTATCTTCTTTTGGCTTAGGCAACCCTGGTTGTTTCTTAATTGCCTTAATATATGTCCCTTTTGGCTTTGGCAATGGTGGATTGGGTACTCCTCTTGAGATAATGGGTCTCATTACAAGGTCTGCGGTAATCCGCTGGTGCGACCGGCAGGTTGCCGCTGACCTCGTAACACCGGATCCGTCGCCTGACTTCCCAGTTCCACCGGGACATTACAAGTCCCGGTGGAGCAGGAGGTCGGGCGGCAGATCTTGTAAGTCCCCATTCCGATGGACTCCCATGCTGACGGTGCCAGTGCTTCCATGGCAACTCTGCCTGCCGGGGCCACTGCACCCGGCAGGGTCAGACCTGCCGGGCGCAGCGGCCCTGGCAGGCAGACTCATAGTGTGGCAGTCTGGAAACAAGGGTGCGTGTAAGCTTACCGGCACCCTTGTTTCCGGACAGCCTCACTTGTAATGAGGCCTATTGTCCCTTTGTGTGATTGGCTGCTTTTATCACCCACTACATAGCAATCTCCTCCTTCAGAGGGGATTTTTGGAGTCTCTGTTTGCCGACTGCTTTGATTTAGAACAGCGTGGTATAAGTAAAAATCAGTAACATCAGTTCGGTATTCAATTGAGAGTTGGGATTCACGCAACAGGATCACAAAAGAACAGTGAATTCACCAGTGGCATACACATCCGTGCAACTCGTTGCACCCAGCTCATCAGCTTCACTTCTCCGGCGCAGCCCAGCAACCTTTCCTGCACGGCTTCCCATGTCTCAAAGCGCCTTGCGGCTACCCCAGCACTCCGGTCCTCACTCGCCACTGCTGAACGCTGCACTCTGCAGCTGAAATCTCAAGGCCATATGACCCCCTCAGCATGGCATCAACTTCACTCCCCACTCTGGTCCCAGCGTCCTGGCTCTTCCACAATTTCCTCTGTGGATTCAAATCTGCACCACCCAATACTACTACTGCTCTCCTGCTGCCTTGGCCACCGCACCTTCTTTCAGCTTGGTCTCATGGCCTGCACCTGAGGAGGCCTTTTATGCCTCTTAGCCATCCTCAGGTGTTGGTCATTAATCTTAATGGGCTGCACTCTGCAGCCCTGTGCCACTGCATCCCTCTTCTTCGTCGCAGTACTCTGGGAATTCTGGGACTTGAAGTCCCTAGCACAAAAGTCTGTTTTCATAACAATGTTTTACACACCAAATTCCGTTTTCTCGTTAAGTATATTCCTCAAAGAAGTATCACAAGGATAAAAAGTCATATTTGATTTTACAGAGGATTTAGGTTTTTCCAGTTTCAGAATGGTAGGTTTAAAAGACCTCTCTGCATGCTTTTCCTGAGACTCACAGCTTTTCTTATTTCTAGGAATGTTATAATTTTTGTAAGAGCTTTTCTCACCCTTAATACATTACTAGTTATAATTGTCTTCACTCACAATGTTGCAATTAACTTTAGGGAGTACCGGTTCTCTTTGACAACATGCCATTAGAGGTACTGGCGTTAATGATATTCCCTCTCTGGAGGTAGACAAGTGCTGCATCTCATCCCATGAGGTCCTCTTGTTTCCATGGGGCCCTTCTCCTCACAGGTGATCCTCCCGACTAATACCACCGCCAGGCTCAGGATCAGGAAGTGGCTGCTTTTCCCTAGCCACCTAAGAGGAGACTTTAGGTAGGGTTTTAGGGAAAGTCTCCTCTCAGGTGGCCACCAAACATGCTAAAAATCTATCCACTGCCACAAGTTGTTTTTAGGCAAATATAGAAGTAACCAAAAATCCCAAGTGTAAAAAGCTAGGGTGATACAAAATTAAGATGTTATGTGCAATGTTAAAAAGTCACAAAAATGCAATCAATCAATCAAAATGAAGTTTATTCGATGAAATCCATAAACCAGTACAAAGCAATACAAGTATACATGATTCAAAAAAGTTAAATACCATGTACATAATCACAGTAAAAACACTCATTGATTAAGAACAATATTGTTCAGTTAAAATATATTAACATTGAACATCCTCCATGCGTTACTTCTGTTCCATGCCTTTCTCTGAAAATTCTAAACACCACCAGGCAACAACTATAGATTCAGCTCGTAACAGAGAAATAAGTGCAGGTCGACATTGATTAAAATGAGCTTCTCTCAACAATGGTGTGATGGTCCTTTTCCTAATGTCCTCATAGCAGGGGCAAAACAGAATAAATTATAACAGGTCTTCTTTTACAGCACTACCGCCAGGACAAACGACGGACCGCTCATGGCCCGGCCAATTCTTTGCCACAGGAGGTTGGAGCGGGCCCTGCTCAATGCCCAGCGATATACAGATTTGTTACCGCATAGCAAGTAGGGCTGGATTACTTCTGGTTGCAAAAGGGGAAACATAGTTTCCCAGTACTGATAGTCTGGAGGACTGATCAGTTTCCCCATAACAAATGAGCAAAAGGTAAGCGATGTGAAGGCAAAGGATTTACTTCCCTTCAAAAAGTCAGAACAGGTTCAAAAACAGAGCAAAACAACAAGGGATCCAGAGGAACTATGGAGGGAAAGTTGGAAAAAGAGAAATCTTTCCTAACATTTGCCTAGATACCATTTCCACGCCGACACTATTGTCAAATCTTTTGCCCTATTGATGGAGAACTATCTTTTATCCAAGTAAGCCTGCTAGCAATAACAAGCCCGCTAATCCCTGCTTTCTGATTCCTGCAAGCAATGGTTGAAGTGTATGAAAATAAGTAGTGGGACTTTCTTCCCTACTGACCTTCCCCCACTCCTCACAAACCCCATTGCCATGCGCCCTTTCACGCACAATACAAACCCCCCAAACAAATACGCCTGCTGTTTAAGGGAACGTTCAGTGAACTTCTTCCTAAACCTTTATTTGAAAACTAAATCATTCTGGAATGGTTTCTTTTAAAAATAAAAGTATAGGAACAGTAAAACATAAATTAAAAGTAGAGGAGCAGCGCTCCGAACCGCTCGCGCCCACTTCGACCACTGCCTGCAAGAAGAATAAGGGAATACTCATTGCGGCTCTTCTGAAAGCGCCCATATCCAATGCTGTGGCGATAAGGATAAGAAGGCAGGAGTATAAACGGGAACTCACAAATAGAAGGGCAGAGATTGCAATGGAGCATTATTGTGCTCTATGCTTGGCTGCTGCTACCCATAACACAAAATCATTTTGGAGAATAATAGCAAGGAACATGGGAGGGTTGCATTTGGGTTGCAAAACACTTCCAGAAGTGCATGCCCTGGAACTGGGCAATTGATTGGGGTGTGGTTGCACAGGTCGCGAAGGTACATTTTGAAGATATCACCCAAAAAGTTCCTCAAATGTAAATCATGTCCTGGAACTGGACTGAATAGTTTGCACAGCTGTAACAGCGACTTTAAAGGGCCAAGGGAGGAGTTCCCAACTGACGTTCCGGAGATTTGCTTTGCTTCTCGGGTGGGGACCTCTTAATAGTATATGGGAAAGAAAAAGCTTGCAAAGCCCCTGATATGGATGGATTGCGAACAATTTTTTTTGTGCGAATCCCAATCTGTGTGCTCCTTTTTTAAGCCAAGTTTTGAATGCATTTATTGCCCTTAAGCACATTCCAGGCAGCTGGAAGACTGGTATTATCGTCCCGATCTATAAGAAAGGAGATAAGGCCAGCGCTTCCCCATAACGCCCAGGCACTCTGCCAGCCGGAACATCCATGCTTTTTACAGGACATTGCTCAACAGACTGGAGGAGTGGGTTGGGGGCCACAATTTATTGACTGATACACTGCTGGCCTTCAGGGTGAGCTTGGGAACAGTGAATCAGTGCCTTAACCTATACCTCATTCTGTCCAAATATGTGTTCCTGTTGAGGTCTCCTGTCTACACGGTGAGAGAGAGAGAGGGAGGTACCATGTGGCCAGGAGAGTGCTCGGGGTAACCTCTGATGAGTTGGGCATACCCAGCCCTCTGCTGATTCAGATGTTGCAATGTCTACATACCGACTTGTGAGTTCAGGTTCGCTGTGGGAGGGGAGGGGAACTAAGCAGGCAGATGGAGGTGAGAAAAGGAGTGAGGCAGGGATGCGTTGCCGCACCCTTCCTGTTTAGTTTATATACCAACTCCCTAACAACTACATTAGCTGCTATAAATGCTATAAATGCAGAAGTTCCCCAATGCGGAGGAAGAAGGCTGCTATATGCAGGCCCGAGGTCTGACCACAAATGCTGGGAAATGCGTGGTTATGCATTTCCTGAAGAGTACACGATGCCCGCAGAAGCTGCATAGATTATTGAACGGCCAAAGGCTCAATTTCTAGGGATTAGCTTTAACCAGCATCTCACATGGAATACTAATATCACTAAGCAGAGGTTCAAAATGAACCAAGTCATTGGAGGTCTGTTTAGACTCACAAAGTCATTGATGCAGTTCTCTGTTGGCCATATGATGGAAATCTACAAGGGAAAGGCGATTGGCACCGGGTCTTATGGGGTGAGCTGTGAGGCTATGGGAACATGGCAACATTGCAGAGGGGGGGAAACCTTTTACTTACTCACCGTCTTGGTGTGCCCGCAATGACATATATATATAATACATCGGAGACTGGGCTTCTTCTTCTTACAGACCTATTGAGATTGAGGATGATCCTGGTGTGGCAGTCTGTGTGGGTTAACAAAGAGGGAACTCTGACTAGACTGCTACTAAAGAACCTCCTGATCTTTTGGAATGTTCACAAAATTGGTTGGCTATCCTCAATCAAAAAAGCGCTGTGCACCATAGGGCTAGCCAGCCATTTTGATAACCCTGAACACATTGAGAGCTGTATTGTATTGTATTTTGGTTTGTAACGTGCCGGTAGCCCGCGGGCAACAGGGCGCAGGGAAAGATCCAAGTTAATCCGTTGTACCAAAGAGTTTCATTCTTTCCTCACCATGCGCGTATAATACAGGCTTTTCACTGGAAAAGATGAGTTTTCAGAGGTTATCTGAAGCGTAGATAATTCTCTTCCTGCCGCAGAGTTGGAGGTAGTTTGTTCCAGCAGTTTGCGGCCTTGACTGGGAAGGATTTTCCCCGTCCTTGCACGCGCTTTGCTCTAGGAACTTTCAGAAAAGCCTTATTCTCTGATCTGAAGCTTCTTTGGGGCATGTACAGGGAGAATTGTTTCTTAAAGTACTCCGGGGCTTCTCCATGTACATATCTGTGAACTATGGTCATTGATTTAAAAAGTATTCTTTCTTCCACCCTTAGCCAGTGTAATGATCTTCTCCCTGTTGTAACATGCTCCCTTTTTTTGATGTTCTTAATGAGGCGGATTGTGTCATTTTCCATAACCTGACACTTTTGAAGTTCTCTCTTTGAGGCTCCGATCAGTAGGGCATTGCCATAGTCCAGACGTGACAGTATCACTGCTCTTGCTATGGCGGCCGCATTCGCCTCATTTATAAATGGCCTTATGGCTCTCATGAGTCGCATATAGTAGGCGTTATTTTTCTGTAGGTAATATACCTGTGCCTCTGATCCCAGAGAGGCTTCCACGATCATCCCTTGGGTTTTGACCTACGCCATCACTGAGATCCTAGCCTGTTTAATGGTGAAAGCCTGATATTCTGTCCCTAGTCTGGATCTAGCTTGTTGAGTCCCAAAAATCATCAGTTCTGTCTTAGTATTATTAAGACACATCCAGTGACGTTGCATCCAATTGTCGATGATGTTGTACACCTCTGATATTTTAGCACTGTCTATGCTATATTCTCCCTTAAGTTCAGACACAAGCTGCGTGTCATCGGCGTAGTTAGTAAAGAACACGCCGATTTGTTCCAGGAGCTCGCATTACCTCTCATGTATAGGTTAAATAGTGAAGGCGACAGGCTGGCCCCCTGGGGAACGCCATATAGGATGGGGGCGGCCTCCGAGAAGGTGTCACCCCAGTGGATCCTAGCGCTTCTGTCCTTCAAAAAGGATGCTAGCCACTCCAGTGCCTTGGATGTACATCCAGCTATTCTTGCCAATGCCTCCTGCAGGAGTTGGTGGTCTACCAGGTCAAACGCTGCACTGAGGTCTAACAGCATGAGAATCCCTGTGTTGCCTTTATCTATCAGATTTAACATATGAGTCTGAAGATCCAGCATCGCCGATTCGGTGCTGTGTATGGCTCGAAAACCTGATTGCTGTTCATGTAGTAGGTTCTGGTCTTCTGCATGTTTTTGCAATTGGTTTGTGGCAATTTTGTCTAGGACCTTGTGGGTGCGATTTCTCGCCGTCACCATAACCAGTACAATGAGGGACCCTGCAATAACTCAGACAGAAAAGAGCCAAGTAAACATTACTTTATTAATGCACAAGCATTCGCGAATGGGCCGCAAGTTCAAACGTCTCGCTAAGCAAGTCGTCGAAGTGCCGCGCCTTCCTCTACACATCGTGCTCTTTTATACTTTTCTGTTTACATTGCCTTGCACATAGCACACGTCCACCCCAGGGCGGATCTCCAGTTGGAGTTTATCTGAAGTATCCAGTTGGAGTTTAACGAACAACCATTGCACATTTGCTATCGTGGTCTATCGTGGTTTCCTGTTATCCCGGTCTTCACATTCTTTCGTGCCCCTTTGTGCCCGTATCTCTGTGCTCGAGGCCATGCTTACTCATTCCTTCCCCCCACCCGTATTCTGCAGATAGTTTTAGCAGGCTCAGCATGCTTCGACATACAGTGACCAAACACAATTCTTCTGTTAAAAACAAGTTCTTGCCGGGTCAGCAGGTCTTAAACTCCGCCGTATAAAAGAGAAGGCCTCTTCTTTTAGCAAAAAGTACATTCATTTAACGCATATGGTGATTAGTACAAACTCCAAGTGTGAGCACAACGTTACATATGCATGCGTACCTTCAATCCACCCTTTGCTCACACTTGAGCATCAATCTAAGCAGTCCTAGCATAAGCAGATGGCAGGAAAGCAACATCATTACATAATGTATGTACCATAATCTTCTCCAGGCCTCCCATGTCAAAAAATTCCTGTTGTACATGGCTTTTATCCATTGGATTTAGGCGCGTTATGCTGGAAGAACACATGGAAACACAGCACGACACACATACCGGGAAGCATTGGATGCAGAGACAAATTCCTACAACTATTGCCGCTAGAACCAGTATGGGCGTAAGGAGCTGCCACCCGATTTCTTTTAGGAGCTTCATCCACCAGCTATCTCCTGGCCCTTCCTCCTGGTGGATACTATCCGCTATTTTATGTAGTTTGTTTATTCCATCTAAGATTCCTGTACTTTCTTCTGGTATGTAAACACAACATTGGGACCCGACCATGAAACAGACCCCGCCCCTTTCTGCAGTGAGTATGTCTAAGACATACCTATTCTGGAGAGCCACTAGCCGAATTGCTTTCATTTCATAAGTGATGTTTTCCATTAGGTCTGCGGATTCTTCGATTACGAACTCATGGGCCCTGCTTAGCTTTTGGATTTCTTGACTGTTCATAAAGATGCCCGCTGGAGGAACCAGGGCCCCCATCAGATCTATAAACGTTTCCCATCCTGTAGGTTGATACGTAGGAATTTTTGGGTTTACTGCTCGTTTATTTCTGCTGTGTATTTCTTTATGCAGAGTAGACGGGGCATATACCATCACAGCCGGCATTATTCTGGCTATGTAACATACCCCAACAAAATCTTTCGCTAACCACAAATAAGCCCTCTTGTTACAGACGTAGGCATGTCCTTCTATCTGTAACAATCCCTTCGTGTAGTTATTTAGATTCACCATTTGACTGCACCCCGAGATCATTCTTTGATTACCTCTTGCGCTTCTCTTAAAACATATATTCTTTGGCCTAAACTCTTGTGTGATGGTGATAGGGGGAGGAGGTTCTCTTACTATCTGTACCATAGCAGGTGCAAGCCCGATTCCCTCAGTTTTGATTTTATAGCGTATCTTTTCCATTAGAAGGGTTTTGTTCTCTCCTCTAACATACCAAGCGGTATTCGGTATCATGTATTGCTGTGCTGACACTATTCTCATGTAAATTAATGTACACCCGGCATCCTCAGTAACTGGCGACGCGTACACTGGGATGCCTTCACTGCTATGTCGGGGCATGTGGGTGCAGATCCAGCAATCAGTTTTATTCACTACCCCATATGTTGTGTTTATTATCTTCACGTATTCATTTTTAGCATAGTCTTCCGGGTCGTGTTGGTCATAGGCATCTCGATTCCTGCTCTTGACCCGATCTATTCTCCCTGTTCCGTTTGACACGGGTAACAAGTTCTTTAATTCATATCTAGATGGATGTTCCAAATACCAGAATAATATGGCGAACGCTATGAATACTACTATCGAGCATACAAAAAATAAGATTTTGTTCCTTGTGGTGCAAAGTGGTGTTTTTCTCTTACCTTCTGTGTTTGGGGAGCATACATTTATCTGCTCAGGGATTAAACCAGCATATACGGGTGCAGACATAATTCAGTATGTGGCTCAATTATAGGTACGTATGCGTATCAGATGCAACCTAGCGATATAGCTGTATTCCCTATTTAAAGCACCAGTGTCCTTATTACTCTAATAGTGGTAGGTCTCACTGAAAACCTTCATCCGATCTGTCCCACGCCTCGTAGTGCCTGTCCCATGAGGGGAACGCCGGAGGCCCTTCAGGCTACAAGCCCGTTGTCTTCAGTAAGGCACAATCCTGCTAAAACCAACAAGAGAGTCCAAATGTTCATCTCCCTAATGATCAAAGTTCAAAACAGTGTCCTTACACGTTGCTTGGCACATACACGTCACGGGATCGGAGACGATGGGCACACCTACTAATGGCGTCTGGCAGTACTGTTGCAACCTGGGGTTGGTTGGTTCCCCTTTCTGGAGGAATCAGTAGTGGAAGCGTCTTCTTGACGTGATTCACGTGGTACCAGTGCGATTTGCCATCAACTTTTACCGCAGTTTGTGTCGCGAGGAGCATTTGAAACGGGCCCTTCCATCTGGGTTGCAGTCCGCTGGTGCGATCGAAGGCTTTTATAACAACCCAGTCACCGGGCTGCACGTCGTGACCTTCTCCTATCAGAGGAGATGGAGCTACTGCGTTCACCTGTGCATTAATAGAAATCAGTCTATTAGTTAACCCAATACAGTACTGTTGTAATGCAGGCCATGCTTGCTCAGACAATCTCTTAGGTGATATGGGGGTCCCAATACTTGGTGGACGCCCCATAACAATTTCGAAAGGAGATAAACCATGTGTACGCTTAGGCATAGTACGCATACTCAATAATGCAATAGGCAATGCATCCGGCCATTTCAGTCCCGTTTCAGCACAAGCCTTTGCCAGTTTGTTCTTCAGTACCTTATTTGTGCCCTCTATAATCCCAGCTGATTGAGGATGAAAAACTGCATGGAAGCGTTGATCAATACCAAGGGCCTTGCAAACTTTGCGTACTACTTCACCAGTAAAA
This sequence comes from Ambystoma mexicanum, assembly GCF_040938575.1. Taxonomy (NCBI): domain Eukaryota; kingdom Metazoa; phylum Chordata; class Amphibia; order Caudata; family Ambystomatidae; genus Ambystoma; species Ambystoma mexicanum. Next base: position 493,612,781 of record NC_090938.1, on the reverse strand, counting down.
TGAGTCCCATTGTCAGACCATAGATATCTGGGGACCGTATACAAGGGCACCCAGTGTTTCAATATGCATTGTGCTGTGGAGGTGGCACTATTGTCCCGCAGGGGATATGCTTCCACCCATCCTGAGAACCCACATCTCATCACCAAACAGTAGGAATGTTTATTTACAGGCTCCAGCTGTATAAAGTCCATATACACCACCTCAAAAGGGCAGGTGGGTAACTTACTGTGGCCCGCCGGGGCTGGTACACCTTTCCCCACATTGTATAGAACACATATTTCACATTGTTTTGCCCATTGACGACAATACATTCCCAATCTTTTGTTGTACCACACAGCACTCAAAACTTCTTCCATAGTCCTTGCGTTAACGTGAGTTGGACCATGAGCCACACTCACTATCACAGGTAAGTATGCATCAGGTAGTACCCAAGTATTCGTATTGGTATGTGCCCATAGCCCATCTACCGTCTCCTTGTATTGATCACCCTTGTGCCAAGATAGTCTTTCTTCAATGGTTGCATCTGCTTGGATTTCCTTTACGCGCTCCTTCGTCCCTTCCATAGTCACATCCCTCCCCACAATGAGTTGTCGGGCCTCCCACCGTGTATCCCTTGTGGCAGCTAGTTTAGACATCTGGTCGGCTAAGGAGTTTCCTTGCGTGACATAATCTAGAGTCCTTTTATGCGCTGGGCATTTCACTATGGCCACCATCTTGGGCAACGTAAGGGTTTGTAATAATTCAGCAATCAATTGGGCATGTTTAATAGTATCACCTTGGGAGGTTAAAAACCCACGCTCTCCCCAGAGTTTACCAAAACTGGAAACCACCCCATGAGCGTAGGCTGAATCAGTATAAATTGTCACTTTCATACCGCTGCTTAACACTAATGCTCTCGTTAGCGCAATCAATTCTGCTGCCTGGGCCGATTTTTCACACACTTTCCCACTCTCAATCAACCGCTCCCCTGTGGTTACAGCATACCCTGCTGTTGTCTCCCCATTTGGCAGTTTGAAACAGGAACTATCACAGAATAATATACCCTCATTATCAACCAGCGGGGTGTCTTGCAGGTCTGCTCTACCCTTAGTGTGTTCTTCCATTTGGATCACACAATCATGCCTAATGTCATTAGGTGAGACGGGCAAAGGAAGCAGTGTCGCTGGATTCAAAGTGTTACATCGTTCGATTTTTACATTACTGGCAAACAGAATCATCTCATACTGTGTGAGTCTAGCTGTGGTCAAATGCTGTTTATGCACTCTATTCAGGAGAACGTCCACCGCATGTGGGACTTTTACTGTCACTTCGCTCCCTAGGATGATACCTGCACTTTGTTTTAGGGCTGCCGCTGCTGCGGCCACTGCTCTCATGCATGGGGGTAGGCCTCGAGCTACTGAGTCCAGAGCACTGGAGAAATATGCACATGGTCTCTGTTTACCCCCTTGTTCCTGCGTTAAGACTGACACAGCGCAACCTTCCTGTTCATCAACGAAAAGGCAAAATCTCTTGGTATAATCAGGTGTGCCTAAGGCCGGTGCGTGGCATAGAACATCTTTCATAGCTGTCAGGGCTTTTTCCATCTCAGGTGTCCATTCTAATGGTCCGTTTTCTTGTACTTCTATTAAGGCTTTTAGCATGGGCTGGATCAATACAGAGAATTCAGGAATCCAGTGCCTACAATAGGATAAAACACCAATTATCCTTCGGAGACCTTTTGCCGTGTCGGGGCCTTTTATGGACTGTATCAAAGCAATGCGATCAGTAGACAGAGTTCGCCCCTCTTCGGACAACTCAAAGCCTAAATAATGGACCTTTTGTTTTACATACTGCATTTTGGCTAGGGCTACCTTGTGCTTATTCTCTGCTAAATGCATTAGCACCAATCTGGTCACATAATGGCATTCCTCTTCGGTGGCTGCACATAATAGCAAATCATCAACATATTGTATCAGAGCAGTGTTAGCGGGTAGGGCTAGGTTATCCATCTGTGTTTTTAGTGCTTGGCTGAATATGGCGGGACTTTCTGTATATCCCTGCGGGGCTCTAGTAAATTGGTACTGTCTATCTCGAAGAGTGAAACTAAACAGGTACCTGCTTTCTTCGGCAATAGGAATGCTGAAGAAGGCATTTTTCAAATCAATTACCGTAAACCATTTCGCTGTTTTGGGAATTAAAGTGAGTACACTTGCAATATTAGGGACAACTGGATATCTGGGTTCTACTATTTTGTTTATCTCCCTCAAATCAATAATGAAACGATAGGGTACCGCTTCATCACCTTTCTTGTGTACTGGAAGGATCGGAGAGTTACAAGGGCTATCATTTGTTGGCTCTACCACCCCTAACCATATCATATCCTGTACTATTTGATATAGTGCCTGCTCTCCCTCGTGTGATATGCGATATTGTTTTATCCTGGGCAACCTGGCACCGGGCTTTAGTTTGATTACTACTGGGGAAACATCCAACACCCCTACATCATTCCCATGAGTGGCCCATAGTTCATTCGGGATGTCTTGGAGTTCCGGGGGTAGGGTTTGCGTTACTCCTATCATACCCATAGGTTTTCTTATAGTCATTCTCACCCCCTGAGGGGAGCAATATATTGTGGCCCCTAGTGTCTTTAATGCATCAATACCTAACAAGTTTTCTGGGCAGTGATTGGTCAATAGCCACCCATTCTCCCATTTTACCCCATGAAGTTCTCCTTCTACTATTTCACTTACAGGAGTCTTTATTGGATTTCCCCCAAATCCAACTGATACCTTGCTTTTATCCGATAATGGGACAGCGGGGACGGCTCTGATATTCACGGAACTGTTTCCAGCTCCCGTGTCTACCAGACATCTCAAGTTTCGGTGGGGGCCGATTCTAATGGAGGCATAAGGCCCCCTCTGATCTATAGGTACTTGTACCACTCCCGCTGTCTCATTTCGGCCTCCTCAGGACATATCACTTGTGTTATCCTGGAAGTCGTCATTATAGTATACCCCTTCCCCACATCCTTCGCCCTGGCATACACCTTGTACTTGTGTTGTTTGTCGTGGCTGATACAGTAGATTGGGGGGAGGCGGGGCCGGCCAGGGAACATCCCCTCTTGCTTGTCCGTCAAAGGCATTGGGTTGAGGGGGTTTAAACATTCTATTGTCTTGGTTGCCGTACCCACCAGTCCTATTTCCTGGGGCAAATGTTGTCTGTGAAGGGGGCCGTACGCCCCTTCCTCTCCCACCACTCTGGGGACCCTGGGATTTCCAGTGTCCGGGTCTCTTACAGAAGGCACATACATCTTGGGGTAGCCCATCCCTCCTCCCATATAGCGCACCTCCTTGCACTGTACCTCTACCTGTCCCTTGGCCCCCTATCATGTTGCTACTATAGCCCTGTGACGGGCCATTATTATTGTAGTTATACCTGCCTTGGGGCCCTTGATGCAACTGTTGCATCAACACTTTGGTTTTTAGATCCTTCTCTTGTCGTGCCTTTTGTTGTCCCTTTACTCTTTCCCCTCTTTCATAATACCTGGCCATTTCGAGGAGATCCCGGGGGTTTCTAGTCATCCACGTACTTTCTGCCTTCCTAATGTTCTCCTGGATTGGCCCGTGGAGCCCTTCTATAAAGTTTGTGGCAAAGTACCGTTGGCCCGTCTCAGACCCTATCTCTAGCCCACTGTGTGCCTTAAATGCTACTTCGTAACGCAGGAAGTACTGTGCTACTTCCTCACTTGCGCCCTGTATCACAGCAGACAGTTTCTCCACATTCACATCAAATGGGGGTAATACCTTTTCTAGAGCCCTCAGGACTGCCATGCCATGCCCCCTTAGGGGTTCGGGACATTCCTCATGCAGTTTCCTATTTTTACTCGCCTCCATTACATCTTTCCATTTTATTGTATCATTGTCTTTGGCATGAAAGGGGGTCCATATTTCCTCTGGGACAATAGCTAACAATATGTTATCTACATCCTCTACAGTAAATAACCCGGGTCTGAATAGCTTTCCTACTTCTTTGTAGAATCCTGCCGGGTCTATACGGGGGTCGGGGATGGACTTGGTGATATGCATCAATTCTATTCGAGATAAGGGGACATACACATAGGTGCGCATCATGTTACCAGTAACTGCATCTATGGTGGGTTGACACTCTCTCATTGGCATTGATAGTAACTTTTCCGTGTTTGTTTGTTCACTTACAAGGGCCTGCACTGGTGATGAAGCAGAGGACTGGTGACTAAGGTTTTTCTCTTTTATTTTTTTATAATCTTTTAACAGTTTCTCCACCTTAGCCATTCTCCATTCTTCCGCCCCAGAATCATCCACTCTTATATTAGGTAGCAGTTTCTTATCCAATTCCGTCTTAATCCTATTCCACTGGGACACATATCTAGGCTCCTTTTCCTCTTCTATATCATCCACCCTAATAAGAAGATATTTAATTACATTTACTTGTATAGGCCAGCCAAGGCCCTCCATCAGACTCACCAGGGTGGACATGGACTGCGAGTGTATGGATGCTATCATACGATTAGCTACGTTTTGGCCCGCCTGGTCTGCATTTTTGAGTTTAGCCTCTCTTTCCCTCACCTCTCTTTCCCATGCCCTCTTTTCCTTCTCCCATTCAACACCGCCCCTTATGACTTCCACTATTATGTCGGACATACATCCCCATAACTGAACACTGGACGCAGTCACTGGTAGTAACGCGACAGCGTCCTGATATGCTGAGGGCAGATCCGCAGTACTCTGTCCTCTCAATTTACAGTTACCCTCATGAAAGGTATATAGTTTAGTGGCCACTGTCCTAAATTCCAAAGGTGTCAAACGCCCCAATTGGTCCCGTAGGCTGTCATTGAGGGGTGTGCCATAGAGCCCGGTCATAAGGATTTGCAAGTCTCCATCTCTATCCTTTTCTACAGTAGTCGTTCTCCTATGGTCTATCAACCTATCTGGGTCTCCATACTTCATTGGGAATTCCGCCCTCTCACCCTCACCTTCTCTCGGAGGAGCCGCAGCCCCTGGAAATAACAATTCAGTTGTTGTTTGTTCTGCTTCTAGTCCTATCACATCTTCATACCGAGGCGCCGGCAAGGCAGGATACATACCCCCGCTATTCTTTATCATCATACGTCTATCCAACTGGTCTAGTTTCTCATCCTTCTCTTTAATCTCTAGGTCACATAATTTTTGATTTACTGTTCTCTTCTGCCCCTTTGCCTTTTGTTTGTTCTGAGCATTGCGCCTGCGCATTGCTTCTACCCTCCATAGTCGTATAGCCTCAAACTGTGCGGGTCTGACCCGTCTTTTTACTAATTCTATTTCTACTTTGGATATGCAGTCCACATCAAAGGACCCGGTGTCTGGCCATTTATGCTCAATCGAATCTTTTGTATATTCAGACCACTCCCTTAAGAACAATGTTGAATTCAATCCATGTTTAATCAACATATCAAATGCAGGGGTTCCTTCAAGAGGGGCATAGTGTCTCTTGCCTATACCACTCTTGCTGGAAGCCGCTTCACCCATTTTGTTGGTATACCGCAATTGCCTAAAAACACTCACCTTTCCCAAATGTGCATTAATAGGCTAACATTAACAGTACATCCTCCTGACATATATCGCCATACCAATATCAATACATCACCGTTTCATCATTATTATTACATAGACGGACATACCACCGTCCTCTTCATAAACCCTAAATCGTTATTTCCTTATTCCATCATGCATCCATCCATACCACTTACCTTAAGAGTCCCGCCAGAGTGTTCCGGACCCGAAGGGCGACAGCCTGACACCAAAATTGTGGGTGGGATTTCTCGCCGTCACCATAACCAGTACAATGAGGGACCCTGCAATAACTCAGACAGAAAAGAGCCAAGTAAACATTACTTTATTAATGCACAAGCATTCGCGAATGGGCCGCAAGTTCAAACGTCTCGCTAAGCAAGTCGTCGAAGTGCCGCGCCTTCCTCTACACATCGTGCTCTTTTATACTTTTCTGTTTACATTGCCTTGCACATAGCACACGTCCACCCCAGGGCGGATCTCCAGTTGGAGTTTATCTGAAGTATCCAGTTGGAGTTTAACGAACAACCATTGCACATTTGCTATCGTGGTCTATCGTGGTTTCCTGTTATCCCGGTCTTCACATTCTTTCGTGCCCCTTTGTGCCCGTATCTCTGTGCTCGAGGCCATGCTTACTCATTCCTTCCCCCCACCCGTATTCTGCAGATAGTTTTAGCAGGCTCAGCATGCTTCGACATACAGTGACCAAACACAATTCTTCTGTTAAAAACAAGTTCTTGCCGGGTCAGCAGGTCTTAAACGCCGCCGTATAAAAGAGAAGGCCTCTTCTTTTAGCAAAAAGTACATTCATTTAACGCATATGGTGATTAGTACAAACTCCAAGTGTGAGCACAACGTTACATATGCATGCGTACCTTCAACCTTCAGTATAAAGTTTGAGTTTGTTATGGGTCTCAGATTGCTGGGGTCCTTTGGATCCAACCCTGGTTTTTTCACTAACGGGGTAATTGTTACCTTCTTGATTTCCTTAGGTACTACCCCTTCCCTGAAAGAAGCATTAATTATCTTTGTCAATACTGGGGCAAAGGTTTCTTTGTTATCCAGTATAATATTAATCAGAAAAATGTTCTCTGCACAGGAAGTGGGATTCATTTTAGCTAAGATTTTGCAGAATTCATCCTCGGATATGGGGAGGAATCTGAAACTCTCTCTTCCTTCAGGAATCCTTGTCTTGTCTGGGGAGGTAATGGTCTCCCCCTCTTTTCTGGCTAGAATAATATTGTTACTAGCCTTCAAGATCTTAGCAGCGCAAGCTTCTTGGACTTTATCACACTGTTCCTTTGTGGGAGTGTGTGGCGGGGCGAGTGATTTTGGTTTTTCAAACCCTTTGAGAATTTCAAAGATTTTGCTGGTTTTATTGTTAGCTCCATATATTTCCTTGTTATAATGGTTTCTTTTGGCTTCCCTTATGCCTTTCCTATAACTGTGGTTGGCGCTTTACCACTGTTCTTTGTTAGCTGGTGTAGGCTGTTGGTGCCATAACCTTTCTTTCGCTCTTTTCTCCTGCTTAAGTTTACTTAGCCCGTCACTATACCACTTTTGATGGTTGCTAACCAGTTTTTGTTTCAGAGGAGCATTTTCTTCGACCATTTCCTGCATGTAATTGTTATATTTTCTCAGCATGCACTCGCAGTTGTCCTTTTCTGCGAATGAACCTGTAATTTTCTGTAAACATGATTTCAGGATCTCGGGTCCAAGATTTTTTAAATTTCTGCTCCATGTCTTAATGTGTGGATTTTCAGGGTGAGGTGCCTGTTTATTCATTTGCACTACTTGAATAGACCACAGCTGGTCTATTCAATCTGAAATCCAATTTCTGGTCTGCTCACAATAGTCTGTGAGAGAATGAAAATTGGGGCAAACCATCTCATCGTACTTCCTGCTGAGTCCGAGTGGGGGCCTAGCTGAGTATCTTACCACGGTTACAAATACCTACCAGGGAACTCTTTTAAGTAGGGCCTGGTTAAATGTCATTCATCGTAAAACTATTACTTGCAAATAGGTGGGTGTTTGAATCCATGCGGGGAAATAGAAACACTGCTGCATTTTGTGCAGTTTTGCCATCTTTACAGTAACCTACGTAAAATATATTTATTGAATCTGCTCAGGTCCAGTGGATTACAGCAATGGAGACCGGCCCTTCTGTTTTTACTGTTGCTGCTCACTCTTAGAATTGCGTTGGCCCTGGCTTGTTTTTTGAAAGCCGCATGGCACAGAAGAATCACCCTGTGTCATGGGGCTGTTAAACAAGGAAATGAGCATCTGTTATCTATATAATCAGGGACGTCATTTCGGGGTTGCCAGGGGTAGCAGCTGATATCCCTGGCTCCTGTTATACTATCCGTAGACCTGTCCTTTATTTTATTTTATTTTTATTTATTTGCATTTATAAAGCGCACAGAACTGCCCTGGGGCATCGTGGCGCTGTTACAGCAGACTTAGTCATGAACACAAGCATAGGAATGTGTTTACAGATGTAAACCGAGTTACCGAGTACATTTCACATTGGTAATAAACATTGAGCTTAGAGGTTATGCTATGCTGTGGTTACAATGCAAGCATGAGAGTGCATGTGGAAGACTTTAGCGGAATGGAAGTCCTTTGCGACCCGTGGGCCCCTGGGCAAAGAGGCATTGCCAGGAGCAGATATCTGTGTTGCACCTGAAAAGGGTGTTTGTAAATGCAGCTAAATGTGTCACAGCTTTTTTCACCTGGAATCTAGATCTCGTTAGCTGGAGAAATAACAGCGATGCAGGAAAAACCATGAAGCCGCCATCACTAACAGGTTGGCAGTCCATTAGTGAAGAATGCCTGAATTTTTGGGTTCAGAGGCAGGGCTGTCTAGTACTGTAGCAACAGGAAGGGTATGGGGTCTAGGTCTAGCTAGCTGGGAATGGGTAAAAGCAGCCTGCAGTACTCAGTGACAGCACAGCATGAACACACATCTCATCAGTGTTTGTCGTTGTCTTCTTTGCACATCCAGTGAGCCACTGGGCCTGTATTGAGAGGGGTGTGCCCCAGTGACTTCTGCCACCAATCCTACCTGGGCACTGTGACCTGAACCAGATCTGCCAGACCTGCATCACAGGCACACGGTAGATGGACGTAAGGTGAGATTATTAATTTACATGAAGTTGCCCTCCATTTGAAGTAAACCATCTGTTGCTTCCGCAAGCAAAAAATACATATATTTATATGGAAGGATAGCTCAGGGGCAACAAACTTGCTTTGGAAACAAGAGGATGCAGTGCAACATGGTTTCAGTTTCCGTTCCAGTGCTTAGAAACTGGAGGAGGCTGGCATTAAGTAACATATAAAGGACCAAAGAAAATCATAAAATGGCCCTTTTCTAGGGGTGATGTGATGGAGCTGCTGCTGTGTACATTTAAAAATAAAAAAAAACTTCAATTACTGTGACCTGCAACACATCTTTCCCCTCTATTTCCCATGTAACAAATAAACCAGTGGGTAACTTACCAAATAAGCAAAACCGAAAGGTGATGGCTGGAAGGTTTCAAATCATTCATAACCAGTGGCACAACTCTGGGTTTGAGGTCTGTGCTTGAGGCTCAATTTATGGAGGCTGGTATTGGAGACTTAAGATGTTGTATTAGTGACTTACAGATGTTGGGAGAGAGTGTTTGGGACGTAATCTGTTGTAAGAGAGTTGAAATGCATTGAATGCAGATATAAGATGTTTTTGGAGGGTAAATGAGATTCCCACTGTTGGGCTGTTGAAGGAAGGTACTGGAGACTTAAGTTGCTTGTTTGCTTGAGGTTGATGATGTTGGAGAATGCTGGAGACTTAAGTTGCTGGAGAGTGGCCCTGTGTAAACATGAAGGTGTTGGAGCAAGGCATTGGAGGTGTAAGGTTTTGAGTTTGGGAGTGGGTGGCAGCCATTTAAAGCTGTTGACGGAGGACCCTTCGCGACTCGCAGTTAATGGTGGGGTGTGCCCGTGGTGAACATGGTTGGGGAATAATCAGGCTCTGGGTGACGGGCGGGAGTGGGTTGCTGTGCAGTGTATCAAAGTGCACTATTAACAAGAGCATCCCTGTGCATATTGTCCAAGTAAATAAACAAACAAACCAGTGTAAAAGCATGAAGTGGTACAGCCTCTGATTGTCTTCTGGTTGGACTTGTGTTGGTCAGTTGCTGTTTCCAGTCGGTGGCCAGACACTCGGCAGGCACTGGAGGTCTGCACTTTGGGGTTTATGCCTCTTCAGGATGGTCTGTCTGTTTACAGTTTAGCCCCAAGTGATGTACAATAGTCCAGGTTGTTGTGTTGGACATCTGCTAACATTCACAGTAATTTGTTAATATGGGCCTATACACACTGATATTAACGCTAGATTTGGTGATACATCCTTGTATGAAATGTGTATCATATTACAGTTTGTTTTTTTGTTTTATTTATTTGTATAGTGCTCCAAACCCAGAGGTAGAAGGGTGATATCACAACCATAGGTTTCTTAGTTTACTGAAGAACAATGCTACGTGATGCCACTTCCTGTTTTGTCAAGGGGCGAAAGGTTGTGTGCCATCACTTCCGATGATGTAACTTGGGGGTGGTGTCTAATGGCATCACTTCTTGGGATGTCATCAGAGGTTGAGGGTCGTGTGATGTCACTTCCGTTACCCCAGGCATTTTGGTGAAATGACTTACATGTATTATAATGCTACCTCTTGTTAATTAACTGTTTTAGATTTTCTAATGTGGATCGTGGATATGAACAAATTGTGTTTTTAGCTTTCTCTGGTGATTTGTATTTTGCTTTACTATTTGTAGGTTAAGATGTGACCAATTGCATTGTTTGTTTTTCTGTGTTGTTTTATGGATCTTGGAATCTGAATAAACATATTTGACATTACTTTCCTTTCATGCAACATATCTTTCAGTTGTATTTGTGATTTTGTAGACAGCCAGGACCTATGATGCCTGCCCACATACCAAACCAAGTAAAATGATTTCACCAAGGTAACATGATTTCACCACGGTAACATCATTTGGTGAAATTGGAAAGCTGTGATTTTAACCCAGGTTTCCTTGTGTCCCAGTTTGCATTTTGATAGTAGGCTACATCTCCTCCCAGCCAAGCTCATTTTTTAGTTTTAGAGCCATATAAAGAGGTGGGGTATCTAGAGAATTAATTGGTGGAGCCGAGCCATAGCTGAGCCAGAGGGTCTGGCTTTTCTCTAAGAGCCAAACATGAGCTGGCATGGCAAATGACCCATACTAGGCTTCCTGCCTCCACACAACGCAAACACCATAACAGGCACTCTGTCTACCCGCCCCTTCGAAACATAAGACCCTCACTTGGCATCTTGCCTCCCCGCCAGCACATCATATAAACTGTTACATTTAAATACAAAGAGTGTCCCCCTTAAAGATCTCACTGAACCAGATTTACTGTACAAACAAATATGCGGTTATTTGACAGGCTATTTTTTTATAGTCTAGTTTTGGTCGACTACATTTAATCAAATCTACCAAATAAAGATACCTTATGGGTGATGAGACTAGAGTAGGTGGGGGCGTGGTGGGGTAAGAGGTGTAGGGGGAACCCCGGCTCATAACAAAAAAGATTGATTTCGGGTCGACCAAATGTAGTTCAGCAAAACGTAGATTATCAAATGGTAGTCTGTCAAAAAATGTCGAACCGTAAAAAACATAGATGGAGATTGCAGTTACTGCGTCTGAATTGGACCCGTGCCACTATGTTTCTGTTAGTACAACAAAGCCAATTACCAATGAAAATAACTGAAAATTGTCCCCTAAGGCACCACTCATACCACTCGTACTACTTGTGTGTGTGTGTGTGTGCGCGCGCGTGCTACATAGCTGTCAGAATCAGAACATGCTCACTCGCTACTATGCATAATCTGTATTTACGATTTCATCCACCACACATGGGAATATGTCTCTTCAGATTCATTGTAAGGTCCTTAAAGGAACGCTCCCTTGCATACACTGATGGAAATAGAGAACAGGTCTGGACTTACAAATAGCATAGTTCTCCCTGAAGACGAGTTGCTCAATGTGCCTCTATGGGGCGACATTACCGGATGAGCCTCTTTACAGATCCGGGTCAGGGTTGTGTTATTCCAATGTGTCACTAGGCTTCCCTGTATGAATCACATTCTGCAGCTGCTCGCCGCACTGGGCAGTTGGGATCATACTTGGCTCCTTCCATTGCTTACCAGGTCAGAGGAACCCCACTGGTTCTGAAGGCACCTAGTGCAAAGCGCAGCCATGCTAATGACTCCCGCTGCTCGTCTTCCCTGAGGCCCATCAACATGGCCCCTGCAGGTGGACTGCAGAGTGTAAGGTCATTTCCGCCAGTTGGAGGGCAGCATTTTAATTCAACTTCCTGGCTGGATACCCTCCTGTTCCTGCTTGCACAGGTCTTGCAAACAGTCATGAGTTTCACACACCATGGGCTTCATTCTGCATACAATAAATTGGTGGTAAATGACTGCTCTGCCAGGAGGTAATGGTAATGGAATTCCGATTCCATATGGCTACTGACTTTATGTCATTATTGACAGCGCTAACTACCACAGGTGGTCAATAATCCCAACAACACAACACATATTAGTCTGCATTATCTATGGCGCCATAATACTGGCGTTTTAAAAAATGTGCTGCTGGTGGAAAAAAAATGCCTCCATACGTTAGTTACGGAAATTTCCAGGGCGGAAAAAACAACATTTTCCAAACTTTCATTTAGTGGCCACCAATAACACACACTTTACATTGAAGGAGCTACTATTATGCTGAACCCTTGAAATCCAATTGGCAGCCAGCCCTACCTTCATTGGACGTTAACACCATTTTAAGATGTTATATTTTACTGAGACAAGGATTGCTGTTGGTAATGTAATTACCACTGGCGGTAATAGACTTAACACCGGCAGCAATATACCAATGAGAATTGTCCAGTCAAGTAGTATTTTGCAGTTTTGTAACCGGCGGTATTTTACCTCTTGCAGTGTTTTTCATTTACCACTGGCTGCAGCATTAACACTATTTCATGAGGGTGGTCCCTTTTTTCAGGTTGTTAAAGTACTGTCTCATTGCAAGCATGCAGCTTGGGAGCAGCAGGCATGAAGGGATTGTAGAAGGCATTTTGTCCCCTGAGTAAGTCTCAAGTAATTGACCTCTGCACATCCGTGTGTTCACAGGTCACGGGCAGTGCAACTGCGGCGACTGCAACTGTGAATCTGATTGGACGGGAGACTACTGCAACTGCACCTCTCGGACAGACACCTGCATGGCCAGCAGGGGTCTGCTGTGCAGCGGGCGTGGTCAGTGTGTCTGCGGAAAATGTGACTGTACCCAGCCGGGCTCCTATGGACTCACATGCGAGAAATGCCCGACGTGTCCAGACGCCTGCACTTTCAAAAAGTAAGTCAGAGCTTAATGCGCACAGGACTGGTACTCCGGCCAGACATCCCTGGCATGTTATGTTATATGTACAAAGTGCCTAGCTGCCATTGTCATGGCCTCAAAGTGCTTGTCTGGGGATGCGGCACAGGCAACGGCACGGTAGTCTGAACATACATGATAAACAGTACATTGCATTGCAGGAGGAGGACATGACATCATACTACGCGTACTGTATACATTTAGTGGCTCGTTTTCCAAGTCGCCGGAGTGTAAATTAAAGTGGTTAAAAACAGGCATAACAGCTCCAGGGCATTTGGGTGGTTTTTGAAGGTGGAGGGGGCCAGTGGAATAGGAGTTACATCCCATCCTCGCTTTTCCCACTCAGTTTTATGCCTGCATGACAAAAGACAGCTGGATGCCATAGGAATACATTGTGAACGCTGCCTGCCATGTGGTGTTTAATCATTTTGCACTGGGAAGTGCAAAAGGAATCGTAAAGTTGCTTCCACCTCCGCCACCATTTTAGACCTTGCTGTTGCACTGCACAGTGCAATGCACGGAAACTGCCCAGAGGGGATCTATTTGCACATGAGTGCAAATGTGAGCCATTACCTCTGGGCAATTTGTACTTAAAAAAGAAGAAACTCCTTACTTACCATTGAATGCAAATATAAATAACTATTGGAAAGTGCAGCCCACCAAAATGTACATCCAAGTCCAGGCTCGAACTGGCCTATAGGGCAATAGGCCCAGGACCGAACCAAAAACACAAAATGCTGGTGTGGGGCAGTTTTTTTGGTCAAAGTGGACCACTTTTTTGACTAATGCGGGCCAGTTTGATGAGTTACTTCACCACTATGCGGCTGATAGTTTTGAGCAGTGTTGTTGAATACAATGCATAATTTGCATCACATTTTATCAAAAACCTCCCCCTTTGGTCCTATTCAAACAATGTCACAAAAGGAATTAATAGGCATTTGCAACTGTGGCCACTTTTTCCTTGGTGCCCAAGACAATTTTATGGCCCAGTCCGACCCTGTCCAAGTCCAGGATATCCACAATGAGTACATTTGAGAAAAATGTACATATGAGGAATGTCACAGAAGCGATTACATTTCACTGTGTTCGGCCAAGCCTAGCCTATTTGAAAGGTATTCATCAATCACAGATGCGCCCTATCACAGGTGTTCAGAGAGAGCTCTTATTGATTTGGGCCCTTGCGCTGAACCCTTCTCCACTCTAGGCTTGAGCAGCGAGAAAGACAGTGGGGACAAGTTCATATAAGTTAACCCAATAACAGAGTTCTAATGTGTGTCACACCATTGCCTCCTTCTGCTCATCGCAGTCTGTACAGGTAGTAGTGGCAACGCACTCATCTTGGAAGCAAGACGACGCAGAGCAACCCAGGTTTGAACCCCGGGTCCGTGCTTAGAAACCTCTTTGGTATTAAACGCGTTATAGAAATCCAATTGATATTATAAGTACTGTTTTTTTACAGAATGCTGTTGCATCACTGATGCGGTGGCAGAATTTGGAATATCCAAGATTTTCCTAGTGAGCCTCTCAGCCAGCCATATGCCACCTTAGCAGAACTTGACATTGATTGGCTGAAGCTATAAATTAGGATAAGGCTGACGTTCTTCTTATTGGAGGGAAACAAGGACTTTGAGGACAGCACATCCTGCTCTCCCGTGGTGGGACCCCTCCTCTTGGGTGGAGATCCTAAGCTTTAAAATTGATCATTCTCTATCCCAGAGTAAACCCAGTTATCAGTTCCTGAACATGTTGCGAAAGATCTTGACCTCTCTCCCGGGGCTCTGGGAGATGCTGTGACCATTATTATCCAACCTTAGTTCTGAAACATCTGAAGATCACGCAGCAGCATGACTGTTGTCTTGCAATCCACGTTTTGAACACACCTCCACAGCTTCTCTGGTTGCCAGTGCAGTATTGAATAGACTTTTAAGACCATATGCACGAACCAGGTTTTCTGTGACAATGGCCCATCCTTTCTCCTCTTCAGAAACGTCGAAGGTATTGTCCTTCTCCATCCTTGAGGTCTGGTTCTTCCTTGAAGTTCAGTGGAAAAGAAAAGGTTTTTCATTCTCAATCGTTACCCCCAACAATAGACTTCCTGACTCTATGATTGCGCCGTATCTCTCCTCACTTAACCGTCCGACTCCCAGGGACGACTTGGTCGTTTCCGGTCTTACTCTGGGTCTGTTCCTATTCCCTCCATCGCTGTCTCTAGGTGCCATTAGACCTTGTTATGTACACTGTGCTTTAGAAATGGTATTAGCATAATTGACCTAAAAACATTTGGCCTAAAACATTTGATTGAAGTTTTTTTTACCTTTTCTTCGGTCAAATATAATTAAATATATATTGGGGTGAGTAAGGGTATAGTATGGTTGAGAGTGGAATGGGGTCTGCGGGGGGTCTCCCCCTGCATTTTAGACTGAAAAAAGGTCATATATATTTCGATCAAATGTGATTAGCTCTAATGTTTTAGGTCAAATAGACCCAAACCTAAGAAATACCCGGGGAAAATATGCCTGATACAGTGAAATGATGCAACACCGGCCTGTATATGATTTCTCAATATACTGCTGATATTCCCTTCCAGTTGCCCACCATTCTTAGTAACAGATCAATAATTGGAACTATAAAAGGGAGCAGCACTAACACCAAGCAACATTTCAAATGACTCAGTAATTTGTATGGTGGTAATTTGTTATATTTTAGAAAATTAACAGGACTTCATAGTCACATTTTACAAATACAAAATATGATCTCCGAACTATAAATATGTAATGGTTAAATATTAAACTGACAAGCTCCAATCTTTAATAATACCGATGCAAGAGGCATCATGTTGGCTCTTGTTATTGCCCGGTATTTCCTGCATTATTACAACCAGTCACTTCCTCTTGAGTTTCAAAATCCTGAAAAAGAAAACCTTTTCTCGGAAGGTCCCTTATAAAAGTTGCAAGTTAGATTTTCAAAATCATAAAACCAAAATTCAAAATATCGACTTTCTTCCATTTTGTTCCGTCTTCTAGAGTAGTTGATGAAACTTGACTCCATAGGAAGATGTTTCTAATGTTTTTGTGTATTCATTTTATTCTGTTGGATTTTTGTCACTAGGGAGAATCTCCTTAGTTCGAAGACACTGGTTTGTCCTTTCCGAAACACTTTTGCAATTGTGCTGATCCCGAAAGACAATTGAACACAAGACAGTGGGCCTCATTACAAGTTTGCCTGTGCGGTAACAATGGTTCCGGTAAGCTACCAGCACCGTTGTTATCGGACCAGCAAACTACGAGATCTGGTCGCGGGTGCCTTTCCGCCCGCCAGGTCTGACCTGGCGGGTGGACCAGCACCCGCGAGCAGACCTCGACGGATGCACCGGCACCATTCATGAATGGTGCCGGTGCATCCGGCCTCCCCTTTCCAATTGGACTCAAATGGGAATGGGGAATATTAATGACCAGCACCCGGCAATGGGGATTTACTGGGTATGCCGGGGCTGTAATACCCCGGTAATTCCCCATTGCCGGGTGCCGGTAAATTCATGACTCCGGCGGCAGCCATGCCGTTATTTACCGGCATGGTTACTGCCGGACTCATAATGAGGCCCATTTCTTTGGGTGTCAGCCAACTGTAGTCTATGGCTGAAAATCCATGGGTGGTGAGATCTTGTAAAAGAGAGTGCGTTGAAAGGTGTGGGGGAGGAAAAGATAATTCTACTTTCCTATATAAAGGAATCATAATTCTGTCCACTTGCTGTATACAGTACTGTTTTTCCTGATCTACTGCTCTACATTCTCTCTACCCTTACCCACAGGGAGTGTGTGGAGTGCAAGAAATTTGTGCGAGGACCCTGGTTCGATGATGGCTCCTGCAAGAGGATTTGCAGAGATGAGATTGAATCTGTAGAGGAGCTTGGTGAGTAAATCAGAAACACAAGTTTTATAATGTGCGGAATGCACCACATGCCGGTGTAGACATCTAATCGGAGAACTGTGTGCTCCCCAATGGCAGCTGCATGGCTCAAGCCTCCTCAGTGTTAAAGTGTTGCCCTTGCAACATTGTGTACCAAACAGCAGCCTTTCAGTAACAATGATTATGTGGTTGACTCGCTCTTTTTCCGCAGCTCAGTTGTTGTGGCACGGACTCTCGCAATTTACGTGTCTGTGCATCCACACCGTAACTCTATTTTCGGCAAAAAATATTTTGGGGGCATTGTTTTTGTTTAACAGCACTATGGGCCCCATTGCGAGTTTGGCTGTATTTTTGGTAAGCATGCAGTAATGGCAAGGGGCTGAATAATTAAGAGGCACGTGGACCCTTCGGTTATTCCCCATTTTGGAGTCTCATCAGATGCTGTGGGGAAAATGCGATATCACCACAAACAGTGATCATGCGCGCAGTAATGTAATTGCCTTCAGCAAAAGCAGGCAAATTGAAGAAGTTAACTTATGAAACTCATAATTTGGTAGAGCAGGAAAACATCTGGCATTCCAAAATACCAGATGATTTACCACTACCACCAAACTAATAATGAGGTCCTATGACTTATATTGAGGAGTGATGTGCTGAATTGCCTGACTGCCTCATTTATACGTTGTGTGCAGTGATCAGATAATTCCTGGTAGCTGGAACAACGCCCTTTCACCGCCGGTTAAAAACTGTCTCATTCTGAGAGTTGTTGTCCTGGGTGACCTAGTCAAAGGCAATTGAACCGCTTTGGACCTAGTCATTATCAAAATAATTTGTTAATAGAAAATTCAAAACTTGAAAACGACTTTCTTGGTGGCAAGGAATCCTCTGGTCGTCGTAATGTTTTGCGAGTGTGCCCTGAAACAAATCACTCCTGCCTTTCTTCCACTCCACACCACAGTGCACCTCTGTTTCTTGTCTGTGACTAGTGTGGGCTCTAAAGTTTCCTTCAGGTGCAGTAAGGCAGAGTGTGAATCCTTTCATCCTAGTTAGGTGAAGACTTCTGACTCTTGTTTTCTGTCTCCCACACCACCGCCAGTTCGTGACTCTGACCTCTTCCACCAATGTTCGCCACACTGCATCTGGCTTATGTTTATGCACGCTTGCCTCTTTTCGCTTTCTGAAGATTGACTTCTGTGGCATAGATCCCTGCCTCCACAATGGTGTCCACCATTTCCCCAGGGTTTGGGTCCATTTGACCTAAAACGTTTGACCTCATCACATTTGATCGAATTTATTTGACCTTTTTTTCAGTCTAAAATGCGGGGGGAGACCCTCCCATAACCCCCCCCCCAAATCCCCTCAACCTAATCTATACCCTTACCCACACCGTATATATATTTAATTAAATTTGACCTGAAAAAGGTCAAAAAAATTCCATGGTGACTCCACTGCTGCGCTTTCGATGAACAACCTGACTGGACACCACCAAAACCATGGTGGCGTGTACCCTCACTTTTACAGCTAACATCAGAATCAGTTGGGCTGCTAAATCATTTTTATTTCTTTCCGACAGGTGATAAAGGCCAAAATGCAGTGAACTGCACTTACAAGGATGAAGAAGGCTGTGTGGTGAGGTTTCAGTACTACGAGGACTCCAGTGGAAAGTCGGTCCTGTCTGTTATCAACGAGGCAGGTAGGACATTTGGAATCGAGGCTTGATACGAAGGTGGCTAGTGGGTATATATATATATATATATATATATATATTATTGACCGAATGATTCATATAAGATGCAATCAGATTCATGCAAGCGCACTATGCACTCACTTAATCATTAAATATGTATTGTAATGTCTTGTTTTTAACCAGTAACACATGTCGGAAATTGGGGTGCAAGGGATTTGGCTCATATGGCTATTCTTTTGTAATTTGATCATTTGCTTATTGGTGGTACGTTTGCTCTTTATATTTAAAGCAGGTATAATTGTCACATTGTTGGCTAAGATCCGACTCTCCCTTTCAACATGGCCGCCATCGAACCAGTCCCTGGAAGCACCTCTATTCCAATTGACATAGATGATGGACTACATGCTTTTTTAACTGTGTCTTTGTCCTTTGTTGTGTTACGTGATCAAGCGCTCAGTCGAGCGTGAAACGCGTTGTAAGCGGGCCGTGCCCTAGGCGTCCTGGCCCTTTTTGTTTTGCTGTTTCCCCAGCCGTTTGCTCTGCACATTATGTGCAGTTTTTCATCATTAAAATGACTTCCTATTATTCCGTGTGAGCTTTATATATTTTTTCTCTTCCCTTTTGGGATTGCAGGATTTCACTGGGTCCATGGAGCGTGCGGTCCGTCCCTTCTCCTCTGTTTTCTTTAATATATATATATATATATATGTATATATATATATTTTTTTTGTATTATTTTTTTTTTTTACCCGCACAAGACCGAAGAGGTTTCGACCTCGACATGCACAATATAAATGAAAGCTGCAATGTCACTAGTAGGTGCCAAATAATTTCATTCATACATTCCTTTTTTTAATTGCTACTTATGTATTATTACTGCTCGTTGATAGGGCCCACTGTCTTCTGCTGGGGGGTAGGTCAGTGTGCAAAACAAGGGCATGTAGAAACAGGCAACTCTGCACTGGCAACAACATGCAGTACATATGCAGAAAAACAAATGGGTGCCCAGCTATTAGTTGAACGTTTTATAGATGCAAAGTATAAACACAAAAAAATGCCATTAACACTTTAAGAACACACTCATGATGGCTTTGCACAATTCTGCTAGGTTTGCTCCAAAACGCCAGCATTTGCCGCCCCGGTAAGGACACAACTGTGATGGCTTTGCACCAAAATGCTGAATTTTCTCCTCTAAGGACACACCTGTGATGGCTTTGCACCAAAAGGCCGAATTATCCCCTTTAAGGACACACCTGTGATGGCTTTGTCCAAATATTGCCAGTGTTTTCCCCTGTAAGGCAACGGGTATGGTGGCTTTGCTCCAAAATGGCAGCATTTGCTCCTTTAACAACACACATGTGAAGGTGTTGCCCCAACATGTCAGCAATTGGTCCTGTAAGAGCTTACCTGTGATGGCTTTGCCTCAAAATGCCAGCATTTGCCCATGTATGAATATGCATTAAGCATAGATACACAATGGGCCTCATTACAAGTATGGCGGTGCGGGAAAAGATTGGTGGTAACTGAATTATTGCCACTTTTCTTGCCTGCCATACTATGAGTATGGCCCTGGAGTGGGGGATTTACCTCCAACATCATGCAGGAGGTAACTCCTCCATCTTTACGCTGAAAATCGGTGGAATTAGCACAGCGATAATTCCGGCGGCACTAATTCCACCAAAAATGCCCCATAGAGCCCAATGGACTCTATAAATGAACTTTGCCACCGCCCCTTGTACTCCAGCAGTAATTCATCTAGACCAAGTGGCGGTAACAATAATTCCGTTGGATGGTATTCCGGCAGATTTACTGCCGGAATACCACCCAACTCGTAATGAGGCTCTCGTTTTGGCCCTGTGAACAGAAGTCTTTCTAATGGGCCTCATTACGAGGTGGGCGGTAAGGGATTACCGGCACCGGTAAGGGCACCGGTGCCGGTAATCCCTTACCACTCTACTATGCGGTCCCTTAGCGGGTCCCTTCCTTAACGCCTGGTTTTACCAGGCATTATGGAAGGGACCCGTTAAGGGACTTCAGAGCTAATAACGGTGCCGCAATTTGCGGTACTGTTATTAGCATCTTCCCCTTCCCATTGAGCCCTATGGGGGCTGAAATGGGAATGGGGAATGGCTTTTTCAATGGGGACTTACCGGTACCGCAAAGGTCGGAATAGACCGGTAAGTACCCATTGAACGGAACCGGACACAGTACCAGTATTGGAGGTAGTCATGGCGCTAATTGACTACCTCCAACCTCATAATGAGGCTGTGTCTATATTTAATGTAAAAGTGTGCAAACTCTAACGTACACACATCTTTCAACATAAAAGGTAATTATTTGGTCCATAGGCTTTACTCATGTCCTCCTTGTTCAATGACAGCATGTTCTGAGATAGTGATGTGACCCTCACAAAATGCACTGTAATTTGGCAAAGAGCATTTAATTAAAGCTCACACACCAAGTAAATGCCTTTGAATACTTTCAAATGTGGGATTTCCACAATATTACATTAAGAATAGAGATAGAGAAAAGACGTCTGTTCACAGAAGTCTTGGGGCTATGTATAATAGCAGCTGATCTTCTAAATGACTTAACCATGGCACTACATGTGAAACACACCCTTAGGAGCACCACTTATTTCATAAGAAATAAAACACAGCCAAACACACTTCACAAACATTTGATTTTGGGATCCAATATTTCTGTACATATATAAAATATGCGACCAAAAACAAATATAGTTGAAGGGCTAGCTGTTGGCAACTTGAAAACAGATCTGCTAAATATTTATGCTCGTTTCTTAATGCTTGATGGTAATGACGACGTTTTCTCATAGTGTTGATGCTATAATTGTCAGTTTATTGAGCAGAACAAGAATAGATTCTCAAAGTAACAGAGAAAAAAGATCCCAACCCAAGGCTGGCCTTCCCTCGCCGTCTTCTAGACACACACGGACGGTTCTCCCATACTTAAGACCTTTGCCAGTATCCTGACCATTATGACAATACCACCCTGCAAAGAAGTCTGCATGACCTCAAAAGCGTTTGAGTTCTGCCACATTGGCCAAGAATGCTTGGTTAGGCTAAAAAAAGGCATTACAAGTTTCAGTTTGGGGATTCTATGACTGATTTAACAGTGCATCAAAACTCCCCTCGTACAATATGTGGTAGTGTTTACCACCAAGGTGACTATGCTTGATAAACCACACGACGTGGGTGCAAACAGGAGGCATCTTCAGAAATTGTATGACGTAAACAGGGGTACTGCTGGAAACCATGAACAGTAGGCGAATAAAATAGAGTTGGGAAATGGGAAGAATGGATTCATGCAGCAGTCCTAATTGCTGTCGAAATCTATGTTTCTATGGCAAGTGTGTTTCAGGAGAATAACCCGTCCCCGGGCTTCACAGGCCTGCATAGAATCTGACCACAAACCAAGCACTTGCATCAACAAATTGGGTCAAATAAACATGAACATGAGTCGCTATTCGTAACTAAATGAAAGCTCAGCAAACAACGCAAACTACCAGCCTGCTGAAAACGCAAGACTCGCCTCGTTCTCCAACATCTAAACATAGCTACTAAGAACCCATCCGCTGATGCCTACGTCGCAACAGAGCTATGGTGAAGCACACTTGATAAAGAAACCTAACATGATACAACCGCATGGACAGGGGAGTATCCATCATTGCAAGAGTCGCGGGTGAGGGATGTGATCCACGAAAAAAGTCCTGTCAATTTTCCCTCCAAATGCAATTTGGAAATTTAATGCTAAAGTGACACATAATCGTTCCTGCCCCCCATATGAAGACTTGACTCCATACCCTTTCCCTGCAACATTCGGACAAGAGTGGGACATGGAGCAGTTTACTCCTGCTCTGCATCTTGTAATAATTCTGTTCAGTTTCTTTCGTTTCCAGTTATAATTATGTTTCCCTATAAACATGCACCCACTGACCTGATCCTGTAGCCTGGACGGGTGGAATTTGAGAAGCCCCCCCGGGGGAATCCCCTCCTATCCCGTGATAGTTTACACCAGGAAGGAGTGAACTCCCCAGGGAAACCCTCTGGGGAAGAAAACCCTGTCCGCCTCAGTTGTTGGAAGTCTTCTCTGTGAGCAGGTAAGGGCAAGTCTTTAACACATTTCCAGGTGACTGGATGCGGGTACCGTAAAGAAAAATAAGAAAAGGCACAGATTAGAGAAAGGCAAGTATGTGCTTAACACAGAGTAGGAGCGGATGTCAGTAGCCTAATAGTTACCAGTATAAAGAGGATAGTGATCTATATTGCCTCAAGATTGCATCCGTTCGGATTTCATCTGTGGAACGTTGAGAGTGATGACTCGTGGATAACACGATGTAACTTCGGGAGCCTAATATATATAAAAGGAAACGTGAGGAGACTAGAAGGGAGGAAGGGCGGGCAGGTAGTTCTAAATAACGATAAGAGAAAGAGAGAAGGGTACCTGGCAGCAGATTTGAGCCTTATGAACAATGCGGCTGGGAAATGAGTGAAACAGCTGACTCGAATCAATGTGAGTAAACGGTCCAACCTGGTGTGAATGGAAGCGGTTGTCGAAGAACGGAGAAGGATCTGTTTTGATCAGCACTGGAACTCGTAAATAGAGTTTAGGAAGCGGAATCTCTGTCTTTGGAGTGCAACAAGAAGGCTTCTATACAAACAGAGACAGAAGAAGGTTTAGTAAGAAGTAAATGAGAATACAAATAGTGGTAAGCCTAGGGACGAACTTACGAAGCGCTGACTGGGAAGAGTAGCAACGCACTCGAGCGTTGTGCCTGCCGCAAGATATCCGGATCTCTGCTGAGGAGGAGGAGCCTCCACAGCCCGCAACACTTGCAAGACTGGAACACCTCCCTCTGACGGCGCCGCCATCTTGGGAGAAAAAATGGCCGCCACCCGTGATTGGGACCAACGGCGCCACAATGACCATCTCCTTCTATGGAATATGACAGTATGCCCCCTCCAAAGGGCTGACGTACCCGGTTTGCCTGGATGAGAACGATGAAAGCGGCGAACCAGTTGTGGAGCATGAACGGCAGAAGCCGGTTCCCAGGACCGTTCAGCCGGCGAATACCCCCGCCAATCCACCAAGTACTGAAGACGGCCCCGGTGGTAACGGGAATCGCAAATGCCGGCAACTTCAAACTCCGGCCCCGAAGGAGTCGAAACAGGAGGAGGATGAGCCAACCGATGACGGGAAAAGCGATCCGCCACGTCCTGTTTAAGCTGAGAAACATGAAATACTGGGTGAATCCTGGACCAAGAAGGAGGAAGACGTAGACGATAGGCTGCCTCCCCCAGACTTTGAAGCACAGGAAACGGACCAAAATACTTAGGAGAAAGTTTAGAAGGCACCAGGTGTCGAGGAAGAAAACGAGAGGCCAACCACACCCTGTCCCCGGGTGCAAAAACCGGAGCTGGAGAACGTCTGCGATCAGCAAAACGTTTGATTCGTTCCTGAGCGTTCTGAAGAGAAGATAGAGCCTTCTGGTGACCCTGCTGGATATCCTGCAGCAGACAGACTACATCCGGGAAAGAAGACGCAGACGACACCTCCACAGGGAAGCAGGTAGGATGGAATCCATAGGAACAGTGAAAAGGACTGGATCCCAATGATGTGTGATGCGCATTATTATAAGCAAATTCGGCCAACGACAATAACTCTGTCCAATTATCTTGAGATGCTGAAACATAGCATCTAAGGTAGCCCTCAAGGGTCTGATTCAATCGTTCCGTTTGTCCATTGGTTTGCGGATGGAAACCCGAGCTCAAGGCGCGGGTAACACCAAGCATTTTGCACAGTTGCTGCCAATATCTAGACGTGTACTGGGGACCTCTGTCCGAAACGATAGTATCCGGCAAGCCGTGAACAGAAAAGATATGCGTAATAAAGATCCTTGCCATCTGTGCTGAGGTAGGTACTCGAGGCAAGGCCACGAAGTGGGCCATTTTAGTGAAATAGTCAATAGTGACCATAATGGTCGTACATCCTGCTGAATTAGGAAGGTCCACTACAAAGTCCGTGGAAATGATCTGCCATGGACGAATCGGCACGGGCATTCTCGTGGGTAGACCTAAGGGGGAACCTCGAGGTGCCTTTGATTGTAAACAGACGGTACAGGCAGCCACATATTGTTTAACATCTTCCACAAGACTAGGCCACCAAAAGTTGCGACGGACCAGTTCCACAGTATTGTTGACTCCTCAATGACCAGCTATGAGTGAGTCATGACACATTGTAAGAACAGATTTTTGGAGTTCCGCTGAGGGTAAAAACAGTTTCTGATGTCGGTAAGCACAGTCTTGAAATACCGTGAGTCCCAGGGCCCGAAACAGGTCAGGGTTATCCTGTTGGAAAACGGATGTAGCTCTTGCTACGGACTGAAGAAAACTGGATATCACATGCACAAAACGAGCGTTGGGAAATAAAGGTTCGGGCCGGAAATGAGCCCACTCAGTAGATTCCTTCCTAGATAAGGCATCAGCCTTTAGATTACTTTTGCCAGGAATGAAAGTAAACACGATCTCATATGGAGAAAAAAAATGAGCCCAACGGGCTTGTCTGCTATTGCGAGTTTGTGCATTCTGAAGGGCTCGAAGATTGTGGTGGTCAGTCCGAACCTCAACCGGAAATTGGGCTCCTAGCAGTAAATGTCGCCATTCCTCAAAAGCCCGTTTGATGGCAAGTAACTCCTTCTCAAGGACCGTATAGTTCAGTTCTGAAGGAGAAAGGGTCTTGGACATATACGCCACGGGACACTCCACCCCCTGATCATCTTCTTGAAGAAGGATAGCTCCAAGGGCAAAGTGGGAGGCATCCGATTCTACAATAAATCGTTTTCCCTGATCAGGAGAGAGTAGAATAGGCCCAGTCATGAAACAGTCTTTCAGGGAGGTGAAAGCTTCTTCTGCTTGTTTGGACCAATGGAATGGAACCCCTTTCTTGAGGAGAGCCGTTAACGGTAAGATGATCTCAGAGAATCTGGGAATAAATCGCCGATAGAAGTTGGCAAACCCCAGGAATCGTTGGATATCCTTCACGCAATTTGGAGAAGCCCAGTCTCGGATAGCAGAAACTTTCCGGGGATCCATAGAAACCCCCTGAGCGGATAGAATGAAGCCCAAATATGCCACACTGTCTTGATGAAACTCACACTTGTCCAGCTTACAGAACAAATGATTGTCTAGAAGGCGCTGTAGAACGTCCGTAACATGACCAATGTGTTCAGTGGGAGTATTAGAAAAAACCAAAATATCATCGAGATATACAATAACTGAATGCAGGAGAATGTCAGAGAATAAATGGTCCATAAAGCGCTGAAAAACTGCCGGAGCATTGGACAATCCAAAAGGCATCACGCGATACTCATAATGACCAAATGGCGTCCGAAAAGCCGTCTTCCATTCATCACCCGATTTGATGCGGATGAGATGGTAGGCTCCTCGCAGATCTAGCTTGGTAAAAATCCTGGCTCCTTTTATGGCTTCAAGGATGTCAGCTATTAGGGGCATTGGATAACGATCAGGAACCGTAATCCTGTTCAATCCGCGAAAGTCTATGCAAGGTCGGAGTTCAGCAGAGTCTTTTTTGGGAATAAAAAACAAGGAAGCCCCCGCAGGGGAGGTGGATTCGGCAATGAGACCATTGTGCATGTTCTTGCGGAGATACTCTTTAAGAACCTCCTTTTCTCTCGCGGATAGCACGTACAAGCGACCAAATGGGATAGGGAGGTCCGGAAGTAGATCAATGGCACAATCATCCCTGCGATGAGGTGGCAGTTCAGCATATTCAGTATTAGAAAATACTTTATGGAAAGATTGATAAGGTTCAGGAATCCCCTGAATCTGATTTAGCATAGTGGTTCTTAATCCTTCCCCTTCGCGTGACGAGGCAGAAAGTAGTTCACCAGTACCACGAATAAAACAATGAGCTTGACAGTGAACAGAACCCAGAAAAAATGTTCCCGCTGACCAATTGATGTAGGGGTTGTGCACTCTAAGCCAAGGTAAACCCAATATCACCGGATAATGGGCAGTCCGTACAATGTCTAACGTGATGATTTCCCTATGATTAGCAATAGACATCTGTAAAGGAACTGTCTGCTCCTTAATGGGACCTGAGACCAACGGACTCCCATCAACTGATTCAACGGGAATAGCCATAGATTTGGGAGAACGGGGAATTCTAAATTGGGTCGCCCAAACGTCATCAATAAAGTTCCCTGCTGCCCCGCAGTCCACCAATGCGGGAACCTCAACTAAACCCAAGGAATCAAAAGAAAAAGTAACCTTTAGAACCAACATAGAGGTGTCAGGGACGTCAGTACCATTGGATGAAATGGAGGAAGAAGGGGAACCGCTCACTGATTCCCTAACCGCGGTTCCCCTGACGGTCAGGTTCGAGCGTTTCCCTGCTTCTGGGAGAGAATTATCGGACAATTTTGTAAAGAATGCTCCTTGGAACCACAGTACATACATAGCCCTAAGGTGCGACGTCGAAGCCGCTCCTCAGTGGACAAAGGACCCCGAGCAGCTCCTATTTGCATTGGTTCGTCAGATAAGTGTCCCTGAGGGGAGTTTACTGACCTTTCAGGCTGAGACCTAAAATTCTTTTGCCGTCTCTTTTCCTGACGTCTTTCCAAAATTCTATAGTCCATCTGCATAACCATGGATATTAATTCGGCCAAATTAGGTGGGCGAGGAACTCTAGAGACCTCATCCTTTAGTTCCTCATTCAAGCCCCGTCTAAAAAGCGTAATCAAGGCGTCATCTGCCCAAGCCGTGCCTGCCGCTAATTGTTTGAAACGGGTAATATACACCAAGAGATCCAAAGAACCCTGACGGAAGTCCAATAGTTGTTCTTGAGCTGATACTGTGACCTCCTGCCTCCCGAACATGGTCTTAAGACTATTCACAAAGGCGGGATATGAATCTAATATTGGATTGTTTGAAGTGACTAAAGGGGTAGCCCAGGCTAGAGCGGGACCGGTAAGGTGAGCAATCATGTGTCCCACCTTATCCCTATCAGTGTGAAAGAATGCCGTCTTAAACGTAAACTGCACTGTGCAAGATTCTAAAAACTCTCTCAGCTTATGCGGGTCTCCATCAAAGCGTCCCCCTGGTAAAGGTCCAGGAGGTAGCTCGGAACAACTAGGGGACCTCCCCATGTGTTGCCGTAACACCGCATTCTCTTGTTTAAGTGCCTGG
The DNA here is from genome assembly GCF_040938575.1 of Ambystoma mexicanum. Classification (NCBI taxonomy): domain Eukaryota; kingdom Metazoa; phylum Chordata; class Amphibia; order Caudata; family Ambystomatidae; genus Ambystoma; species Ambystoma mexicanum. The sequence goes on along the minus strand of NC_090938.1, from coordinate 493,584,948 downwards.
ACTTCGGCCGTTAGTGACTGGACCGCCGCCAATAATTGCTGTTGTTGAGCCGGATCCATCTCAGTGTGAGCGTAAGGGGAAGAACAATTATGCCTGGAAACCGAATGGAAGTAAAAAAGAAAAAAGAGACTAAGATAATCTCTATATATATATTTTTAGGGCGTTGCTAACTGTAATAATTCTGTTCAGTTTCTTTCGTTTCCAGTTATAATTATGTTTCCCTATAAACATGCACCCACTGACCTGATCCTGTAGCCTGGACGGGTGGAATTTGAGAAGCCCCCCCGGGGGAATCCCCTCCTATCCCGTGATAGTTTACACCAGGAAGGAGTGAACTCCCCAGGGAAACCCTCTGGGGAAGAAAACCCTGTCCGCCTCAGTTGTTGGAAGTCTTCTCTGTGAGCAGGTAAGGGCAAGTCTTTAACACATTTCCAGGTGACTGGATGCGGGTACCGTAAAGAAAAAAGAAAAGGCACAGATTAGAGAAAGGTAACTATGTGCTTAACACAGAGTAGGAGCGGATGTCAGTAGCCTAATAGTTACCAGTATAAAGAGGATAGTGATCTATATTGCCTCAAGATTGCATCCGTTCGGATTTCATCTGTGGAACGTTGAGAGTGATGACTCGTGGATAACACGATGTAACTTCGGGAGCCTAATATATATAAAAGGAAACGTGAGGAGACTAGAAGGGAGGAAGGGCGGGCAGGTAGTTCTAAATAACGATAAGAGAAAGAGAGAAGGGTACCTGGCAGCAGATTTGAGCCTTATGAACAATGCGGCTGGGAAATGAGTGAAACAGCTGACTCGAATCAATGTGAGTAAACGGTCCAACCTGGTGTGAATGGAAGCGGTTGTCGAAGAACGGAGAAGGATCTGTTTTGATCAGCACTGGAACTCGTAAATAGAGTTTAGGAAGCGGAATCTCTGTCTTTGGAGTGCAACAAGAAGGCTTCTATACAAACAGAGACAGAAGAAGGTTTAGTAAGAAGTAAATGAGAATACAAATAGTGGTAAGCCTAGGGACGAACTTACGAAGCGCTGACTGGGAAGAGTAGCAACGCACTCGAGCGTTGTGCCTGCCGCAAGATATCCGGATCTCTGCTGAGGAGGAGGAGCCTCCACAGCCCGCAACACTTGCAAGACTGGAACACCTCCCTCTGACGGCGCCGCCATCTTGGGAGAAAAAATGGCCGCCACCCGTGATTGGGACCAACGGCGCCACAATGACCATCTCCTTCTATGGAATATGACACATCTGGCTCTGCCCCTTATTGAGCCTGCAGTGCAGTCAACAGCCTTGAGTAGGACACAGAGCGTTCTCCTGCTATGCTCCCCAATGTGCATGGAGGGTGCAGAGCAGGAGCATACGGCCACACTGCTGTCCGTGTTCTGCTCCAGACCACTGTTCAACAAGCTGCCAGGCCGAGCAGGAGCACTCTGTAACACTCCTATCCCAGACAAGATGCCCAGAAAAAAAGGCATTTCACAGTAAGAAAGGGCTAAAGTTGCTGCTCCAAAATGCCAGTATAGCCAAGTAATAACGCGTACCATACTTGGCTTTAAACCAAATATGGTATGCATTATTACCTGGCTAGAGAGACTTTTGGGGCAGCCAGTCTAGCCCTTTCTTACCGTCGCATGATGTTTTTTTCTGGACATCTTGAAATGGCTAGACTGGCTGACCCCAAATGCCAGTCTAGCCAAGTAAACATACAATACTTAGTTTTAAAATAATGCAATATAGCCTGTTTACCTGGGAGGTCTTGAGGCAGGGAAGTAAGCACTTTTTCAGATCTTCAAATGTTAACAAAATGAACAGGGCTGAAGTCCTAAAAAGAAAAAGTGGGGATGTGGGGAGCATGCATAGGCACTGAGTACATGGGGGCAGAGGGCGTAGTTGCATCCATTCTCCTTGCCATGCTCATCTAAATCACTGGTTGTGTTAGGGTTTCTGTTGCCTATCCTGCTGGGTTCAAGCTCGGTGATATGTTAGCATGCAACTTGCAAAATTAACAAATGCTGCTCACTTCAGAATGGGAAGGGAGCTTGATTAATGGACCACCTGACCTTTGATTGGAGGGGATGGGCAGGCCAAATCTGCTTTGCGGGTGTGGGAGAAGCAGGCGATTCCATAGCAGAATTCAACCAAGACAACTGACCAAGTTAGGTGATGGTTGCTGAGATCTTTTGAGACCTTCCTGTAAATCGTATGGCTTTTCTCATATACCTGAAGCAAAATGTACTGTACAATGTGCGTAGCAAATATCAAAAGCTGCCACCCATTAATATATACACGGCAAGTAAACATATCTTAAAGTGAAATATGTATGCATGTATGTATGTATGTATATATATTTATTGAGTGCCATGAGTCCGTAGGCATCAAGGCGCTAACAGAAACACACACGAGACAAACATCAACCGAAACAGTCCAACAAGAACTAGATGGATCTAAGAAAACAAAAGAGGTTTTAATCTTTTCCTAAAAGTAAGGTAGTCATTTTCTTTATGCACGGTACTCGGGAGCTTGTTCCAAGCCTGGGCAATCAGCAGAGGAAAGGAACAACCATTTCCTGTAACTCCCCTAAACCGTTGTATGGTGAGACATGGTGCTTCTCACAACCGTAAGGTGCAGCCAGGTTTATAGATTATCAATCTCTCCTTCAAATAAGAGGGAGCATTTCCAAATAGACACTTGTGGCCTATAGTAAGGATCTTACATTATATTCATGCTGTAACAGGGAGGCAATGTAGCTCTTTCCGAACCCTCGGTATTGGCTCTCTCCTAGGAATGTTACATACCATACGTATAGCTTTGTTTTGAACCCTCTGCAAGAGTCTGAGGCACTCCATACTTACCCCGCCCAGCAAAGAGTTGGTAGGATGACCGCTCGAACAAGCTCCTCACAGTTTTTCTGGGTGACCAGGGAGCTAAGCTGCCTCAAGACCCTCAGGTAGTAATGAGAGTTTTTTAATACATTGTTTACATGGGCTTTGGCATTTAACAATGCTTCCATGTATACCGCAAGCGATTTTACCTTGTCCAGGACAAGGATGCTACTTCCCTCTATGTCAAAACTCTTGTAGTCTTGACTCAGCAAACTTCTTGTATGCTTGGACCCATAGATCAGCAACTCCGTTTTATAAGAGTTTAGACATAACCAATCAGTGGACATCCAATCCTTAACAGTCATGTATACTTGGTTGAGCTTTTGCTGATCTATTTCATGATTCCCATGATCAACTGAAAATCATCAGAATAGTTGGTGAACTGGAAGCCAAGCTTCTCCATCTCCAGGCACAAAGATCTAATATAGATGTTAAACAATGATGGGGACAGGCAAGAACCTTGTATAACCCTGTACAGAATCAGCGTAGGCTTCCAATACAGCATCCCCCCAGCTGATTGTGGATTTTCTACCACCAAGAAAAGAGCCCATCCACTTGATCACTTTTTCCGAGCAATAACCTGTAGGTGCTAATGAGTTAAGTAGCCTTTTGTGATCAAGCAGATCAAAGGCTGCTGATAAATCTGATAGAATCAGCAGCCTGTGCTGCTGTTATCTAAAACTGATAACATCTGGGTACAAAGATCCAGAAGTGCGCTCTCAGTTCTGTAGTTACTTCAAAACCCAGACTGTTTCTCATGAAGGACTTCTGTGACTTCCATGTGGTGCTGCAACTGAAGAGTTGCCATTTTATATATGACTTTGAGCAAGAAAGGAGTGTTTGTTATGGGCCTGAGATTAGGTAGTTCCTTTGAGTCTAATCCAGGTTTCTTAACTAAAGGAGTCACCACCACTTCCTTAATTACCTCTGGAATGGAGCCTGTTGCAAAAGACGCATTAGTGAATAATCTGAAGAAAGGGCCGAACATTTTCCTGTTCTCCAAAATACTATTAGGGGGTAAAAGATCCCCCAAGCAACTAGTTGGATTCAAGACCCTTAGAAGGTTCTCTATGTCCAAATCGGACACAGGTCTGAAGTTAAATAAAGTTTGGAGGCTCTGGCGATCATTAGTCCCAACAGTGTCCACTGGTTCTCGGGCGGCTAGTGTATCAGGCTAGTGTATCAAGATCTTGGCTATTTTTATTTTGTGCCAGCGTGATTTTTTTCTTCGAAAGCGTTCTGTACTTTAATACAATATTCTCTATTAGGCACTGAATATCTTTTCAAAGCCCTGGGCTTCTCCCCATTTTTTAATATTTGGAACAACTTCTTAGTTTCATTTTCTGCCTTATTTATTTGTTAATTGTAGTAATTCTTCTTTGTCGCCATGATTTTTATTTTATATTCTTTTTTGATTTACTGTCCAGGCATCTTTATTTTTCTCCATTTTATCTTTGACCCAGATACGCTCAGCCTGTCTCTTGGCCTGCTTGTGCAGTGTAAGATCAGGGGAGAGCCAACTATGATGATTAGGGCGATCTCTTAGTTCTTAACTTGAATGGAACAGTTCTGTTCAAGAAAGCTTCCACGTGCGTACTATATTTCTCTACCAGGTCTTCAGGGGAATCATGGTATGTTGTTATGGTCATAAGTCCATCAAGACAACTAGTTCATTCTGGGAGCTTCATTTTCTGGAAGTTCCTACTACGAATTTGCTGTGACGTACTATGGCTGTGCTGCCGAGGTACCAGCAGCTGCAGTCTACATATAATAAAAGAGTGGTCAGACCATGTACAAGATGTTTCCACAGTGGTCACCCCTATGTTCCTGACTGATAACCAATCTAGGGCATGCCCCTTTATGTGAGAGGGATATGAGTTTTGCATATGGATGTCCGTATTCTTCAACATGACTTCCAACTCCATGGCTATCTTATCCCTAGGGTCTTCCTTCCAATGGTTGAAATCATCCAGCAATATGGTGGCGCAGTTAGGTTTATGTAAGGGGGAGAAAGGGATGTTCATTTGTTCGTTACTTTTAGAAGGAAGTACACAAGACAAATCAGCATTTGCCTATCAAACAAATTAATCAAGCAGGGAAAATAATCAGAGAGAAGAGAATTTCCAATAATTAGGCTGGCAAAATATAAAGGGTGCCCATCTTTTAAACCCAACAATATTTAATGAAATATTCCATGGAAAACAGAATCCAAACAGAACCCTTTTATGTGGTCTTGTGGGTACGTGTCTGCACTTTAAACATGATAACCTGGGGTGAAATCCTAGTAGCCAAACACTTGAACAAGCAAACTTTTTTTAAATGTTGGCCTCAAAAACACACATTATGGGTTGCCCCGACACCCCTGAAAAAAAGGGGGTGGATGCAGTCCACCCGCGTGTATCCTCGACTTGTGGCCTGAAAATGAACACAGGGGCAGAACCAGTGAAAATAACCCATCCAGTCTGCAGTATCCCAACCTCTCTTGCCACATCCTGAGTAAATAGTCAATACTCACTTTCCCTGTCGTTCTTTCCCCTCCAACTCCCATTTTGGCTTTCATCAATAGTTTATTTGATAGAGATAACTTGAAAAAGAACACAAACCATAGTAAAGTACTCACACAAATATATAAATCCTTATAGAAATATGCTAGGCAAAATGTTTTCAATGGTGGCATTATCCACTCCCCCCACCTTGAATGAAAGACCGCGAATACCAGAATGCAATTCAGCATAAGGCAAAAAAAAAATGGCCTGTTGATTTTGAAAATGTACTTTCAAGACTTAAAAACTCATACCAAAATATACATATAACGTAAGGAAAATGTAACATTCTACCTAAAGTAAATGCTTTTTGGCTTGGTAAATATGAACAGATGAAAATAAGGCAGATAGCTCAGAACGGTTTTTTGTGATATGTTTAATTCTCCTGGAAGAGGGCACAGATTGTAAGCAGCTAACTGGTGCTTTGCATGTGCTTTCAAAATAGAAATGTCCCTTTGCAGTTCTTAACACGGAAAAGTGAACAACGTCTTGCCTAAAACAATGGTCTCTTTAATGGTCCATAACTTGTAAATCGTTCACACGTGAAATGCTCTGCTTGAAGAAAAAAATGATAAGCTATGCTTACGAGGCCTGCAGACTCTAGTCTCGAGAGTTTCGCAGCAGGAGGTTGAGAGGTGACACGTTGCCTCACTAGGACAAACAAAAAGGCAGCCACGCCTCGTACATGGAGGTAGGACAGTCCCTTTTGAAAATAATATTTCTTTTAAATGCTGGAAGCTGGCAGCTGGTGCCTGCGGGGCCTCTATGGTCGACTGCACACACTACCCATCTCGGGACGGCCCTGGCTGCCAGTACAATGCGGGTGCTGAGCAGGAACCCTGTGCTCAAGAACTTTCCCGTTCGGCACCTTCATTGTTAATGAGGGGGCCGCCGAACTGGAGATGTGTCCTGATCTGACCCTGAAAAGAGCCACCAGGGGCAAGCTGCACTCCCCCCACCCCCCCACACCCTATGCTGGGTACACCACTGCACATGGAGAATCCGTATGGAAGCAGTTAGGAAGAAATATTAGTCTTCAAAATGATGCAAGGTCAGCATGCATTCTAAAGTGCTTTACTTTTCGCGATTGCTCTGCAGACAAAGCCCCCGGTGCTCTTCCGCTGTTATCTCGGCTGCCATGCTAAGGTGCAGGTGGAAACAACCTGTTTCTCACTATTGGATAGTGGACGGAAGCCGGTACTTCCTCATACCAGCCTGCTGGTGGCTGTGTTGGATTGGTCGTTGTAGTGCACCTTCCTTTCACAGTTTCTTCCCAGCCCTCTGGCAGAGCTAGGCTCTTTCTTCTGCATCTTCACTGCAGGGCCATTTTCTCGAACAACCTCCAAAAGTATTCCTCAAGGTCAGAAAATTAGATTTGTGAAAGTTGTGCCAGGGAAGAGGGCATAGTAACAAATATTCAGTGGATAAATCGACTGTATTTAAGCACTCTTTGGCAAATTATGGCACGTTCTGTGATTTCACCATCTCACCATGTTCTGTAATTTGACTCAGTACCCATTGAATGCTTGCAAATGTGTTAAACTGATGAACGAAACTCTTTTTTGTATGGCTGCTTAATGTAAGAGTGTGCAAACACTAACGTTTACGTGCCCCCCTTGCCCCCTCACCCTTAAGCCCCTCACCGACCTCACATACATGTCCGGGGCATGCAGCAGCTCCTATATCCATCTCCCCAGCCAGGATACTGCCTCCTGACAAATGGGATCTCTCCACCCATAGTATTTAATGGAAGCTTGGTTTTCCCATTGAAGCCAATGGCTGGGATGTTTTCCACATCTTCCCAAAGAAAAAAGTGTGGATCACAAGATAAGTCCAAACAGCTTTGCTGCTGGTGCCCAAAAAGTGAATTCCCCATTTTTGTCTTTGTCGTCTATATGTTGGTTTTTTACTTGTCTGTCGCCCTTGATTTGAGGGCACTATGTGTTGTTCATTCTGTATTTCTTTTTGCTATGTGTGCACCTCTATGCCCTCGATGCAGTACACATGAATAAATAAATAAATAAATACATGCAGTTGGTAATTCGTTCCAAAATGGCTTGGGTGGTGAAGGGAAAGATGGAACACGATTTGAGTGTCATCAGCAAAGATGTGGCAGTGAAAGCCAAAATACAAAATAAGTCCGCCTAGGACAAGGGGAATAGAGGGTGAAAAGCAGAGGCTCAAGGACTTGTCCTTGGGGGATGCTAAGAGGGAAAGGGGCAGGGTTAGAGGTATACACATTACACACGATTTTAAAGCAGGGAACCACAAAGTGGGAAGCAATCTAGGCTAGAGCAGATTTGCAAAATCCAAGGTTTTGGAGAGCGAGGAGAGAAGAACGTCAAAAGAATCAGAGAAGTCCAAAAGGTAGAGCATAGTGGAGGGTTCGGAGTGGGGAGCATCAGAGAGAAAGTTGGAGACATGCATCAGTGCAGTTTTGGTTGAGTGTTTACTACAAAAGGCAGGTTGAAGTGGATCTCCAAGGCAATTATCCTCCAGGTACTTGGTGATGTGGTTGAAGACCACCCGCTCAAGAACCTTTTGAATAATGAAGCAGAGGCAAATTGGGTGATAGTTAGCTGGAACGTTTGGGTCAGCAGAGGGTTTCTTCAAAAGGGGTAGGGTAGTTGCCGCTTTGAAGGAGGCGGGAAGAGCCCACTAGAGACAGAGAAAGGGAGAGGAGGAGTGGGTGAAGGGGGAAAGGGCAGGTGATTGGTACTAAGCCTTTGAATGTTTAAGGAGAAAACGGGTCGCTAGGAGCCCAAGTTGGGTAGGCGCTGTGAAAGATGGGTGTTAATTCATTAGGAGAAGTAGGGTAGAATCGGCCAGGAGTAGAAGGAGTAGAGGGGAGAGGTGGTAGACAGAAGGGGTGTTGGGGAGGAAGAAAGAGGCATTTTGTGAGAGTGACATGAATTTGAGTGTTTTTACAGGAAAAATAGTTGTCATTAGCGAAGGAGGCTATGTTTAGTGGTTGTGGGGTGTGAGCAAAGCTTGGAGGGTAGATAGTTTATTGTTATAATGTACAAAATGTTGAATGTCTCTGCCATGTCAGGCTTTTTCTGCCACTCTGCCCCATGGGTGCCACGTCTCATTGTTCTCTGTGATCATTAGTTATAGGTCCATAGATCCCACCCTCTTTAGATGCCGCCACTCAGTGAATCCTACAATTTTCGGACGTTTGTGAAATACAGTCATGGAATCCTACGGGGTCATTATGACCCTGGCGTTAAGGGTTTAACAGCGCCGTAAAAGGTGTTGGCGCCGTTAAACCCTTAACGCCTGATTACGAGGTCCCTTTGCGGTACCAGCCGTTAAAGTAGGGAGCCGCAAAGGGACCTCGGTGCTAATTACGGTACCGCAATTTGCGGTACCGTACTTAGCGCCTTCCCCAGTCCCATTGAGCCCTATGGGGCGAAAATGGGAATGGGCAAGGGCCATGGTGGAATGGGGAAATACCGCCCCGCCAACCTTGGAATGGGGCGGTATTTCCCCATTCCACCATGGCGGACTCGTTACAGCACCGGCACCAACCATGGTGCTAATAGCACCATGGTTTATTGCCGGGGTTGTAATGAGGGCCCTAAATCCCACTCTTTTTGCACACTGGGGTACTGGAGCCTAAGGTCTTACGCTCTTTGGATATCACATTCACTCGATCTGAAGATTGCCTACCTCACGGTCTCCAAGTAACAAGGTACATAGTTGCAGGATTTGATTTGTCATTTCAGTGCCCACCCGGAACTGTTATACATGGACCGTGCATCACACACCCCTCTGCTCTCTGAAGCCTGTGTTCGCCTGTTCCTGGGTTCCTTTGTCACTGCATGCCACGATCCGTGTGCCAGGATTGGCAGAGCGGTTTGATGAGCATGCACTGAAAGCAGCTCCTGGGGGTTGGGCATCAACCAGCAAGCAGGTGCTACACCTGGGGAAGGTGGAACTAGTGCACAGCATGCCAAAATCTAACTTCCACATTAGATACAAACTATGACTCTCCATTATGTATGACCGATAATGCTCCTAATGTCATCCTTAATGTCACCTATATGTGTCCTAATGCTCCGTTATACACATTCCTAAACACACGTGGGCAACAGCAAGTAGGTGTGTCGAAGGCAGCTCTTAGAGGCTGTTGGCGTGACGCTCTCCGGGCCCTTGCAGAAGCTATATAGTCGCCAGCGTTTTGCAGCCGTGGAACATGGTTGAGGTTGTATGGCAGAGTTCCCGTTGATCTGTCATCTGAGGGTTAAAGGGTGTTGCTTCATCGAGGTCACGTGCACAGCCTGTGGCTGAAACTGTGTGGGAAAGGAAGGGAGCACATTCCTAAATCCTATAGTTCCCCCAGTCTTTTGTTGTTCTAAAACTGACAAATGACTCCTGCAATAGAACATCGGAAAAGGGTTTGCAATACTCAGAATGCAGCTAGACTGTGGTTTTGTCTGTAGTTAAGGAATCTTCCCCCCCCAACCACCACCCACATGCACCAACCCGCCTCACATTCCCTCCTGACAGTCTCTATTCCACAATCGAGTACCACGATTAGGCAACATGTGTTCTGAGAAAGAAGCCACACTGATGCAATAAAATAAATCAGCTTGTTCCTTGCCACAGCTGGAGGAGATCCACTTTTGTTGTGAAAAAAATAAATATATAAAATAATTTAATGGCTCCTGCGATTGCAAATGACTTCCTGATGTCCACCGTTAAAAGGCTGATGGTAAACTGCTGGATGCTCCACATTTTGTTGGCATGGTGTGTTCCACGCATGTACATATCGGTGATCATGCAGCTATAAGGGGCAGTTCGCTGAGGTTGTTGCAGCGGACGGCAAACAGGTTTCAGATGCTAAAGGTAGAGTAGGCCCAGCAGCTCCATCTTGCCTGTCATTGTGAAAACTAGCGCCATGTTTTCCTTCTAGTGACTCTAAGACGTCCATTAGTCCTTGTTTGCAAGGACTGTGGTAATTCAAGGTCTTCTCGAAGCTCCTCAAGATGTAGTCCAAGTGATTCAATGTGCAGAGGATAAACCAGCCACAGGCCTGAGGTGGTGGAGACATATCACAGCAGCTCTTCACCACTTATGTTGTGTTCCTCTTTGATGTCTGTGTACAATTTCGCATTTGTGCAGATCAGGGGTCTCCAAGAATGATTTGCATGAACTAAATCCCCTCCATGGTGTCAGGGTATCCGAACAACCCCGCTTTTACTATAGTGGATCCAAATGGGAGTTGTTTACATAGTCAGTGGCTATCCGTAAAACCCTATGTTGTTGGGGGGCTGTAGAGTCATGCTCTGAGTCCCTTGCTCTGCCTCACACACTAAACAATACCCACGCCAACAAGCCCAGTAGCTTAATGGGCAGAGCAAACGCTGTACCTGGACAGTCATATCTCATTCAGAAAAAACCACCCCACCATTAGCACGGCTACGTTGCTGGATATACCTAAACAAGGACTGATTACTCTGGCCGCGATCGTTCAGGTTTGCCACCACCTCCACAAAAGCCTAATTCTGCCCCTGCTCGATAACATGCATGCGATCGACGTCAGGACCATAAACATCCTCCTCACTTGTTAAAACCCCACCAAACAAACCTTCACTTGCAGCCCTCTAGTAAGAACAATATCAGCCAACCCATGATCACCACACCCAACAATGTCATTGCATAGCCAACCACCCCTGACCCATGACATACCCAGCAACTCCTCACTCACCACACCGAGCCGCATTCCCACATAACCAGCCCCCAGGCAAACAGCACCCAGCACTATCACTGCATATCTAGCCACCCCTACCTCATCACACTCAAAAGCATCACCTCATAACTACCAACTCCTTACTCAGCACACAGAACCACATCTCCACATAACCAGTCACCAGACACGCAACACGCAGCATGGTTACTGCATAACCAGGAAAAACATCAGCTCCTTACTCACTGTGTTGGGCCATATCACCACATATCACCACTTACTTTATCCATAGCACCATAACAGTTCCCAAACTAATCACACCTAGCAGAACCACCATATTTCCAGTTCCCAAACTCATCACACTCAGCAATATCACTTCATAGCAAGTAATACCTCACCAAACTCTGCACAATTACCATTTAACCACCAGCTCCTTACTCACCACACTGAGCTATATTGCAGTTTAACAGTCTCCAAACTCACCACACTCAACAATATCTCTACATAACATTTTCACATACAGCCCACACCCATCAATATCACTGTAGTCACCCCTGCCTCATTAGCCTAATAGCATCACCACATGCCCTACGCCTCCCTGCTCACCACACTGTGCCCTGGACCAGGTGCTGCATGAATATCATGTGCTGGTGATGGGCCTCCTGCTTGCTGGTGTTGCTGGATCTCCCATTGGGATATGACCCAATCGACGGTGCGTTGTTCCTTGATATCCTTCTACATCGGATGGTCATTATGGGTCGAGACATTGAGTAGTTCCATTCCTTCCAGGACAACTGCTTGCATTGGGTCACTGCAAATTGGTCAACTCCGGTGCTCTTTCCCAATGACTTTTGGTGTGCCCCAAAGGTTGATCCTGTCATCCATTTTGTTCAATCAAGAAACTGCTGTGGTATCTGGTAGCAGGGGCACCGCCATGCATCCGTTCACTGATGACACCGGGCTTTACCGGAAACTTACATCTGAGGGCGTAGTCAACATCTCTAGAACTGCCTTCAAGGCAGCAAATATTTGATGGATTCACATTTTTTAAAGCTGAAGGAACCCAAAATAGAATTGTTTTTGTTTTTTGATCCTGCTCCACAGGTTGCTATTCTGTCAAGGATATCCGGCATGTCAGTTTCATGCTCCATCAGCCTTCGCTTTCCAGTTAAATCTTTGGCTTTCACTTTGCATCCTAGACTTTCCTTTGTTTCTCACATAAACCCTTGGTGGAAGGTTGCACATTTCCATTTGTTTTCTATGAAGGATATCTTTGGCTCACTTGTGTCTTTTGATTCAGGCTCTGGTACTTTCGCCATTGATTGTGCACCCTCCCTTGGAAACGCTGTTGGATGCTGCAGCCGGGTTAGTTGCTAGTAGGTTGTTAGTAGCCGCTAGTCCAGGAGGATTTCCCCTGTTCTGAAGCACTAACAGGCAAGGGTCCTTTTGAAGGTCATTTGCAGAACTTATACAGCTGATCCCTACCAGGCGCCCACTTATTTGGCCAATAGATTGGGGATTTCTGAGGGATAAGGGATGAGCAATAAGAATATTCTCCGTCTGGATGTCCCCAGACTCTGATGGGTCTCTTTCTCAAGAGATCCGTGTCCAGTGCAGTTTCCATGTGCTGGAACTTCCAGCAGATTTTCCTCTGATTGTCTGTTACGATTTCAGGAAAATTGGAAATGTTTGGTTGTGGAATAGAATCTTTACATTATAAATGTGTATTTTGTTAGTGTTTGGTTTTTATTCTCTAAATTGAGCTGGCTTGTTATTTATGGCTTTTGTTTTTATGTGTTTTTTGACATATGGGGTAAAGTATCCTGCATGATAAATTGGCACAGGTAGTATAGCTTAGTGGCAACGCGTTTGCGCAACACACGTTCGACTCCCAGGTCCGCGCTTAGAATCATCTTCAGTACTAAGCACGTTATAAATAACCAATTACAATAAGGATATTGCAAGTTACAAAGGCGTACTGTGACCAGCACAAGACCTTAGTCAAGTGTATTTTTTTGGCCTCTATATGAATGCTTTTCTAATTCACATAACCAGGCCCCACCACAAAAGTAAAAACTGTTGGCCAGAGCATCACTTCTGGCTCTTCCTTCACTTGCATTGTTTGTATATCACAAAGGGAAGGTGGCTGAATGCCATCTGTGTCTTTGACCCTCATTATGATTTTGCCGGTCCAGAAAAAATGACGGTAATTCCGACACCAGCCTTTTTTCCAGACCAGCAAAACACAAGTTTGACAGTGAGGGGCCACGGATCTCCCGGCAGGCCTGAATCACTGGCACTGGTTCAGGCAAATCCAGCCCATAGAGTGGGACTCCATGGAATGTTAAATGTTAAATGTTAATGTTAAAGGTATTTGTACCGCGCACCGTCACCAACGGAATTGGTCCCCAGGCGCTCTGGCGGATCTGCAAACGATAAGATGGGATGGGTTAGTAAGGTGAAGAGGGAGAAGGATAGTGAGAGGAGTGGTGTTCTGTTGGCAGCTTCAACTCGGTATACACCAGGTGCTGAGCTTTGGTGCAGGTATTGGATCGGTGTCAGTCCGCGTGTGCTGTTGCTCCAGCCTATGTGTTGTTGGAGACTTAATGTTGTCTCCGCCACCCGTAATAGCGGCAGGGACAGTAAGGCAGTTTTGCCGGCATCCTGCCGGTAATAGCGGCACAACTAAACTGTTACGAGGGCTTCCAATAAAACATGCAGACCACTCTTTGTGGCAACATTATGCAATATGGCAGCTGTAGCTACGATCTTGCAGCACGTTACTGATGCATTCAACTGTGCCCTTCACTCTCGTGGAGGATGTGAACTTTACTATTCAGAAGGTCGGCCCCACATCAGACTGTGTCCTATGAATGCTGTGTTCAGGCATTGCCAACAACTTGCACATTGATAAAGTGCTGTCCCTTCCGGTTCTTATAGAGATGCCCTATCTGCTAAGGGGCAGAGCGCGATGTGGGTAGGATCTATTGTGCCGATCACGTTAGGGGAATTGGCAGTAGCATGGTGATCTTCCTTCAGATGCTGGAGCTCTGCGGGTGTGCCCGGGGAGCTCGTGTGAGTACTTATGTGAGCGAGCATGGCATTGAGAAATTGATGGAAGCAGCGTGAAGGGCACTTTGTGACATTCAACCTGCCATGGCTGAATTCCATGAGGCACCTGCATGTGTTGGGAAAGCCTGACTGCACTCGGGGTCCCACAATAACAAAGGATCTAAATCTTGGATCATGTCATATATGATCTGCTTCCTCTGCCTTCATCCTCCATGTACCGCCTCCTCACACTGCTCAAAAAGTGTAACCCTTTCCTTTTATATGTGATTCCTCCTAGGTCTATTCCCACTGTCAGCATCACGTATCTGCACATGTCTACACACAGCATACAGGCCTGCCACTTGGGGTGTTCTGAGGGCTTTCTCTTAAAAAAAAAATATATCACCTGTTTACCCTAATAAACAACTTTTACGCATTTTTCTTTTTTTTTTGTTAATAGCAAATGTTTTGAGAAAATCATTTGTGATCCCTTATTTGCAAACCAATATCTTTGCATTGCAACATAAGCATGTTTTCACAGTGCTTTTGCACTGTTTGCAAAAAACTCTGTATAGTGCCATGGTACATTGTATTCGCATTTGGGTTTGCGCCCAATTTTGAATTCAAAGACACATTGTACTTCTGGCCCACTGTGTCAAAATACTATGAACAAAAACAATATTCGCACCGTGGCAGCATATATTTTCAGTGCTCTGGGTAGATTCTACTTGCACCCTTGGCATATGATGTATTCACCCCTGTTATTTCCTGGCGATGCAGCTCCCTGGCATATGGGTGCACCCATAACACACTATGGAAGTGCCCTACTTACTTTCGTGCTAAATTAGCCTTGTGTCTGCTTTTGTGAGATTGTGGAGCTTTTTTTTATTAATGGCACACGTTGTATTATCTGTGACGATGTCCCTTCCTGTGATGTCATCGGGATCAAAGGTGGCATGATGTCACTTCTTGAAATGGCAAGGAGATCAAAGGGTGTTTGCCATAACTTCAGTTGATGTTTACGAGGTCAAAGAGCCTTTGATGTCACTTCTTCTGTGTTTTGGCGAATTGACAGCATTTCAACAGCATCCAGTTGTCCCCTGCTCCTAGCCAAAGAGCAAAAGATCATCAAATGGAGGACATACAGGAAATGTTGACAGCTTATCTACAAGCCAGTATTCAAGCAAATGCACTGAGAGGATACTAAATGGCAGAAGTAGCGCTACATAAGACAATTTTACATTAAGTCAGTCATTGAGACGCTTAAAAGCCTCGTGACAAAGAAGCAATACTACTGCGGGGACCTTTGTGGGACACAAGGGGCACTAACGTCAATATGATCATAAGAGCACAGAATTGATAACAAGTGATTTAGTGAGTGAATGGGTGAAGGAGTGAGCAGGCCCAGTGTGGCTCATTAGATGGAAGAACTCCTCAATTGTGCTGGTGGCCTACCAAGACATCACAACAAAAAATCTTTCAGATCAGTGAGGAGGAACTTTGGGTGAAACTTCACAGGCAGCAGGTTTCACGACTTCTGATCAAGAAGTGAGAACCGCATGGTTGACCCCAAAAAGGGGCCACCTTCAATGTACTAATTTTGCCAGCATGTGTGCCTAACCTTTTGCTCGCAAATAGCTTAGGCAGAAGAAGCCAGACTTAATTAATGAATGACGAACACAGTTACACTTTACTGAGGCCTGAAATCAAATGAACACCAGTCTTTGTAGCTCCTCGTAGATGATTGATGAATGGGGAATGAGGAAGGCATGCTGGCAGACTTGCAGTACTGCTCTATCCTAAGGCTCTACTGGCAGGAGAATTTGCTAAACAGGATAGATTTGAAGGACATTATCAGTATCTGAGAGACAGGAGCCGCACGCTGCATTTGGAGAGAGGAGTTTATTTTATGACACATACACGGCCAGAACATTTTCTGCCATTCTAGTGAGAAAGGAAGATAACCAACCAATACAGACAAAACCGAGAAACTGTGTCCTCTGACTTGAAGATAAAATGCAAGTGCTAATAATAATGTAATTTATTGTGCCTTTTTATGCAAAGCGCATTACATAGAACGTGCTTATGTACAATTATTATCATCCATTGGACATTGGTGGTATATGCTATTGATTGATGTCAAAGGCAGTAGGGGAATGTCCCACCATGAGATCCCACCATGATCCCAGGCCATGAATCTTTTGTTTCCCCTTCTAGTTGGTGAAAGTGTGCATCCTGCAGAGCTATGAAAGACAGCAACTCTTTGCTTGGGTAAATTAAATTACACTTCTAAAGAGCAGTCAACCTTCTTCCTGGAAGGAGCTATATGTGGCCATTTGCAACTGGTTTTAGAAATCGTTTTGGAACTTCTTTGCAAACCCTTCTTGCAGAACATTTCAAATGATCTAGCAAAGATTGAGCCTTTAGGTGAATGCTTGGAACTGTTGAGAAAAGCGCCCCCAAGTCCAAAGGTTTTGCACCCCTGTTTGTCCAAAGTGGTTTCTTTCAAGTTGATTTGGAAATCTGTAACCATTCCATTGAGACCAGAGGGAGAATGTCAAGCATACACTGATCTAGAAGGAGGTTCTAAGCGTCCTCAAGGACCTGGTCCTTCTGAAGGTTCCATGTGTTAATATCCCCTCAAAATTATCGCCATAGAAAAATATTGCCATATTTTTGCAGCGATATTAAGCCAAGGAATCTGCGGGGGACACCCCCACAACTCCCATAATTTTTTTTATGGAGGGTGGGATCCCCACGCCATCCCCAGTCCCAATAACCCCATACATTATCCCCACTAATAATATTGCCTATGGCCTTATCCCATAGCCATATATATAGCGATATTATTGATGGGGATAATATTACCTGATACCCTTCTGAGGGGGTTTGTGTTGCACGGCTTGAGCAGGGTGCAGAGATCTTTTAGAGATTTCAAAGAAAGAACTATATTGCTCTGTTGTGTGCTCTTGACTCAGGAATTACTTATTTAGCCAAGGGTCCACTACATCTTAATCCAGCTGTGGCTCAGCCTTGACTTCATATACAGTAGAGTACACTGAATGAGGTGGAACCAAGACATTGCTGCTTATTTTTGGTGTAAATCTAGACAAGGCCCCCGCATGCATCCATTGTAATGACCAATGTAATGTCCCTAGACCCATGTCTTGAGGACCTGCTTAGATGGTGCTTTCTTATTCCTTGACACCGGATTGAACATCTCATTCTGCTTAATTCTAGCGGAATCCGAGAAGACTTTCTCACTTATCCTGAGGTCCGATGTGCTCTCTAGCTGGAGAGGAGTGCCACAGAGTTTGAAACTCTGAACACAAGTGAGGGGTATCCAGTGATGCATTTGCCTGGGAAAAGGTCACCAGCGGGCACATTTCCCCAAATGTGCATTCCCACGAAAATCAAGCACTTTCCCCAAATATTCTAGGACTGGAGTTAGAATAGTAATGAATACCTGACGTAGAATATGTGGGGGAAGGCGTTTAGAAGTGCAGGGGAAACATTGCCTACCTGGCGACTTTTTCCCATGGGACATTTTCACATAGAACTTGAGTGAGGTAGTACCTCAAGCCAAGTGAGCATTTTTCTTGCTCTCTCGAATATCTGGAATCAGAGAAAGACAAGATGGAGGGTTGGCCAACCGGTGTCTTTTCCTGGGTGAAATAACCTCATCAGGAAGCGTGTGTGCTTTAAAAAGACAAGAGTCATTATGAGTTTGGCAGTATCGGTAAAACACGTGTGAGTTGGAAAAAGCACGTTTAATACCTCTCCTTCAAATTCTGATTTTTCTAGGTACTTTTTTGTGGAGGGAAATTACTCTGCACAAAACCATTCATTCGTGTGGTATTATCCTTGCGGTATTCAGTAATATTTTAACAGGTGGGTTTAGACCCTTCCCATTATAGCATGCAGTAACAGTATCAACGTTTGCTAATACAGTTAAACTCGTAATGACCCCACAAGTGTGTACTTGGGGCAAGCCATATAGGAAGATCTGCATTACAGAATCTAAATGACTCATCAGAAGTGAACTGCAAGAATCAATAAGAAATAATGTGTAACACATAAACATTTGGGCTCTGGGGTCCTACATATGGACCCGCTAAGTGCATTGACTTGTACAAAGGGCATCGCGCTTAGTGGGGCCGGGATGGGGCAAATGGGGGAGATTTCTCTATTTCCAAAAACACACAGTCCTATACCATCCCAAGAATGGTCACATTTGAGAAAAAGTTCCTGGATTTCATAGTGTCAAAGCTCACCCTCTTAGTGTTCCTTAGAGTTCCCAGTATCCTGGATGGAGGAGATAGTGGGCCTCATTCCGAGTATGGCGGTAAGGGATAGCGGCCACCGGTAACGAGACCGGTGGCGGTATTCCCTCACCGCCATACTCTGAGTTCCCTCTGCGCCCTCGCCCTTAACGCCTGCTTTGAGCAGGTGTTAAAGTCGAGGGCGCAAAGGGGCCTCCAAGCCAATAACGGTGACCGTAATGAACGGTCACCGTTATTTGCATCTTCCCCATTCCCATTGAGCCCTATGGGGGCTCATTTGGGAATGGGGAAGAGCCTTAGTGAATGGGGAATTACCGCCCCGCCAACCTTGGAATGGGGCGGTAATTCCGCCATCCACCAAGGCGCTGCCGGTCCGGGTACGGCGTCAACCAAGGCGTTAATAGCGCCATTGGTTAGCGCCGTACTCGGAATGAGGCCCAGTGTCTTTGTGGAAGGGGCCAATGCCAAGCTCATCCTTTAAGTGTTCCTTAGAGTCCCCAACCTCCTGGAAGGGACGCCATTTGGGGGTTGCCAGCGGTCGCAGTTGCCACCTCTGCACCCTCGGCCGCAACCCCTGCGATCTCCTTTGCAGCCCCAATATTTCTTTTAAACAAAAAAAATATTTCTTTTTCTTTTTAATAGAAAAAAAACGGAAGGTACTTTCCTGGTGTCCTGGCCTTTCTGACAGAATGTTGTCTCTGTGAATAATGTCAAGTAGAAGGGATGGGAACCACTTGTTTTTCTGGATTGGGTAAATAAAACCCCTGCTCCATTCGCACTGGCAATAACAATAATGATTTTCTGAGCACAAACCTTGCAAAGGTGGAGAGTGGGGCATTCAATACCACTATCGTAAGATCCACAAATACAGCTACCATATCCACAGACTAGTCACAAGTCACCCCCAACCTCATGGCTTTTCTAAACACTTCTTGTTTTTGAGTAATATGCAATACATTACAGTTAATTCTTGGAGCCCAGGAACAAGCTCAGCTAGTCTTTGTCCATTGTGCAGACGTGATTTAAATTTAGTTTTTAAATGTAAGCTCCTGGCCTTGTGGACAGGAAAAATGCACGTGAATTTTTACTAAACGGAGCGCGGCCATTGGCTGCCAGGTATCAGATGCCTTCTTGGTGAAAGTAATTCAAATGGGAAAGGCGTGTCGAATGCAACTTTTGCGTGGTGTCTCTCCCATTCGTTCCCTAGAGCTGAGGGAGGTCGGTGGTAGCAACCAGGCGGAGAGCAAGCACACAGACCCGAGCATGGCTGGTGGGTCACCGTAAGATGCCACTTGGCCAGCAGTGGGCACTGTCTCGAACAGCGCTGTCCCACAGGTAGGAGGCTGTGCTTGGGCGTGTCCTCTTCGCTCGTTGGACGATAGGTTATAGTTTGTGTAGAGCACAAATGGATATGTGACACATTAAATTGTACAATGCCCATTATTAAAAATGCAGGTTTGAGTCCTCGCATTACGGCGTTGCCGGAGCAGAGTGCAACATTATTGGGTCAGCCTGAAGTGAGCTTTCTCTCTCTGCTGTCGCTAATGTAGCTATCCGAAAAGGGAGACAAAAACACTCATCAAGGGGTAGCCGTATGATGTCAGCTGTCTGAAGTTTCATCTTTCATCTTTTCAGGCTGGGGAGATGGTGGTGGAGAGGAGGGGTTGATCTGCTGCAGAGGCGTTGCTAGGGGGGCTAATGGGGCTGTAGCCCTGGGTATTTTGGTTGTAGCCCAGGAGCTAGAATCAAAAGGCTAGCTAGCCTCAAGTCCCGACAGTCTCAACATTGGCGTAGCGCCGGACCTATTTCAGACCTAGCAACACCCCTGATCTTCTGATCAGCACTAATCGTAGCAAGTGAAAGCAATGGTTTGCTACAAATGGTAACGGCTAAACAGTGCGAGTGATGGCCAGTGTGGGCATCTTCGCTAGGTGAATTAGTTTACACGGATTGCGACACACTGAGCAAGCAAATGTGCATTGTTGACTATAATCCAGAATGGAAGGGTGGCCTGGGCAACTGTATGGGGCAGCAGAGTGCTTTTGTGGATGCCTTCTTACAATAAGCATGGTGCATGCTGGGCATTTTAGTTGGCAATATTAAGTCTGACTGGTGGGGGGTGGGGGGGCGATAATGCCAGAATTGTACATTTTGTGCCTAGCATATTTCTATGAGGATTTGTGTATTTACTTTACTATGGTTTGTGTACTTTTCTATTTCTCTGTATAAAACAGAGTATTGTTGAAAGCCAAACATGGCGGTGAGAAGGGAAAGGATGAGCATGCAAGTGTCATCAAAGCACACGTCTCCTGTTTGGATGTTGTTTTCCTTGGAATACTTCATTATAAATTGTTGCATTTAAAAGGTGGACACTTTTTATACTTTGACAGCATAGTTATTGGAAATTCTACTCTCTTACGTTATTTTCCCAGTGTTGAATACTTTATTTGAAAGGCAAATAATAATTTGTCTTGTGCACTTTTCTAAAGGGAAAGGCCAATTGAACTAAATGTGTACATTTCACTTTAAGATATGTTCACTTACTGTGCATATATTAATGGGGGGCAGCTTTTGATTTTTGCTGTGTGGGCAGAAATTTCCACATTGAGTATTGCAAAGTAGCTGTGACCAACCCCAGATTGAAACAACACATTTTACAGCACGTTTTGCAGAAGGACATAAAAAAAACATATGATTTAAACTCTGAGCAACCCAGTTGTGACACAATATGCTGTAGACTCAATTGTGCAGTTACAATTGCCTTAGGAGGCTAAAGTAGCATATGCAAGGCAGTGTCCCTGGCGTATGTTGGTTCTAGTTTGCCTACCCCCCTCATAACATGACCCTCTCCATGGCATATTAAGGCAGTGCAGTTCCATTCTTAAAATGTGGTTGGTATCTAAAGAAGTCTTGTATCTGCTTTATGCTTTAGTTCCGTTTTGGTATTTCATGAAATGTAAGCTTTTGTGTGTTTTTATAAAACAGCCTGTTACTTTAGGTGCTAACAACTGGGTTAAATGTCATGGGATGGCATTGAGGTCAAAGGTAACATGACATCACTTCCTGTGAAGTCATTGGGTGTGTGATGCTACTTCCGCTACCCCTGGCATTTTGATGAAATGCTGTCCCTGCATCCTGGATGGAGATATAGTGTCTTCATGGAAGAGGCCAATGCCAAGCTCTGTCTTTGAGTGTTCCTTAGAGTTCCCAGCATCCTGGATGAAGGGGTTAGTGTCTTCATGGAAGGTGCCAATGCCTAGCTCTTTCCTTGAGTGTTTGTTAGAGGTCCCAGCATCCTGGAAGGAGAGGGTAGTGTCTAAGTGGAAGGGGCCTGTAGATGTTCACGTAACTCGAGGGTGCCACCTCCATCATGTTGGAATAACAGCAAGAATCCACAGTGCATGACACTGGTATCATCCCGATACCGCATCGAAGATATGAAAGATGTTATGCACTCAGACAACCTTATTGAATGTACCCTCGAACAGATGTGGTAGAAGGAAGTCTGCAGACACCACTGGACATAGAAGAGCTATAAGTAGAGTCTGACGTGTGTTTAAAGTGATGTCATGAAGAGAAGAGACGACGTGCTGAAACGATAGATGAATACTTAAAGAATGAAAATGTGAGTGATGTAACTAAGTAAACAAATATGTGAATATAAAGAAATCATATACACTGAGAAGATAAGAAGAGATGCAGTAGATGTATATATCCAGAAACACAAGGTAGATAAGATATGTGGAAGCTTGCTGCAATAGAAAATATAACAGGGAAAAAGCAGCCATGATGAGAAGATGGACGTCAGTTTCGTATAATAGTAAGCTAAAAAACCAGAGGAGAGAAATCAAGACTGCAGAGCTGACAGGCACTGAAATACAAATTTGTGCAAGAACAAAGAAAATGTGTTTGGCTATGGATCAGGGTTGCCACAGTAAGAAGCAACTGCAAGGCACAAAAGGAGTCAAAGCGGATAAGCCCTGTACTTAGGACATATTTCTCTTCGATTAAGCAAAGGATTAAACATTTGCAAGTATCAAGTATTGTGCAATTAAAGACATGGAAAGCACATGCAAGACACAGCAACCCAGTCTACAGAGGCCAAGGAGAGTAATAGCATCTAGTGTAATTGAATCAAATAGCACTAAATTCATAACGCTCCAGACGAAGATGTAACCTCACTCCCTTTAACGTTCTGATGAAACAGAACAGTCAGGAAGGTCAACCACTAAGAAGATTCCATGGTTTAGGGCCTTACTGATGGAAGAAGGTAGGCTAATTGGCCCAAGTGGACAGTTATATGACATTGTTTCTCACACCTGGGTTTAATTTTGCTTACGTGCTGCTAACGAGCCGAATGTCCAAGGTTGAGAGTACTAACCAATCATGAGGGCCTATGCAATAGTGCACTATACATTGTTGCCGAAGCCAATCCTTTGCTGTTATTCTGCTATTATCTGTATTATATCTAGTTAGTGGTTGTTCCAGGCATGCCTACTCGATAAGGAGCAGCCAATTATGTTACTAACAATTAAATAACCTATTGGTATATATGTTCCCTTAACCTATCCCTCCACCCTATAGGTTTTACTATTTGCCACATAGGATGGTGTCATAGCTGACGTACATTGAGGTATAAAGCCTTTAAGTCATTGAAATGTATTCAAGAGTGTGTGAGCTACAATCTGTTTGTTTGCCAGGTTTCCCTACTTTTTGAACTGATAATAAAGTAGTATTTTGCCATATTCTTTGAGTGTGTCTGGTTATTTCGGCCTGTAATCAATTATTGTGGTTATCCCAACCAGCACGTGGAATGATCCAGCTGCTACTACACAGGGCAATGCCAGGCTCTTTCTTTGAGTGTTCCTTAGACTTTCCATTATCCCGGATGGAGGATATAGTGTCTTCGAATACCAAGCTTTTTCCTTGAGTGTTCCCTGGAGGTCCCAGCATCCTGTATGGAGGGGTTAGGGTCTTAGAGGGGCCAATGGCAGCCCCTTTCTTTGAGTGTTCCTTAGAGTTCCCATTATCCTGTTTGGAGGAGTTAGTGTCTTAGAGGAAGGGGCCAACACCAAGATTTTTCTTTGAGTGTTGCTTAGAGTTTCCATTATCCTGGATGGAGGATATAGTGTCTTCATGGAAGGGACCACTGACAAGCTCTTTCTTTGAGTGTTCCTTGGCAGTCCCAGCATCCTGGAAGGAGGCGTTAGTGCCTTTATGGAAGGGGTCAATGCCAAGCTCTTTCCTTGAGTGTTCTTTGGTGGTCCCATTATCCTGGATGGAGGATCTAGCTTCTTCATAGACGGGCCCAACGCCAGGCTCTTTCCTTGAGTGTTACTTGAAGGGCCCAGCATCCTGGATGGAGGGGTTAGTGTCTTAGAGGAAGGGACCAACTGCAAGCTTTTTCTCTGCATCAGGCCTGTTTGTCTCCATACATACCGTAAAGAGTGGGGCGCTCAAGCTTTGATCTTTGAGATCCCTTTGGAGCAGACAGTGGTAAAAGTTGAAAGTGGCCCATGGGTTTGCCTCTCACTGGCCTCGAACCTGAAGTCTTATTTTTGTATTTATTTATCTGAAGTAAGCAAGCCTCTTTGAAGAGCGGGGAAAACCGATTACATTTTGGTGGAATACTAATCACAATGCTCTGCCACTTTCCATTTAGATGGCAGCAAAAACAAAAAATACCAATAATTAAGGGGCAGTATTAGGGGGTTTGGGCCAATAGGGTTCTAAATGCCAAACCTCGGCATCATATCAAGAAGTGCACCATCTATAACCAATGGCTGAGGATCCATAACTAAGGATAAAGGCCTGACTGGCCTGATTAAAATAATCCAACCAATACATCAGTTTCGCAAACCCACTTTGTGGGTATTTAGCCCAGAAGTCTGAAGTCTGGCTGATAAGTTGGTTTTTCACTGTCCTTTTGAACCACTTTCGAACTTCCGGAAAGTTGGTTCCGTCTTTATGTCTACTGACAAATGTATTCCAGTGTTGGGTTCCAAGTGCTGAAGGCGCCCGACCTCCATGACGCGTCTTCTTGATTGCTGCCTATCAGCTGCTATGTAGTGAGCAGATCTGAGGGACCGAAGTGGAAGGCGCCAGCTCGGGATAGAGCGGAGGACGCTGGGACCAGACTTGGCCAGACCCCTGTGTGCATAGTAGAGATCTTTACGGAGGATTGTGTGTGTAACTGGAAGCCAGCACAGTGCCTTCAGTGAAGCTTGAGTGAGGGGGAGATCACATTAATGTTGGTTTCGAAGCTAACGAGCAGATGATAGTGACAGTAATGCTGCCCCCGCTCCCTCCAGGCCCCCAGGCTCGCACTGGCATATAGGGCAATAGGCCCATGGCCGAACCAAAAATGCTAGTGTGGGCGGTCTTTGTGGTCAAATTGGGCCACTTTATTGGCCAATGCGGGCCAGTTTGAGAAATTACTTCACTCTGCGGCTGATAGTTTTAACCACTGTTGCTGAATTAAAATGCACAATTTGCATCACACTTTATTTTAAAAAAAACTCCCACTTGGGCACTATTCAAACAGTGTCACAAAAGAAATGATTAGCCATTTGCAACGTTGGGCCACTTTTTCATTGGTGACCGAGACAATGCTATGGCCCAGTCAAATCCTGCACGCCCCCCAACTAGACATCACTATGAGTCCCACCCCTCCATTGCGGGCATTTGAATTTCGATGCTTTGCTTTTGAACCTTGAAGGGAAAGTATAACATGGGCAATACATTGCTCAGTGTTTGCAACCTATTATATGGAGGTCTTGACAGTAGAATGTTTTCTTAAAATGAATGCAGAAGACATATGGCTCTCCTTCAAAAGAACTTAGAATATGGAACGTGCACAGACCTACTTTGAGATGATTTTCGATTTTATGAATTCCTATCTTTATTTTAGGCAATTTTGTGGCTGCAATTTAATTGGGTGTAACACTTCTTTTAAAATCGATTTCACTACAATTCATTCCAGGGATGAAAACGTGACCATGTGTGATTGGCCTCTCTTTTAACGAGATAGGTCACAGCCCTTTTAAAGGTTGCTTAGCTTTGTAACTAGTTATTTATAAGGCACTTGATACACAGAGGTTTTTAAGCACGGACCGGGCATCGAACCTGTGTTGCTTCGTGTCGTCTTCCAGAGTTAACTCAACTAACTACTTGGGATTGTGAGGCTATCAGTGCTGGTTATTGGGCCGGCTCTCGGCGGATCCGAGATCCGGCACCAGATGTGTAGCCGGATCTCAGGATCCGGCCAGAGTCAGCCGCCCAAGCCCATGAACGGCGCAGGAAAAAAGAAAGAAAAAAAAAAAGCGTCCGCGACGGCAGCATTGCCTTTTACCGCGGCTTTGGCACTGATGTGTAATGCACAATGCTCACTACATGTACAACTGAAAGGAATCAGTTGTACATGTAGCGAGCATTGTGCTTTACACACCAGTGCCAGAGCCGCATAAAAGGCAATGCTGCCCTCGCGGGCGTTTTTTTTTTTCTTTTTTTGGCACAACAAAATGAGCCAGGGCTCATCAAGGGGGCCTGGCCTAACTGCAGGCGTCCTGCTGGCCCGTTAGGCCACGCCCCCCTGAAGAGCCCCAGCTCAATGGGCAACTGGCACCCCTGCCAGGCATCCTTTTGTATTGATCAACACCCTCTCCCATGGGGGAGAGGGTGCTGATCTCTGCATTTACTTTCTATAGGCTTGCCTGGCAAAGAGTTTCAGTCTTCAAGAAAACGGCCTCAGCTTCGAGTGGCCTCACGTTTCTCTCCACAATGGTGGCACCGGCCCACGGGCATCTCCTGCTTAAAGGGATGCCTCGCAGGTGCGGCGCCACCATTATGGCTGAAAGGCATTTTTTTCTGGAGCCTGAAGCTTTCGCACACGAGCGAGAGCTTGAGGCTTCAGAAAAAAATCCTTTTCGTGTAGTGGCCGGGGTGGCAGGGGAGATCAGTGGGCCCCACAGGGCCCCGCCTCAAATTGAAATTTCCCACTTAAAGCCCTGTGGTAAAAGGCAATGTTGCCTTTGTGGGTGCTTTTTTTTCTTTTTTTTTAAAGTATTTATCTGATCGGCTGGCCACTACCAACCCCGCCCCCTCTAGGCCACGCCCCCTCTTCCCCAACTCCTCCCCCACCCGGGTCTTGTGGGATCCCCCACCACATTTTTTCCATTTCCACCACTAGAGGCTATGCCAAGCACTCTTTAGGCCCCGGCTTCAAACGTTTCAATTTAGAGCAGCAGTGGATCTATCTGGCATGCGACTGTCGCATCTCCTGCCC
Organism: Ambystoma mexicanum; assembly: GCF_040938575.1. Taxonomy (NCBI): domain Eukaryota; kingdom Metazoa; phylum Chordata; class Amphibia; order Caudata; family Ambystomatidae; genus Ambystoma; species Ambystoma mexicanum. The sequence continues at coordinate 493,558,203 of NC_090938.1, read as the reverse complement.
TATATGTCTGTTGACATGCCACTGACTCTACCCCAGCCCTGCAGGCCTCTCAGAGACCAGCCTGTCTGGCACTCTCCAGAGTTCCCTTTCGGCCAGCCCGCCTGCATGGAGAATGTGTTTGCTCACACAGGGAAGAGAGAGCGAGATGTTTTCGCATCAGTGAGCAGCAGGCTGCACACCATCATTTATGCCGCAGCCCGAGGACCTAAAACCACAGACTTAGGTGTTCCGCAAAGCACCCCCGGGCTATCATTAAAAGACTAGCGTGCCGTGTGTCATGGCGCTCCTCACCCCGGGCAAAGAACCCGCGACCGTAGGCGAAAACGGCAACTGGTGATTAGTGTGTTGCTAAACACAGGTGGGCGGGATTAGACCACCTCAGCACAGTTTTGACCGTCATTACCACATCCCTGGGTGTGACATCACCAGCCGGCCTAGCCGAGTTCCGCCTGGCCGTGCCACCGCAGCTGCTCGCTCGTGCTTCCAGGCCACTGGGAGCACAGGGTTGTGACTTGGGCTCAGACTGGATCAGTCCGAGGCTTTGGGGATCTAGGGTCCTGGTGAGGTGGAAGGCGTACAGAGGAGGTGTGGCTGAGGGCACGCGCTGGGTGTTGGCAGCCGTGAGTTCGAGTCTAGCCTTATACTTGAGCTGCTTCGACCCTTCAAAGCACACCACAAATTGAGGGCATGTATTTCCTTCCCCGAAACTGTGGCCGTTAATCTTTAAACCAATATTCATTCAAATCCATGAATACACAGAAACACACCCAGTAGCCAGAGGAAAACGTGTACACAATGTATTAGCATTGGAGTTTAAGAGTCATTTGACCATATGACCTCAACCAGATCTGGAGCCCCTCACTATTGTGAGAGGGTTTGATCAGCCCGCCGCGCCCCCATTTAGCTGGGGGAGGAGGGGGCTGTGCTCCATTTATGTCTGAGCTTGCGGATGGGAGCAAGCCATCGGAGCCTCTCACTGAGCTGACACTACTGGTCCTGTTTCTGCTGGTTTGGAGTTGCACTTATCAGTACAACTGCACCTCAAAGGCAAAAGCCCCACTGTGCCCACAGTCAGCTGCTAATGTCTACCTGCATTCAAGAAACCGCAAAGTACATTACATGAATGGACAGTTCACATGGGTCTATTCCATTTCCTTGATTGCTTGCTTGTCAGGCAAAATAATGGATGTGTCCTGTTGAAGTGCAGATCTCATACATAGCGACAAGCTGCATGCCAGTGTCATATAATGGCTGAATGCATGGGACATGGTAATGGTAATGTTTATTTGTAAAGCGCCTATACACAGGCAAGTGTTTCAAAGCGCTCAAGGATGGTGGGAACATGGGGAAAAACAACAGTGGCTCAGAGCACATGAAATTCTGAGACGATAATGGTCTGCACAGGCACAGCAAGTGCTTAGAATTTAACAAATTGAGACACAGCAAATAGGCTGTGAGTGACGCTAGGGGAGAAAAGGGGGGAGTAGTTTGTCAGCATTGCCGCGTTTATTGGATTTCAGCCTTTCCACCTCGCCAGGTCCTTCCTATGCCGATTGCTACCGTGTCCGAGGAGAGAGAATCAGTTCTACTGCTAATCAAGAGCATTTAACCCAATAAGCCAGGTGCACCCCCCACGCAGGGTGGGCCTTAGTGGAGGGCCGCACGGGCTGCTGCACGGGGCGCCACTTTAGCCCGCCTGCCACGCCAGCTCGGGGCAGTCTCTCAAGGGCCCTCCCCCCACAAGCTTGCATGATGGGTGAAGGCGGGCAGGCGCCCTCTTTTAATGAAATGCGCCCCGCTCGCGCCCGGCACGTCAGCAGGAGAGCGGGTTGCTTTTTGTTAAAATACAACGCGGCTGTCAACCCAGCATGGGGCAGAGTCCCCATGCTGGATTCACAGCCGTGCTGTATTGAAGTGCTCCCTGCTCCCCTCGTGCAGGTACCCCGGTTGGGGGTAGTTGATGGGGGGTCCAACTCTGTTGACTCACCCAGGGTGCTTCCACAGTTAAGGACGGCCCTGGCCCCAAAGACTTAAAGGGTCTTCCATTGCTTTCACTCCATGCCCTCTGACATGTTCAGTATCCCTTATGCTCCTTAGTCCTCCCTCCAATTAGTTTTGTAGAACGTGCGCCCTGCTTCAAAGTGGGAGATTTCCAAATCTGGTCACTTGGCAAAGCATAAAAGTGCAGGACTCACTGCCTAGACTCCTGCCCAATCTCCCTACCTTCAAGTTGGCACCAGAGATGTCCCTGTTTGGAAACCTGTTTCGAAAGGCCTCATATTGCAGTTTGACCATCAGCAGGGCCACACAGTGAGTAGCCATGCACTGAAGTAGGTCCTCTGGCCGCTGAAGCTCCACCAGAAAGGCCAAACTTTATAGCCTCCATAGGTGGGGTGCAAGTGCCACATACGAGGACAAAACAATATGACAAACTACTACCTTCACACACAGCAGGTGACAGTATTGATCCATTCATACCTTAAGTGACCTCCCAGTGGTAGGAAGTGACCTCCGGGCGACTTATGGGTGTTTCAAAAGTATATACATTGCTAAACGTGTAAGAATTGGGATCTATGGAGATGCGTGCATCGCAAGCCACAGTAGCCACTCTGCAATAGGTAGTGCTTGCAGAGCCTGAGGGAATGATGAAGTCCTAGTCCTCCATTTTGGGCTTCACTCATGCCTCTGTTATTGTTTCCCCGGGGCTGCAAAGTCTGTAATATAGCATTTTCTGTGGTGTAGTGTTGTGAAGGTCTTGGCTTCCCATGGTAAGCACTTTCCTATTCCCCGCTCACCGTCCAACTACTCCGTCCATTGAACGAGGACAGCCGGCGGTGCCAGAGCTGGTTGCTGGTGTGAATATCTTCATTCCGTGAGCCACGCAGAGAGTGTCTGACTGCTCCTGAGGTCTGTGGTGACCTCTAAGCAAAGTGACGCAGAATTCCTGAGCTGGCCCGTGATGTCTGAGTGGACTCCAACGCGGGACAGCTGATCCTCACGCACTGTACGCTATATGATTTTCGAACAAGTCACAATCTTATCAGTAGTGTAGTTTTGCTTGAAAGGGCTGTGTTGCTTGTCCCTGAGGAGGTTGAATTGTTGGCACTGGCTGAGGAGAAGATCTGGTGGTAGTCCTGATCCTCTAATGACGTTCCTTAAGGGGCCCCTATGTGTTGCCTCTGTGACTGCCCCATTCCACATGACTGAGACTACGCGGGGGCAAGCAGGGGATCCCCCACACCATACACCTCCTCCAGGCCCATCATCCACTGTCTTGGGGAGGCACCTGTGCCCTCGGGTCACCCCGCTATCGGTTGCCAGAGTCAGGCAGGGGACTTAGTCACAGACCTCATCGCTTCCTGTCTCGATTATTGGAACACGCTGAGGGTTTGTTCAATAGTAAGGCAATTCTAGCCTCTACCAGGGGGAGGGGAGCCAGGAAGCCACATACTGGAAATAAAAGCATCAAATCTGTCCTCATTGCACAACGGTTGACTCAAAATTGGCATTTTGCCTCAAGCAGCATAAATTGTGCACTAGCTCTAAAGCCCCACAAGGTGACCTTCCCTTAAAAGATTAGCAACTCCAACACACCTCTGTTCCAATCAAATCCTACCGTGATTATTGTATCTCTCGCTACATGGCCTCCTTCCACTGCCAAGTTACAAAGTGTCCAACATGCGACGTTTCCAATCCATTTTTGTGCCAATTATTTGAATACACGCTATGGTGGGAAGATCCAAAGAGTCCAACCTGCTCCTGCTTGTCTCACATGCAGCCCATTGCAGTCACTGCATGCAGCACCTCACAGGTTCCAATTCCTGAAGGCAATCTCCTTCAAGATGGTTCCATGTGTTAAAATCGCGGCAAAAATGGCCGTGGACACAAAATATTGCCGCAAAAAGGCTGTGGATTTGCCGCCGCAAACCATGTAAAGGATGCGGGGGACACCCCCGCAACTCCCGCTCCCCTTAAATGCTGTAATGGGGTACACCTTTAACGGGTTAAACCACAGCATTTTTGCCGGGATTTTTTGTACAGGTGACATTTTTGCCGCAATTTCATCACTGCATACCTTCAAGATGTTGTGTCTTGTCCGCAAAGGCCCTGTTCATCTTGTGCACATCCTGTCTGTAGGCTGTCTGGGAAGAGCATGAAGGTCCACCCATGGCCACCATTTGTCCAACCCCAAAACCAAGTGTAAGAAGAAAGGAGGCTGCAGATTCTATGAGATGAGTCACAAACCTTGACCCTGCTTTCAGGATTAAACTACACAGGATTTACATGGGGACGCAGGAGTATTTGTTGATTTCTATCTTGGTTTTTCTACTAAGGTCAACACTTACAGGCAATCCAATTTGAATTTTGATGTATTTTCTAGTGGATCTGACTTTTATTTTATTCTCCATTTTAGCTTTTTAAAAATTGCCATCTTTCTGTGGCCGTCCCAAAAATAATAATGCAGTCCAGTGCATTTCAATGAGAATATGTTGGTCCAACCTTTGAATGCAAGCAGGGGTGTTGCTAAGTCTAGAAAAGATCTGGGGCTACGCTAATATCGGGACTGTCAGGACCCAGGGCTAGCTAGCCTTTCAGTTGTAGCCCCTGAGCTTCTATCCCGGGCTATAATCAAAAGACCCGAGGCTATAGCCCCCTCAGCGCCCCCCTAGCAACGTCTCTGAATGTAAGTATGACTTGTGAGGTTAAGAGCTCTTCTTCTCGCCTACTTCTCTTCCCTACTCACCATTTCCTATATGCATCAGAAGTCCTCTATCATTTCAGCAGACCATTTTCACTCAACCAAACTTCCCTCAGCCATCTTTTTCATGATCCTGCCTTCCGCACGCTTCTTTAGGCTTCCCTCAACTTGATACTCATTAGGCCTCACTTTCCCACTTTGTCTCCTTCTATTCCTCAACTCCAACACTGAGTCTCCTCCACATGTGCCTACTCTGCCCATTGATAAGTTTGGGCGCATAGGCAGTTCTTTAGCGCCACCTTGAGAGGCATAACCATTGGCATGGAGCGTAGAGAGGGGGCAGTCGTTGTGGAGGCAGAACATGTCTGCAGTTGTCCATTGGCTTGCTAAAGTTAGGTCACCTGGTGCTTTAGCTCTAATCGTTTTTACGCTCATTGGTGGGTGCCTTAGCACCAACATCAGCTTTGCTCCATAAGTGCTGCATTAGAAGCACCTAGAAAAGCTTCATAGTTTAGGTATGCAGGTGGAGAGTAGAACCACTATTCCGTTTTACTCATTTGTGGCACTTCAGGCCCACCTGGTAAGTTCTGTCTCTGTTATGGCACTTTGGGGCAACCTTTATTTTGACTTGTAGGTGTTACTTTCGCCAACCATTCTTCAGTGCTCATACTTTAGAGACAGAGAAAGCAGAGCATATATACTCCAACTTTTCAATACTGAGCCCCCACTATTATTACCCATATTTTTTAGTAAACACAGTCACCCTAATCCCTTTTTAAAGATCCTTGATCCCCCCCCCCTTGCTCCGGACACACTTCAGGCTCCACAGGGACCAAAGTAGGGCCCATCCCACAGTTTGAACACCAGTATCATAGGGTATTAGCTTACTTGATCGTGGCCCAATTGGCCTTTTCCGAATTGACCGAATATTTTTGTTTACACTCTTTGGGAATTTCTGTCAATATAGATATGGGGTGGGGTAACGGAATAGGTTATGGTGGAGAAGGGGAGCGGGAGGGGGTCTCCCGACGCATTTTCAAACAAAAAAACAAACAAACAATAGTCAGTAAAATCGGAAAAGGTCAATTCCTTTCGATCAAATAGACCTAAACTGTGTCATAGATATACGGGCTTTGGCATACAGCAGACATTGCACGCTGAGACGAACCAGGGCCAGGGAGCTGGGTGGGTAGGAAGATTACAGGGGCACTGCTCTGTGTGATGGTCTTCTCCATCTTTTCAGGCTGCCTCTACAGTCTCTCTGCCTGGGACCTGGAAGAGGCTTAACCAACCAAAGGAATTTCCACTAGCACAGCCAACCCTACGCAGAGATATCTGACCGGCTAATGAACAGAGTGAAGGACTAACGTGGCCCGGAAGTGGCAGAAGAGGAGAAAAACAAGGGAAGTTGAAAATATATATATGTCGCATTAGCACCTGTGTGTTGCCACTGGTAGCCATGGGTGCTAATGGTAATAATCACCAGTAGGGCTGTCGCAGCCAGCTACAGCACCGCCAAGCCTTTGTTAAACACCTTCTCTTCTCTCCGGTTCTTTAATTCGAGTAGTTCCACGTTACCGGGGTATCAGGTAATATTATCCCCACCAATAATATCGCCATATATATGGTCGTCGGGAACGGCTACAGGCGACATTATTAGTGGGGATAATTTTTGGGGGAATGGGAGCGGGGGTGTCCCCTGCTCCCTTTAAAATAATATGGGGTTGCGGGGGTGTCCCCCGCAGGTTTAATGGGTAATGTTGCTGCAAAAATAAGGCGCCATTCTTGTATGGTGATATTTTTGCGGGGATATTAAGACATGGAACAGTTGCCGGCCAGGAAGGTTCAACCGCCCGGGTGTTAAACTTCCAAATAAACATGTACATGCAAATAATATCTAGTCAGCCAATGTCAGCAAAAACAGCATCTGATCTCACTGTATGGCTACTGTAAAAGGTAAAACACTAATATTGGTTTATAAAAATGTTATATAATTCTAAGCTTCCTCTTAAGTTTAAGTTTGAGCAATTGGTACCGTGCAAACTCCAAAGGAACCAAACATTCAAGCCTGTGTCTAGGCAAAGGTGTCAAATCCATGGGTAACCAGTACGGTGATGGTTAGGGAGGAAATATGAGGCCAAGAGAAGAGAAAAGTATTGAAGTTTTTTTCTTCCGGAATGTTTCCAGTAATCCTGCAGTGGGCAAACCGGTGGGCAATTTATTCCACATTCTCGGCCCAGCCACCGAGAAACGTCTGTCCCCTCTAGAAAGGCAGCGGGAGGGTGGAATAAATAAAAAACGGGCATTTTCTGGCCTAAAAGCTGCTGGATGGCTGGCTGGTACCAGGTAAGAAGGGGGAAGATGGGTGGCCAAACCATATTGACACTTGAAAACCAAACATAATATTTCAAAGAACATCTTTTGGCGTATGGGGAGTCAATAAATTTCTCGCCAAGGGGAAAAGACAGCAGAATTTTTGGTTGTTAGGGAGTGGCTGAGGAGGCTAGAGGCCCGGGTCTTTCGTTGTAGACCCGGATATAAGCTCAGTGGCTACAACCAAAAGTCCAGCTAGCTAGCCCGAGTTCCATAAGTCATGACATTAGCATAGCCACGGATCTTTTCCAGTCTTAGCAACACCCCTGCACATGGCAGTAGTTTGGATATTTTGAGGTTTTTATACAAGGTAATTGGATATGCCATCGTAAAGTGCCTTACCGTAGTCGAGGTCCGAGTTTATGAGCGTGCCTAACAATGTGGCATGCCCGTCCCTCAGAATGAACTGTAATGTGCTTTTGAGTAGCCAAAGCCATTGAATGATTCTCCACAGATACGTAGACAACGTAGGGCCTAAGTGGGCATGGCCCACCCAAAATTTGTAAATGCCCACTCAGCAGCGCATTTGTTGGCATTTAGGTGTTAATGTCACTGCGGTGGGCCCAACTACATTAGCTTCAGGCCCCACTTGTTAAACAATCCTGGCTACGCCTCTGATTCTCTGGAGACCTCATAGATCTGGGTTGACAAAGAGAGGTCAGATTCCCAGATAATCCCCAGGTTCCTAAGCTTTGGTGCGTAGAAAAAGAGAAGGGCGAAGAGACGTGGGGGAGTTAGAATCTGCTTAGAGTCTGGGAGCACGTTTCTGGGCCTAGCAAGGGAATCTCTTTCTTTGCTGGGCTGAGTTGAAAACCGCTGCTAGCCAGCCATTTGCTCCACTAAAGGGAGGAAGGTGTCAGAAGGGCCTGACACTTTGACGAAGATTTGTGTGCAATATTCGTAACAGTGCTACTGTAACTGGAACTTGTGAAACATGTTCATCATTGATCGAATATAAGTATTAAATTGGAGGAGCGAGAGAGGTGAACGCTGGGGAACTCCTCCACTTAAGCTGATGGGATCAGAAGTGAGAGGGCAAATAGCCACCATTTGAACTCGGTCAGCGAGAAAACTCTCAAACCATCTAAGTGTTTGGTCATTCACCCGGTGAGGGATTTCAAACGAGCTGGTAAAATGGTGAAGTTTACTGAATCAAATTGTGCTGATAGGTCCAGCAGGATTGGCAGTGAGAAATGACTCCGTCCGGATTGGACAAGATGTCTTACCAAACTGTGACCAGTGCTAGCGAGCTTCCGTGCTTGGTACAGAAGCCTGAGTGGTGCAAATCCCAAATTGTATTATGTTCAGTACATTGTTGAAGTTGTGTAGTGACAATTTCCTCCAAAACGTCCACCATTCCGGATGTATTGGTAATAGGCCTGCAATAGCTCATCAAGGAGAAATGTAATGATGTTTCTTTTTTAAAGAGTGGCAAAATGAATGCCTTTGTGACGGTGTCTGCACTTGGAACAGGTTGACTACCTGAGTAGCCATCTTAACTCTATCTCAAGCTGAGTGACGGGGTACTTTGGCTGAAGAAAACCCAATTTGGATTCTGTAGGTTTAAGTTTCTGAGGGAAAGGTCGTCAGACACTTGCGCTTAGTAACCAGAGCAGCTTGCTCTGTCAGACTCCCGCTCTCCCCCACGTTCATCACCCTGGTGAATCACTGTCTTTTTTCCCAGACTGGCTGCACATCGGATGAAAAACCATAGCTCGTGTGTCTCGCTCACAGAAAGTATCTTTCATCTTTTTATCTACAAGAAAAACATCAGATGCCGCTATGTTCCATCCCTTCTTCCTTGAATGTGGATTGCCCTCTGCCTGTGTCCTCCTGCTAGTTGAGTTTTAGAATATTTAAAAGGAAGCTTTTCTATGGCATGATGACATCTGAAAAACGATTGGAACTCTTGGGAGGACAAAAAGGGAGCAAACAAGGCAACAAAAAAATATATAACAATATCTCCCCCCACCTAGAAGCCTGTTCATTTTTCTGTGGTCCAGCTGGAGAAACTCACCTTTGAAGATGCTGCCAAAGACTTGTAACAGTGGTAAGGTAGCTCAGCAAGTTAAGCGCTCACTTCCCAGGACAGTGGGGAGTCTGCAGTTAGTTACAGGATTGAATGATGGCAAGTCCCACGGGTGCCAAACTTTGATTTTCATTTCGTGGGCAGTGGTTCCCCTGCCTGAATATAGGCAAGGAACCAAATGATTGTACCCAGACCGAAAAAGTGCCTTTTATAGCACAAGGAATAAGGGGGGGGGGAAGGCCAAGAATCAACGGGCAGCATTGCACGCATAACACCTCTGCAATATTTACTGATGTATACTAATTGACCTTTTCACAATTGACGTTCGAGAGAATTGACCTAATTTAAAAGGTCAATTAGGGCATATATGCGGGGGAGACCCCCAAAAACCCCCACCCAATCCCCTTATATTATTTATAATCCAAAACCAACCCAATACATATATAAAATAAGTAAAATAATATAAAGGTCAATTGTGCAGAAGGCCAATTAGGACCACTATAATTAGGTCAATTAGGACAAAAGGTCAATTGTAAAAGGTCCATTTGGTTAATACCATATTTACTCAACCTGCTGCGCTACCTTTGCAGCTTATTGGTTTACTCTTGCCACTCAACATGCAAAGAAGTCAGGCTTTGAATCCGTGATACTGATCAGAATGAATGCATTGCATGCTGTACATGGATATTACTTTAAAGACAATGGGATTGCATCTCCAGCAACATTGGCACTGCACACAGATCGCTTAGAATGTACGGCCAGGAACGGAAAACTATTAAACATCTCTACAGGTGCAAAGTGAGGTTCCTGCTTCTCAGCCCCCCATCGCTAAAGAGCCCGCCTTTACCCTCATGTACTCAGTGCCTACGGCAGGGCCAAATTACTTTTATCTTTCCAAGGTCAATACATTGAGTGCCATTAAATTGGGTAATAACAACACCTGGTATTAGTGCTTAGAAGCTGGATGAATCTGGCAAGAAGCTCTCTATACAAATATATACTTCTGGCTTTGCACGTAGCATCCAAGAGGAGGCATGAACCCCCTGATGAGGTCAGGCATAAGCCAGGATGGGCAGGGGGGGGCACTCTGCCCATTCCTCCAGTGCTTCGCGCTTCAACCGGCAGAGAAGGGCAAACTCAGTATCGAACCTGGCTGCCCAGCTATGTCATCACCTGAGTTACACATCTATGGCACGTGAGAACATTTCAAAGCAGCACGAATGCATGGTGGCTAGAGACCTTTTTTTAGTTTGGGTTACTAGGTGTTGCTTGCGACACCTATAAGCTGAAAGGATTGCATTTGTTTACAGATAGGGAGAAAAGGCATAGGAGGAGAGGCACACAGATTGTAAGTGCTATTTGGTTATTTGCACAACCCATTGGCTGCCTATGGCCATGCTAATCCCCATAGCCATTCCCACCCAGTTCTCGCCCCTCCACGCCCAAAACTCCTCATGGAAACTCTTTAATCAAACCTTACCATCAAACTGTACACTCAAAGTACCTGGCAGTGTTTTTTCAAAGAAGTCTTCTGAGAGTTGATGGCCTAATTAGAGTTGTACACCTGCTACTGGTGTAATAGAAATGTCTTAACCATGACTGCCTTCAGCCACTCTATTTAAAGGCATTCTGTGTCCCCTTTTACTGAAGGCCTGTTAAAAACAAACATTGGCAAAGCCAACAGTTTTGGCTTGTGTATAAGTATTAGGCATTTGCCAGGCACTGCTATTAGATGCCCAGGTACTCACACAATGTTGCATCTGCTACCATCAATGGCCAGTTAACACCACTACGCAGGGCCTGACAAGTGCCTGTCCCATGCCTACACAAAAGCCCAAACTTTTGGCATTGCCAATGCTTGTTTAAAGTGCAGAGGGTCTCTTTAAGCTTTTGCGAGTGTTCATATATAGCCTAATGAAATGGCCTCATTTTGCCATAAAGTGCAATTATACATCTAATGCATGGGGTAGAGATCCCAGAGCACTTCATCATATTACCCGTGCATTTTTGGAGTACAAAATGACCTTGCACAAAATACACTTTGCACAGTTCCATGAATCAGGGTTTGTGTGCACAGTGCAAAGTCACCTTCAACTGTGCAAAAAATTCCATGAATCGGGCCCACAGTCTCATAACAGGTTTCATCCCCAGTAACCACTCTTCAAGGTTAATAGGTGAATCTGCCCATACACGAGGTACATTAAAAGTCTGGCCAGAGATCAGGGTTGTTGTTCGACCTCCGGCCCATCCTAAGCTTCCCAGAGGTTAACGATTGTCTGATGCGAATTATGGTGATGTCTCTTCTTACGACTTGAAATGTCTCGCATGCCAAAGATCAGAGCTGGGCCCCTGTTCGGGATGGGTGATACGTTCAGGAGAGAAAGTCATTTTAACGCTGCCAAGATCATTAATGCTCGCCTTTGAGATGGAGAAGGTGAACCCTTGCCAGGGAGCAAAGTGGCGCGCCCGCACTGCTGCTGCCAGATTAAAGAGCCTGTCAGGAAACGTGCAGGCCGGAGCTGGCACTAATTCGAGGTGTCTGACGGCAAACAATTTTAATGTTTCAGTTAGGAAAAAAACAAAGGAAATAACTAGGAAATACCTTGCATCCACATTCGTTCACACAGCGCGCGCACACACACACACACATATCCTTCGTGGAGCCTTTGTTTAGAGGTTCTCTCTGCAATAAGGGCCTCCGGTCTACCTACAAAAAGGGCCCTTTATCTAAACCCACAGCTACAATTGTAATTCTTTCCCAAACCCTCATGACCCACCCGCTCCAAAACGGACCTAGCACGGAGAACGGCCTCTTAAGGTGCGGTTCTCAGTGCCTGGAACTCATGCGGTTCCTACTTGAGTGCACATACAAGCCACCAGCTTTTGGAGGATGTACCTTCTGTGGCAGACAAACACGTGTATTCCCCCTATCCATGCATGTGTGTTATTCTATCGCCCTAGCCCAACTGCATGCACAACCCAAGGTTACCACGCTACACAACCTCCTTCACCTAATGTTATAACCAACCCAAGTCCATTCCCCCTTTGCCAATTCAACACAATGCAAGCTTACACATTTACAACACATCCCTCCCCTAACCGTATAATCAAGGAAAGTGTGCTCTGCTGCACCACCTCCCTCACCCAATTACATGCACAACCCAAACAAACCAGCGTAGTGCATCTCGCTCGCCAAATTGTTTACCTCACTACGCACCTTCCATCAACAAATTGTATACAGATCTCACCCAAGCATAGATTTCGCTAAGTCTTTTACATGTGATAATATCTTTACGTGTGTGTGTATATTCATTTATCACACCTAGGTAAATACCTTTGATTAGCTCACCAACAACAGATCCCAACACACGTGATAAGCGCCTCAATGTAGCCATCCTGCGAGGTTATATATAACCGGAAACTACAGCAAAGATCCTTGATTTGCCATTAGGCACTAACCAGTATTCGACGTAAAGGTGGGCTTTTGCTAAACTTTATTGAATTTAACTGCTGGCAAAGCTCGGCTATAAGTTCTACTGCTGCGCAGCACATTGGACCATGAGCTTGTAATCCACACCAAATATGCAGCCATCTCGATTTAAAACCATGTAAGGGGGGATATCTTGACTTCCCTTAGGACTTCATTGAAATAATGCAAGAAGATATGAATTCTGGTATTCCAGGAATTCGCGATCCAGGATCCTGAGCTCATTGCTAAGGGTTGAGTGGAGCATCTTCCCTTCCGTCTGGGATACGGAGCGTGGCATCATGGGCAGCTTGATGTGATCTGCCTGAAATAGCGGAAGCCTGTCTGGACACCATACTTTGCGTGACCCTTCTCATCTCTAAGAGGTTAGTGACCGTTTTTGCGCTCTTCCAGAAATTCACGATCCAGGATCCTGAGCTCATTGCTAAGGGTTGAGTGGAGCATCTTCCCTTCCGTCTGGGATACGAAGCGTGGCATCATGGGCAGCTTGATGTGATCTGCTTGAGAGAGCGTAAGCCTGTCTGGACACCATACTTTGCGTGACCCTTCTCATCTCTAAGAGGTTAGTGACCGTCTTTGCGCTCTTCCAGAAATTCACGATCCAGGATCCTGAGCTCATTGCTAAGGGTTGAGTGGAGCATCTTCCCTTCCGTCTGGGATACGAAGCGTGGCATCATGGGCAGCTTGATGTGATCTGCCTGAGAGAGCGGAAGCCTGTCTGGACACCATACTTTGCGTGACCCTTCTCATCTCTAAGAGGTTAGTGACCGTCTTTGCGCTCTTCCAGAAATTCACGATCCAGGATCCTGAGCTCATTGCTAAGGGTTGAGTGGAGCATCTTCCCTTCCGTCTGGGATACGAAGCGTGGCATCATGAGCAGCTTGATGTGATCTGCTTGAGAGAGCGTAAGCCTGTCTGGACACCATACTTTGCGTGACCCTTCTCATCTCTAAGAGGTTAGTGACCGTCTTTGCGCTCTTCCAGAAATTCACGATCCAGGATCCTGAGCTCATTGCTAAGGGTTGAGTGGAGCATCTTCCCTTCCGTCTGGGATACGAAGCGTGGCATCATGGGCAGCTTGATGTGATCTGCTTGAGAGAGCGTAAGCCTGTCTGGACACCATACTTTGCGTGACCCTTCTCATCTCTAAGAGGTTAGTGACCGTCTTTGCGCTCTTCCAGAAATTCACGATCCAGGATCCTGAGCTCATTGCTAAGGGTTGAGTGGAGCATCTTCCCTTCCGTCTGGGATACGAAGCGTGGCATCATGGGCAGCTTGATGTGATCTGCCTGAGAGAGCGGAAGCCTGTCTGGACACCATACTTTGCGTGACCCTTCTCATCTCTAAGAGGTTAGTGACTGTCTTTGTGCTCTTAATGTGTCCAGCACTTTCAGGAGTAGGGGGAAAAGGTCGTACAGAAGATTCCTGCTGGATTATCAATCGGGAAATCTGGATTCATACATTATGCCTATTTTGTGGTGGCAAAAAGGACAATGCCAGGAGGCCACCAGCCAGAGAAACGTCTTTGACACAATGTGCTAATTTAGCTCCAAATTGGCCCGATTTGTGTCTCCCTGGAAAGAGCAGACGCACAAATAGGATTATTCTCGTGCTGGCGAGCTTTACACGCGGTCTGTAAGATGCATTTGTAAAATGTTTTCCGTATGCTTCTTTATTCTATCACAGAGTGGAGGTACGTATGCACCTCGAAACACATTGTGTATAGTATAACCAATAAATAAAATAAAAAATAATTTAATGATCACCCCAATCCACTATCTGTTCGGAATCAGACAGCATCTCCACCCGCATGCAATTTTTGTGTGGCTGCAAATACTGTAGATTACTATGGAATGTGCATATTTTATGCACCTGCGGGAGCATATCATAGGAATCCATGTAAATGCCGCCTGCCAGCTCTGTCACAGAGATGGCAGGCGGCATTTATGTGTATCCTCTTAGATTAAAGGATGAAAACGTATACGGACACCTGGGTCCGGTCGGCTTTACCTGTAAAAATTCAATCCATTACCAAAAGGATCCAAAAAGGTACGAAGTGGACTGGGCATTTGTAAGCGGCCCCTCCCTACTATTTGCGAAGGCATATAAAATGACCCCCGAAGAGGTTCCATTGATCAAGATGGGTAGCAGTCAATGCTATACCTCCGGATAGAAGCCAGATGCAGACCGGCTATGATTCCGTGGACTACGTCACATACTATTGAGAAATGATTATTTCCCTAAAGCACTGGGGGAAAAGCTTGGGTGCCTCGTCTCTCTGATCTAAGTTTGCTGCATTGATTGTAAGAGAGGAGAAGACCTCTCTCGGAGCCATTCCCAAGTGTGAATTCCACAACATGATCTCACCGGCCCAAGAAAGGCGTCTGTGGATTGGGTAAAATCAGGAAGAGCTTCCATGGAACGGAGTCCTTCCTGATGACGCTTCCCAGCATAGCCACCAGCTGTTTGAGGAATTATGGCGACCAGACGCTCAAGGCCTGAGGGACAGAGGTCACCCAGCATCCTTCATCCTTCACAACCCCTGCAAAGGCTGCCTGGTGCTGAAGTGAGCCTGGTGTTTCACGTCCATTGAGGTGAACATCAACAATGAAGTTACTTTTTTATTTGATTGGTATTTATTTTATAGTGCTACACTGCAGTAAACCAACTCAATGCACATTGAGGGAGGCAGAAAGAGGGGGTCGAGGGTGACGCAACGGAATAGGGGAACGTTCATGACACATGCGCAGTTTCGAATTCCAGGTCATCATACAATAAATTGTATACATTGTTTGATTGCATCGCAAAGATATAAAAGTGTAGGTTGGTACACAGGGGGCAATATCTTCATAGTTGGACTGTAGAATGTTTTGGGCTTGTGACTTCTCTGGGAACATCCTAAAGAAAAGCAGCTTAATGCAAACCTGGAAGCTTGAGTGAGAAAGTGGGGTTTCAGGTCTTTTTAGAAATCCAGTGTGATGCAGCTGTAAGTCTTTGGTTTTTAAGGGCTGTTCATAGGTTTTCTTATATATATGCAAACTGGTTGCCTCCTATGAATGATTTCTTGCCCATGGAAATGGCGAGTAAATGACGTTTGGAGGATCTGAGATTTCTTGTTAGGTCTGAATATTTTCTCTGGGCAATCTGGGGTGGAGCCATGAAGTGTAGCATCTCGAAGGCAGTTCTTTGTTCCCCAGGGATCCGGCCTAGAGATTCCAGTACTGGTGAGGTGTGGTAATTTCTATCATCTCTGGGATAAGACTGGTGGCTCAGTTCTGGACACTTCAGAGCCACTTCATGAGGTTCTCTGGAGCACCTTCTGAAAGACCATTCCAGTAGTCTAAGTAGGGAAGTCCCAGCATTCTCGCCAAGCCCAATTTCTGGGGAACATCTAGGAAGGATATCATATTTGTCATGAGATAGAGCTAAGCTTTCGGTTTTCTTAGATTGGTTGGATTTGGGGTTCAAAAGGCATTGTATAGTCGAAGAAATAGCTCACAGTTTCTGGCCTTCTTGGTGAGAGTAGGTGGGATTCCAAGTGCATTTAGCCAAGGAAAATGGTCGGAGTCTTGCCAATGCTCTGCCCATACATGATGATCTCCATTCTACCTCCATTTAGGTAGCTGATCCATTAGTCATCAGTTGAAAACATGGGAGATGCAAGTTGATATTGAATTATGATGGGAGATGTTAGGGCTCGGGTGGGGGAGAATTTGAAGATCCTTGGTGTAGCACTGGACTGGGAAAGCAACGAAGTTGAGGAGGGTCATGATGGGTTTTAAGTGTGTGTTTAGGAGCAAAGTTGAGATGGGAGAGCCTTGTGGGACCCTAAAGATTTCTTTTGGGTTTAAGTGAATTCGGTCAGTCATCAGCATGCCTGTGCGGTGGAGCTATTCAGGTTCATCTGCACAAAATTACTGATTAAGTAAATATCCATTTGAAGAAGCCATCACTGGAATCAATCCATCTGCTTTGTAATCCGCAGGTGATCTTTATCAGAAATCAGGCTTCAGGCTGATCCTTTTTTTAAAAAAATTTGGCACAGATTTATTGTTTTCTTAAAGCAAATTATAAAACATTAAAAACATTCAAAACAGAGAGACCCCCATATATGAACCCGGTCACAATAGCAATAGCAATCCTTCCTTTTTAAACATCAACAAGCCAGAACCCGCAACCCCCTCCCTCCCTCAATCTCATCCAGAAACTCGGCAAAAATGTCCAAATTAACTATCAGTATATTACAAGAATACAACAAAGAAAACTTTTTAAAAAACATCTGAATTACATAAATAATGAAAGAATTACATATCTGCCCGGGCAAGCGCTTCTTCTCAAGGATCGCTGCTTGTGTGGGGATAAACCCCATATTCTCACTGCCATGTGCACTGCCCTGAGGACCCCCCCCCCCCCCACGGGAAGAAAACAATGGCAAAAGGCATTGGTGCCCCCTATGTCAGTACTGTTGGCCACCCCACTCCACAATCAACTCAAAATGTCATTTGTGATACCCAAATGCCCTGGTCAATGTTCATGCTAGGGGATTGCACAGGGCATTGGGAGGTGCATAAAATGCCCAGACACACCACAGATAATTGTCAATTATGTTCTGGGAACACAGCATGTGGAACCCATGCTGCAAGGAGAATGGCTTGCTATGAGTGAAAAGCACCGCCATAAGGTTTCTGCTTTTCCCCCACATCGGCTAAGTGGAAAATGAGACTCCTAGTGGGTCGTGCCTCTGCATGATGTGCCCACAATCACAACCTGAAGTTTCGACAATAATGATTGCTCTTCTTTTTTTATCGTTTTGAAAAGCGCCAGCCTGGGTGCTTTTCGGCCACTTCAAAGTGATGGGAATGGCATTAGAGGTGGGTGCCAGGGGGTACTCTGCATTCTATTGTCACATAGGCAGATGGGTGTTCATATGATGGTCGTCTCATGCAGGCGTAAAACGAATGGGATCCCAAGGAATCCGCGGACATTTGGCACCTGCCAATAGCATGGCGAGTGGATTGTATAGGAAGCACTGACGCTTTTTACAAAACGGAGCATAAAATGAAAGCGTACAACTGATTTGGTCAGTATTTATTCTTATGCACTGCGTTTTGTAAAACTGGGAAATGAGCCTGTCCAGCGCGCCCGCACCACCACATGGTTTTGGGGAGCATATTGCTAGGATCACCTTGCGGTATCTCCTGGCATGGCACACAACAACCTCCAATAGCGCCAGCCTCCAGGGGATTCTGAGGAGCAGAGTACTGGGAGCTGAAGAACAAACACAAGAAGCCCTCGACAGGAACCATTTTCCATCGACCGGCTTAGAGCTTGTGATGTTTGGATGTTGGAGGCAGCAGAGAAAAGACAATATTGCAGCCAGCAGCTGACGAATGCCAGTTTGGAGGCCCTTAAAAACAAGTTGCGAGGGATAAAAAATATCACAGGCCCTCAATACACTCAGTAGAGAAATGTCAACTGCGATCTGCTAATGAGGGCCTCCTGCGA
Organism: Ambystoma mexicanum; assembly: GCF_040938575.1. Taxonomy (NCBI): domain Eukaryota; kingdom Metazoa; phylum Chordata; class Amphibia; order Caudata; family Ambystomatidae; genus Ambystoma; species Ambystoma mexicanum. The sequence continues at coordinate 493,540,110 of NC_090938.1, read as the reverse complement.
GTGATGCGAGGCGTAACAGTCAAGTGCGGCAGCTGTTCAATGACTGTGTCCCTGAGCAGCCCCCAGGCTCCCGAAATGTGCAGCCAGGCTGTAGGTCCTAGCTGGGACCAGGCAGGTATTCAACAATGGGCAGAGAGTATTCCAGAACGCCCAGCTCTCCCACGTGGTAGCTTTTAGCACCAAGTCTCCCTCATGCGCCACACCAAGGGGCGGCAACTTTGGCACTCCAGAGGTTGTGGACTACAGCTCCCATCATCGCTAGCCAGCATAGTTAGTGGTGGTAAAACATGGAAGTTGTAGTTCATAACATCTGGAGAACCACAGGTCGCAGACCCCTGCACTATACAGTGGATTTTACCACCAGCTCGGCCTCGTGTACTGTGGAGCAACCTTTTCTATGAACTTTCCCTTGCCGGCCATACAGGGTATGATATGATATGATAGGTTATTTATAACGTGCTTAATACCCAGAGGTTTCTAAGCGCAGACCAGGGGATCGAACCTGTGTTGCTCTGTGTTGTCTTGCTTCCAAGGCGAGCATGTTGCCACTGAGCTATCCTCCCGAGACAGGAGCATTAATCCCCAGTGTGCACTGTATCACAGGGTTTCCCCAAACTCTTCTCTTGCACCGAACTATAGCTTGAATCCCCTACTGTTACTCCTGCACCGCATAGTAGCCATTTTCCTACAGTCGGCCTCATGAACTGTACCCTAACTTTAACCCCAACCGTCCAACCCTCCAACATGCAATATAACGTACATTTACCCCCCAACTCTCCCTTGTGCACTGTTCCCTGTGTATTGGGTTCATGGGAGGACAATGTGAATTTTAGGGAGACAATCTCCTTGGAGGGCCCGGCCCAAGCAGTCACCTAAGCCAGGGTGGCTGGTGCTTAGGTTTACGCACCTCAAGTTCTGACCCTGCTTACGTAGCTGCTCAGGTGAGGCTTTGTTGGTCTTAGCCGGATAAGCGATGTGGCCAACAATGAGACGGAGAAGCTAAAACATCTTGTGATCTCATGCCCGAACTTGAGAGATTTGAGAAGTAAACTTTTGGGAGACGAAATAAGGAAATGTTCAACTTATAGTGCTGATGAATGGTGGAAGAAAATTAACCAAGGAGAAACTGGGAAGCTAACCTTTGCAATGACATTTTTCTTGACATTGGACTCCTTGTTGAGTGAGATGGAGAAGTAAAAATAAGCAATGTCTTGGTTTGCTCAAGGGAGCACAGAGAAGGGAAGGTGCAGAACTCTGCCTGTTTTACAATGGATTTCCATGGCAAGCGGATAGTAGCAAAAGCTGACAGTCCAATGCATTGGGTAGGAGAGGGTGTAGCGGAGCAAATGGGGGGTGCAAATGAAGAGTGTTACTCAACCTGGCGCTTCTAACTGCACGGTAGGTGGTGCAGAAGTGAAAGATGGAAGATGTCTCCCACTCGCTCCACGCCCTTGTAATAGCGCACACCGCTATAGATCTTGGTCTTCCCATAGACTATATTCACCTGCTTCTGAACCCTGAGTAGCCAAGCTTTGCCTGAACCCGGCTTTAATGGGCTTGTGTCTTGATCTGTGTGTTGTGACCGGCTGGCCTGCCTTCACTAGAGCTCTACTTGCCTGGACCGCACACAACGTTCACAGAAACACACTGAGACAGGGAGCTCTTCAACCATCTTTATTGCCCTCTCCAGGTTTCTGTGTCCCCAGGCTCTACTCGCCCCTCCTGTTCCTCCCTCCACCCTCTTGTCCTTGGCTTGCTGCTTCTTCCCTTAAGGTGGTTATCTCCTTAAGGTGGGCTGGTCATGTTTCATGTCACAACACTGTGCAGTATCTGGCAAGTTAGCAGGTATTGAGTACATAGAGATCAGGCTGACAAAGAAAGAGGACAGGGGCTGCGTTTTAAGTGTTGGGTGGGGAAGAATGGAAATTGACATGGACAGGGCTGCTGGGCTTCTCTGTAAAGTATAATTAGGCCTTTCTGTTTTCCATGTTTACTGTTACATATAGATGGATACGGGTAGAAGTCAGATTCTTTCCTGGCTGTATTTATTTGCAAAGTGCAAAAAAACAAATGGAAACGGGACAGGCAAGAGCAGACATGAGAACAATGGCAGCAGTGGTGTCAGCCTGGCCAGGTAGCGAAGGCGCTAACTTCTCTACTGTCTACTGCTGCAAAAAACTATTTTTTCTGGGCTATGGTGACATTCGTTTCTATCAAGGAGTGAACACTAGACTTGAAGTCCCGTGTATTTAACCTATGAAGACGGTTGCTGAGAAATAGGCAGAGACTAATAACTACTACACAGCCCGTAGACATCTCATGGTCTGTGGAGCCAAAATCTAAAAATCTTGACTCCAACAAATGCGAAGCATTGAAAATCCATTTGATGTGATGTTCAATACCGAAGAACTGGTCTTGATTATCTCACTGATATTGTGAAGGATTCATTCTGTATACCTAGTTGCCAACCTGTGAATTGACACATAGGGATTTGACATTTGGCGTATACGTTTCCAAAACACAAGGGCAGACGCACCGGTCTGCACCTAACGTCCTGAAGAAGGTCTTGAGAATGAAAGACAGCAAGTTCTGTTAAATGTGGACCGAAACACGTGTCGACGACTATATAAGATATTCTGGTTGATTTTGTGACCAAGAAAAATATGACACCTGAAAGCAAAACTGGGCAGACAACACTTCAATTTATGTCTTTTGAAATACATGTATTAAGTGAACAGTACATTATGTGGAAAATGCCAAATTTGTTTTTTTAGGAAGAATTCTGTATGAATGTGTGAGTTTGGGATGAGAGAAGTATATTATATATATGATGATGAATTGTTATTTATGGTTTTAAAACATTGCATATAATAATGCACTATGTGTTTATTGGTTAAAATTTGTAATACTATGTTTTGAAAAAATCCGTGTCATCTTCATCCATTGGTCCATTCTTTGTTTTTGCAAATTTTCCATATTTGCCTGCGGGACCAGGGATTATAGCAGGTACATCCGTTTTGTTTTGATACTGTCTACTGCTATCAGTCCATAAAGAAGGAGCCACCTCAGTTGAGCCCGCTGGCCTTGTGAATCTCCTAACCTGCACTCTTGTGGTTGTTTTGACCATTGTAGTGCCTCTGAGCAAATATATACAGAAATGTATGAAGAAGCAAACTTGCCCAGGTTCTGTTACGTCCCCCAATTGTGTTAGGAGTTCTGTAATCATTGTTTTATTCAGTTCATGCTCCAACCCGCCCAGTTCTTAAGAGACAAAGCCAAGACTGTATATCTTGAGCCGCCTGATGGGAGATGCACTGGTATGGTCCACCCCTTACGTCTCTGCTGCCAGCCCCCTGTTGGGAAGTTTTGCAGAGTTCGAGAGCCTTTTTTGGGGTGTTTAAGTCTCCCAAACAGGCAGCAGTTGCCCAGAATCAACTAATCATTATACGAAAAAGAAACCAGGATATGATACCTTACGTAGGTCGTTTCAAGCAATTGGCCACAGACCCCTTTTGGCCTGAAATAACGCTGGGGTCTTCGAAAGACCGGGAATCCACCCACTACTGCCTACTACACCTTCAGCGGTGAATTTCCCTTCAACAAGTGTGTCAAACCCCAAAACTGTGTGGATCAGAGCCGTTTGTGGCCCGAAGCCGCGAAGCAGAGATGAAGGACAAATCGCCTCTTGTGTATGTTGCAGAACTTCAGGTCACTACTTGAGCAATTTTCTGGTACATCCCTCCAGTTATTGTAAAACTAATTGGCCTGTTGCCTGATAGGAAGGGGACAACAGGCCCTCTCCCTTTGGACAAACAGTCATGGGCACTGTGAGGACTGGGAATATCTGTTTGTGGACAACCGAAGACCAGTGAGGGCCACACAGTATAGGAACGATTGTCCATTGACTTGGAAAGAATCCGGTTTGCCTTAAATGACCCATCCAATGTATATTCTCCAGAAAAGACCTATTGAACATAATGATGTTGCTGCATTTCTTGATCCCAGGTCCCCTGTGACAACGCCTTGTGATAAAACTAGACCATATTTTTAGGGTCCATGTATATACATCTAAGGGCCCTCAAAGGCCAGTGTCATGATACATTAGGGAGCCGGAACATGCTTTCAGATGGTTGTCCAGCATACATCCAAGAAAGCAGAATGAGAAGGTGAAGATTACAGAACTTGAGGGAGAGAGACAATGCATACTTCCTGCCTGGGATATGTGAGGGTGGGGGCAGAGGGTACCGTGTTTCACTTGGATATGTAAGGAATACTATTCACTCTCTGTATATGCACACACTCCCCCCCCCCCGCCCCCTGTCAGTGTAAGGGGTTGATGTTCACTTAAGTGAGGGAATGCCATGTTTTAATTTCAGAGAAATGTTTTTTGTTCACATACAATGTTACGATATGTCAAGGCACATACAGTTGACATTGTTTACATCACTACACACATGGGCTGTCTGAAGAGCTGGCATAGTGGGTGGTTCCTATGGTTACCATTAGTGGTCACACATATGGAGTATGGGGTAGCTGACTGGGTCAGCATTGGCATTTTCAAGATATCTACTCTCCATCGCCATGTTATTATTATGGTATTTATTGAGCCTGGACAAGGCTTTGAGAAACAATGGAGTTTTTTACAAAGGTGTACAACAATACAGATGCATAACTGAGCGCTTTAAAGAGGTACACAACACTACAGATGCATAACTGAGCGCTTTAAAGAGGTATACAACAATACAGATGCATAACTGAGTGCTTTAAAGAGGTATACGACAATACAGATGCATAACTGAGCGCTTTAAAGAGGTATACGATAATACAGATACATAACTGAGCGCTTTAAAGAGGTATGCGACAATACAGATGCATAATTGAGCGCTTTAAAGAGTTATACAACAATACAGATGCATAACTGAGCGCTTTAAAGAGGTATAGAACAGTACAGATGCATAACTGAGCGCTTTAAAGAGGTATAGAACAGTACAGATGCATAACTGAGCGCTTTAAAGAGGTATACAACAATACAGATGCATAACGGAGCGCTTTAAAGAGGTATACAACAACACAGATGCATAACTGAGCGCTTTAAAGAGGTATACAACAATACAGATGCATAACTGAGCGCTTTAAAGAGGTATACAACAGTACAGATGCACAACAAAGCGCTTTAAAGAGGTATACAACAGTACAGATGCATAACTGAGCACTTTAAAGAAGTATACAACAGTACAGATGCATAACTGAGCGCTTTAAAGAGGTATAGAACAGTACAGATGCATAACTGAGCGCTTTAAAGAGGTATACAACAATACAGATGCATAACGGAGCGCTTTAAAGAGGTATACAACAAAACAGATGCATAACTGAGCGCTTTAAAGAGGTATACAACAATACAGATGCATAACTGAGCGCTTTAAAGAGGTATACAACAGTACAGATGCACAACAAAGCGCTTTAAAGAGGTATACAACAGTACAGATGCATAACTGAGCACTTTAAAGAAGTATACAACAGTACAGATGCATAACTGAGCGCTTTAAAGAGGTATGCAACTATATAGCTGCATAACAGAGCGCTTTAAAGAGGTATACAACAGTACAGATGCATAACAGAGCGCTTTAAAGAGGTATACAACAGTACAGATGCATAACGGAACGCTTTAAAGAGGTATAGAACAGTACAGATGCATAACGGAGCGCTTTACAGAGGTATGCAACTATACAGATGCATAACAGAGCACTTTAAAGAGGTATACAACAGTACAGATGCATAACAGAGCGCTTTAAAGATGTATACAACAGTACAGATGCATAACTGAGCACTTTAAAGAAGTATACAACAGTACAGATGCATAACTGAGCGCTTTAAAGAGGTATGCAATTATATAGCTGCATAACAGAGCGCTTTAAAGAGGTATACAACAGTACAGATGCATAACAGAGCGCTTTAAAGAGGTATACAACAGTACAGATGCATAACGGAACGCTTTAAAGAGGTATAGAACAGTACAGATGCATAACGGAGCGCTTTACAGAGGTATGCAACTATACAGATGCATAACAGAGCGCTTTAAAGAGGTATACAACAGTACAGATGCATAACAGAGCGCTTTACAGTTGTATGCAACTATACGGATGCATAACAGAGCGCTTTAAAGAGGTATACAACAGTACAGATGCATAGCAGAGCGCTTTACAGTGGTATGCAACTATACAGATGCATAACAGAGCGCTTTAAAGAGGTATACAACAGTACAGATGCATAGCAGAGCGCTTTAAAGAGATATACAACAGTACAGATGCATAACTAAGTGCTTCAAAGAGGTATAGAACAGTACAGATGCATAACGGAGCGCTTTACAGAGGTATGCAACTATACAGATGCATAACTAAGTGCTTTAAAGAGGTATACAACAGTACAGATGCATAACGGAGCACTTTACAGAGGTATGCAACTATACAGATGCATAACAGAGCGCTTTAAAGAGGTATACAACAGTACAGATGCATAACGGAGCGCTTTACAGAGGTATGCAACTATACAGATGCATAACAGAGACAGAGCGCTTTAAAGAGGTATACAACAGTACAGATGCATAACAGAGCGCCTTACAGAGGTATGCAACTATACAGATGCATAATAGAGCGTTTTAAAGAGGTATACAACAGTACAGATGCACAACAAAGCGCTTTTCAGATGTAACAGCAGAACAGATATGTAGTGAGGGTGGGGTACAGAGGGGCACAGAGGAGGGGTACAGCTGTACCGGGGGAGCAGAGGGACAGGCAGCATCTAGCGAGTTAGGTGGCGCGCAGGGCGATGTGAGGGGTCAGCGGCAAATTTCTTGTATTGGTAGGATGTGTTTTATTGTGGAGCGGGTTGGACATTGCTAGGATGCTGATGGAATTGTGGTTCGCCATTTCCCTTTCCAGGAGGTTATGAGCAGGTCTGATGCTGCCACATATTGCCATTTGCAGCTCACTCATAATAAAGAGGGGGTGTTGGCACATTTGTTGTGCTCGAGGGGCCTGCCTTGAGAATATGCGGCTAAAGGTGCTGCGGCCCTCCGCCTTCAGATGGGTCCAAGGACATGACAGCCAACATTCGATAATGCTGAGGTGGTGGTGGTGTGCTGTCTACTGGTGGGACCGAGCTGAAGAGAGATGAAGCAGGTATACTGAATCTTCAAATGCTAGGGAATGGGGAGGCGGCCTGCGAGTTGCCTACTCTCCAGACAATAGCTCAAGTGGTCAGAAACACAGAGCCTGGGAGCTGGCCCATCTTCACAATACACCCATCGCTAATGCCATGCATGGCTTTTGGAATGCCTGTCGGTGTCCACTGAGAGGGAGACAGTGAACTGGGGCCTGGGGGATTATGAAAGACGAAGGATGAGATTGTAGTGACTGACTGAACAGACCAGGGTGGAGAAGCGCTCACTAGGGGATTCATGTGCTTGTAGTCTCATTTGAAGATGCTTGAGAGCTGCTTCGAGATCGGCAAAACTTGCTTATAGTTTTGGTAATCCAGACAAAGGCGCATTGGGGAGACCCAGAGGTGATAGTTTTGAAGGAGGTGTAGTAGGAACTATCACCTTACTTTAAAGTGTCTAGATAGCACTATTGGGATATTTACACAAGATCCGAAGGCCTCTAGGGTAAGAATTGCTCAAAACAATACCCCATCCATGTTAAAAACTAGGATTGTGGTGTTGGGTTATGTGAGATAATGGCACCTGTCTCTTCCCTCAAGCAGGAAGAAAATAGGGAAAGTGTAGTCTCTACCCCATTGGATTTACTAAACTCATGCTGCATCCCACGCCTTCAGGAAACACATGTACAAGCCATGAGGTAGAGTGTATGAGGAGGCTTTTGAATCCAGGGGCCATACGGTCTACCCAGGCTACCAATCTAGCTGAGTGTGGAGGCACTGAATAAACCCAGTTGTATGTTGTTCTCTAGCTGAGTTTTATGGAGTGGTTCACTTGCTTAGTCGCCCCATGACTCTGGCTCGCCATTGAGAACACCCCACACTCCTGTGTGCATGTTAAGGGTCACTCTGAACAGGTTGTGCCATTTCCAAGGTTGTTAACGCCAAGCCTTTATAATGGGCCCAATACCCGGGCTATTGATGAGTCCTTGGCAGGGGGACAGGCACCTGGGCATTTCATAGTGGTCATTGATAATGGAGGAAGAAACTAGGCAGTTAAATGCCAATCCTGGACATCGGGGCAGGTGCCCGGGTAGTTGTTAGCAATCACTGGTGATAGGGCAGATGCCAATCGTTAGAAATGTAGGAATGACCTGGGCATATGATGGCTATCATTGTAAGGGAAGTGAGTAAGACAGCAAAGACCCTCGAAGCCAGTAAGGTCAAAGGCCAAGATAGTGTTCCCATTCATCTGTAGAAGTCTGTACCTGGTGTTTTGGTTTCGAGACCTAAAGGCGTTCTAAACACCAAGTTAGCCCGGTAAGGATTGGTGGATCCCTGTTCCCCCATCGCTGTCTCTACAGATTCGAAGGCTACCTTTCTCATAGACACTAATGCCAACGGATGTCAACTATGGTTGGGCAGAATGATCTTGTAAATGTTCAATCGGGCTTCTCAATAGGTATAAGCACTGTTGACCTACTTGTGTCGCTACACCCTCTCTGCTAAATTTACAATGACGCTATGTGCAAAGATGTTCCAGGCCTGTATGAGAAGAGTATTTGATTCAACCAGTGGATGGGATGCTTTTGTCAGGAGATGTGTGTCTGGGCGGAAGTCAACGCAGTGGTACAGATGGTCCACCATGGGCGCATCCTGACATAGAGCCTATTTGACATGCAGCATGCCAAAATGCGCTTCCTTTCTTGGGGGGGGGTGGGAAGGTGAAGGTTGCTTGCAGGAACGATCCAGCGATGTTAAGATCTATGAAGATCCTGGTATGCTGTATCTGGTTGCAGAGAGGGTGAGGCGGACGGGAAATCGTTGCATAAGCTCGGAAGAGTGTGAGATGATATCTCAGACTATGGCAGCTGAGTTGATTGCTACCATCTAAGTGAGGAAATGCCTGCAGCTGGCCTCAAAGTGCACCTACCTTGGCACCCTGTTCTTTTGGTGCCATTGAACCGCCTGCCTTGCAGTTTCCTCGGCCGTGGAACAAATCTAGCACAATAGGAGTGCAGGCCGGTTGCCTTATTGACTATGAGTGTGCAGCCCATCCTGGAAGGTTTAAGGCAACTTGTGGGACACTGCAGTGAGATGTTGCTCTGTTGGCGGTTGGAGGGCATAATGTTACCTGCATCCAGAGGACTGCTCATCACAGTGTTTACACATGCATGCCTTTCCACCATGACATTTCTACCACCCTCAGTGGCGTCGCTGGGGGGGGGCTGGAGGGGCCAGTGCCCCCCCTGAAACCCTGTGCCCCCCCCTTGTTCCCCCTACCTAACGCGAGCAGTGACTGTGTTCTCTGTTCGAGGTGTTATTTGTGACACTCACTGAGGCAAATGTCTGCAGATCACACAGCAAGTACTCTCCTTTTGTCTCAAAGTGAGCAGTGATCGAGCAACTAGCAGCCCCTCCCATCGGAATGTAGCGCTGGAAACTGCTAATGATAGGCCATTCGTCACTGAATTGTTTCGTGCCTGCATTCTGATGGGAGGGAAGGTACAGTGGGGTGTGGGTAGTTGGTGTGCACAAAAGCCTCTCTGCCGGAGTGCTTGTGACGTCACAAATTACCTTTCATAGGTGCCCCCCCACTTTTGTCTGTACCCCCCACTTTTGTCTGTGCCCATCTTCCTTTTGTCTTTGGCCCCCTCTGTGGTCCTCCTAAATTTGATTCCTGGCGATGCCACTGCCCTCACCTCTGATGGTTTCCAATCACTGTTGTAATCATCTCAACCTCACTTCTTGTTGTCCATCGGGGCCCATGTGTCCTATCGGAGAGAGGAATGGGAGTCTTGGACCTATGCAGAACTGAGAGAGGGTGGATGAAAGAAGCGAGTACCTTTTGTTATGACGCAATACGATTTGGAACAGCAGGAGGCGAGGCATCCCAAACAACAAAATGCATCTATGGACGTAGTCAGGTGACCAGCGATGTACTATATTCTAGGAGAGGAAATGTGTCTGACCCTCGATGGTTAACCGCGCAACCAGGAGGGGACAGCATCAGCATCCAACTAAGCAGAAGATTTATGAGGGCAAAGCTACGTGGGATTTCTCGTTAAGGGAGGAGACACACCCCCAACCTAAGTGTTGATTATGTATCAATCTACTGCGCAACAGAGAGTGAGATGGGTACTGATGGGAAGAGTGATCGCGACATAGGTTGGCCTCTGCCCCTCATGTACTTGCCGGTTATGAAGCCAAATCTGGCAGTTGATGGAGAAAAAGGGAATCTTGCTTGATTTGTTAAAGTAACATTGTGTTGTTGCTGGATGTTGCTGGGTGTCCTGCTGTAGATGTAGCACCCAGTGGCTGTGATTTTAGCGAACCTGTAGTGTGAGAGTGGCACATGTGCGTGTGTATGGTGGGTAAGGGTCCCAAGAGTGAAAGTTGAGAGAGAGGGAGAGCTGGGCGGGCAGGGTGTGGCATTACCGTAGATTTCAAGGAATACCATTTCACCTACTGCGATTTGAACGAATTTATTTCACCGAAAATGGTAGGTGAAATTGTATATGTGTAATGCATAATAGGTGGGTGTGGGGTAAGTGTATATGTAAGGGTAGGGAGAGGTGAGGGGGGCTGCGGGGGTCTCCCCCTGCAATATTTTTTAAAATAGTAGAAAAAGCACATATTTAATTTCGTTTTTCAGTGAAATGGATTCGGTGAAGTCTCCATTAGGTGAAATATTTTCAAAGAAATCACATACATCCTGGTGTGGATGGCCAGTGGTCTGTCAGTATGTGTAACTTACCTGTTGTACACACCTTATGTACTGGAAGTACCAGTTGAACAATAAAGCCTACCCTACATGAATTGTGGATCTTGTGTGCTCAGTACCCATATCATTGCACATTGGCTCTTGTCAGATAAGGCGGGGATTTTGTTGAATGTGAAGGTCGGCCCAGCTTTGAAGATGCCGTGCAGCTCCTGAAACCTAATTCTTTAAAAAAAAAATGTATTTAAGTTCGGCAAGCACTTAATAAGCCTAATAACCAAACATTGTACTGCAGTGCAAACATTACATCCCATTCCAGACTTCTTCCACATAGCAGTACCTGTGAAGGACTTGTCAACAACATCAGCACATGTCATTAGTTAAGCCTTAGCCAGGAACGCATGAAACACACACCATGTACCTCAGGAGCGCGATGCCAATGGCTGCATTGTTACGCGCATGTCTTTGCATTCATTAACCCACGCCAATGGCTGCTGGTCCTTCCATTTTGACAGGATAGATCTTTTAGCCACCATGCAGCCAACATTCAAGAAGGACCTCAGTGGTCTCTCCCCGGGGCGGCTCCCCACATCCTGAATAGTGCACGCGTTAGTGAACTCTCCAGGTGTTTCCCTGTTACACTAGCCAGTGTTGCATGAACCTGTTCCCAGAAGTGCCCCAGACTCGGGCAGTTCCATAACATGTGGGCACCCCCTGCATCTTCCTGCAAACCTAATTCTAAAAGCATGTTGAATGAGGCGTTCTTAACAGTGAAGAACGCAGCAGCCACACAAATACCCTCCATGAGCTCAACTGGTAGGTCCAAGTTGACCCCACTGTGGCGGAGGGCATTGGACCTCTTCTGGGGCAGTGGCTCAGTATTGATGAAAAGAAGTGGCTCCCGGGGTTGCACTTGGCCAACTCCCACTGGTAGTGAAGGCAGGGTGATGGGAACAGGGCTACCCCTTGCTGATGCCACTGTGAACGCGATGGGCAGCAGTGATGATATATGATATGATATGATATGGCGTTTATAACGCGCCTATACACAAGTGTTTCAAGCGGCGATGATGCAACAGCGATGCAGCCCCAGTGATTCTTTCCTACCTAGGATCCCCTCTGATGCGCGCATTTGGAAAACAAGGGCTCTGCAAGTGCAGACAAGTAGAGAAGCTTTAAGTGAGCACCCTTCAGAAAGGTATCATAGTCTTTTCTAATGCAGTCCATAGGGGACACTGTTGCCCCTTCAGAGATTGTAGATATCAGCAAAGTGGGTTCTGCCCATCCATATGTTCTGAGTAAAATAGGCACACACATGGAAGCTGAAGTTGTTTTGTCGCACAGAGCTGCAAGTTGATGACCTTGACTTTGTTCCTATCTGCCCACCTACAATTATATGTTACGTATGATGCTATTATTTCATTGAAGTCAATACAAGTGTAATTTTTTCAGAGGCAGGATGGCCTCTTGCTGTTGGCAGACAACTGCTTCTTTTAGTAAAATGCTGTCACTGTCTTGCAGAGGCCAGCAAGGGAATTGGCTGAGAAGGGTCCTGGACAGTGATAGCTTTTTTATAAGTATATCCAGTGGCACAGGGAGCCAGTGTTCTGCTGCTGTGAGATCACACCCGCAAACAATGACTTTGGTTCTACTCTACTGTGACATCATGCTAGCATTCAGCAGCTTCTACATTCTACTGCTGGCTTCAGTGCTGGGATAGGATTAGCTACACAGCACATGACCTGTTTCAGTCCAGACCTACAAATCACTGTTCTGCTCCTATGCACATACCCTACCTCCCTGGCTGCTGCAGACTCACTTATTTTGCTGTGTGTGCAGGCTAGATCCCCTTACACATTTAGGGCGCACACAATTTATTTTCCAGCACTCTGTTTTTGTTGTAAAGCTCACCTCATATTTTGGTAGCATGTTCGGTGCGTTGATCCCAGTGCTCCATGTAGGGGGAAAGCTTCTGCTGTGCCAGCGGGTTTGAAAGTGGCAGATGCTATGCAATCTAATGATAACACACCTTCTGTATGCAGGTAGGTCTCTTGTGTTATGTGTTAGTGCATGCATGTCAGCTTACTTTATTGGCCGTGGTAAATAAGGTAGCCCTGAGGACTCTCTTGCATCGCCATATGCCACCATAATGTGCTATTTCTCTGCGAGCTTTGTCCCCTTCTCACATCCATGATTGAGTCAAATAGGGGAGCAGAGGATGGTAGCTTCCTGTTTCATGTGAGCGCTCTTTGCGTCAACTAGTCCCTGATCTGAATAGGTGCAATGGGTTTGGCGCAAATGGCTTACTCCTGTGGGTCTACTGCTAGATGTTTTTATATTTGTCATTTGCTTCTCGCCTCATAATGCATCTATTTTCCAAATGAGAGCATCCCCGATATTGTTTACCAGACTCATTACCAAAGTGCAGCGGTGCAACTCCCAATCTGCTATGTGTATGCAGGGCACAAAGTCTGATTTGCTGTGTTTTGCGTCTTTCTGCGCAAGTGGGGAAATCTGTCCCAGTATTGGAATGTTGGTCTTTACTGGGTTATGAGCGCTGGTTTATACACCTTTAGGTTTCAGCAGCCGATTCTCTCCACCAGGATTGGGTTCCATCTACCCAAATGCGGAGCAAGACTGTGGGCCTCAGTATGAGTGTGCCGGTCTGATAAAAATGGCAAACAAAATGGCGTCAATATCAGATCCAGCAGTTTTACCTTGCTGTTAGGGGCAGTGATCTACTGGCAGGCCTGACCGGCAAGGAATTGCCCCAATCACCGGCACTGGTACTACCGGTGCTGGTGATTGGGGCAAACCCATTCCATGGAGTCCATGGAGTCCTATTGGACTCCATGGAATGGGAATTTACCGCTGTTGCTAGCAATTGTAATATCCTGGTAACACCGGGATATTGGGTACCGGTAACAGTACGGGGAGTTTGCCGGTACCGGCAGGGTTACCGGCAAACTCGTAATGAGGCTCATACTCTGTTAATTAAAAGAAAGTATGTGCGCTTCTAATTCTTTTCCATTTAAGCCTTTTACAATGGCCGAAGAAAAAACTACTTTTTGAGGCCCAGATGAGGCCACTTCCCTTAAATGAGGAAATATGTTATTCTGGCTGGGCTATTTGATGGAACCCAAGCCTGAAGGTAGTGTGCTGTAGTTAGTTTGGATGGCACATACCTATCTTTCCATGATGTCCTCATTGGTTCCTGTCATGTCCAATCTTTGGAACTTCGCAGGTGCTGCTGAACCCCACAGACCCATCAAGATGTAACGTTCTCAACTAACTAATTCACCAGCTGAGTTTGATACACCCCAGGGGGAAAGGGGAAGTGGATACAATAACAAACTAAGACACTAGATCTCCAAACTCGTCCTGGTATATGCATGGGTGAGAAATTAACACATAATATGAATCGACTCTTAAGCTTCCTTTCCTAATATATTTTTCTTGGAAACCACTAACTAATGATTCAATCAGCTTAGATTAAAAATGCACTGCATATTTCCTAAAATGATATCAGTTGAACAGTCGAACAAATGGATACATTTTATATCTGCAGATAAAATGGCCTTTGAAGCAGTGATAGAGGCTAGCAGGAATAGTATGCTTTGTCAATTGAGCAGAACATTCCTCTCTTTCCCTCGAATACAGATTTGAAGATGATGGGGCGTGGACCGTGCCTCTGCTGATCTAGGTCCTGCCGGACATCCACCTTTGCATTTAGTCGTCTGGGGTGCCAAGCAGCCAATGTATGGGGGGCTGATTTCTCTGGGGCTGCAGTTTTCTCTTCATAAATATGGGCCTGCACTCTTAACTTCATCCCGCTTGCTTGGGTTTCCCAGCATTGTGCACCTCTTGGGTCCTGCTATCCTGAGGCAGTTGACGCAAGGCTCCCCTCCTCTGTTCCACACCTGTCCATGGATCAGAGTGAGGGTTCTTAGAAGAGGACTTTAGGGATTTTAGGGATTTATTCCACTGCCTAGATACTTTGTCCTCATCGCTGAAGACTATGATCTTGCCCCTTATCGGGGGATCAGCCGGTCTACCGCTGTGCATGGATTCTAAAATGGCACCTGTGGATTTAACCTGGGATCACTTGTTCCATTTGCACTATAGCCCTCTCGGACCTTCATGTCACGTTGGAAAGGTAGGAGTCGCATGTTCCTCAGGAATTTGCACAAGCCCCTCTTCAGAATTTTTGTGCCATTTTATGTTTTTAGGTTTCTTCAAGGCTAGCCTTCTACTCTATTGCCTTTGTTAGAGGGGGGGCTTTTTTAGTAGAGCCTCCACTGGAGCCAGAGTGCCTACTCTCAGAGAGTCGCCTTCTTCCATAATGCGTTCTTTATCAGTAGCTTCTGTCCTCCCACCCTGTATTGATGGATCATTTTTCCTGGATTCTGATCTCCTAGCGCGAGAGGTAAAGAAAGCATCGTCCGTTCTTAAATTTTTAATAAATGTCAACGTGTTGGTATTTGCTTTAACTTCAGAAGCAATGGTGTCATACAGTCTTATAAAAGATTGTTATACAATGTTCAATGCTGCGAGCGAACTCATGCCCGCTTGTGGTTGATCGTGGCAGCTGGACTCATCGCCCTGAAATGGTAAGTCAGAGCACTCACTAGCCAGAAACGAGAACTCCTCTGCTGAGTTGACTCTCTGCAGAGTGTCCAGAATGACTATTGGCTTTAGATTTTGGGTTTTGAAAATTGCTGCAAGATGCTCAAGTGCTCATAAGTGCTTTCTGACGCTCTGATTTCATTTTCCAGGCTGGCACAGACTTCCATCAAAGGAATGCCAGCCTCAAGTTCCGCCAGCACAAGCACAACCCCAGAGATTTCGAGCTCTTGCCCATTAACATCCAAGTCTGCCCTCATCGTGGTGTCCTGGGGTGGTTGCTTAGAAGCTAGGGTCTGCCTGTACAGTTTGGCTGGTCTCTGTGGAAAAAATCAGTGTTTTTTCCTTGCATGTTTTTATGCTCCTTGAGCCCTGAGATGTCCGACACTTCTTCCAAGTCTCTACTGGGGAGTGATTGTCAGAGCCCCTAAATGGTATCTTTTGGATTTGTTTTTCCTGTTTACTTTCATAGTCACTCATTAAGCCTGTATCCCGAGTGGGTCAAAGGGGATAAGATCCCTGCTGTCCCCATTCTGGGAGATTTCCATGTCTAGTCTGGACAGAGAGAGCTTTCCAATGTCAAAATCTCTAATTTCACCAAGCCCGGAGGTTAATCACCCTGAGTAACAGGTAGTTTCAAAATAGACGAAAGGCTCTCGTAAAATATTTACAGAACAGGTCAATCTGAGCCAAGCAAAGGGTCAGACCCTAACACATAGGGCGCGCAAGAGCAGGCAACAAAGGGCAGGTTTCACTCACCGCTACCGCTCCAGGGACTCTGTATGTTACCCATTAGGTGCCTCCGTGGCCATGCAAAAGGCTGTTCCACTGCTGACCAAAACGGGGAAGGAGGAGGCAACCAGCCCACTTCAGACCAGAGCCTTTCACAGACCCAATCCGCACACCCAAGCCGGCCGCAGCTCGATAGGAACGTTCTCCACAACTCACAGTGCGTCTCTCAGAGCCTCCGCTTCCCGTTAGAGGAAAGGACCCCTGCACATCTGCAGGCATCCAAGCACAAGATCGTCAAGCCGCACTCGTAGAGCGAAAATAAGAACAAGACCAGACGCTTCTGACAAATCTCCATGGTTGTTGCTTGTAGAGAAACAGGAATTGCCAGTGCACAGTGGGTTAGTAATGACTATTAACTTTGTGAACAAAGAGGGCAGCTACATCACCCCCCAAGGATCACATCCTCATTGCAGGAGAGTGAATTGAAGAACTTTTTCATTTAGCTCACCATTCACCATCATAGAAGAGGCCCTCTACAAGAACCACCAGAGGCTTATGGTGGGAATTCTGAAGTCATGCAACATCAACCCTGGATGTTACTTGGGGCACAAGATTGGTATCATTGAATACTTTAATTGACAGATAGCCTATAAGTACCAGAACACATTTGGGAAAGTTTACTTGATGAAGAAGGGGAAGGCCCTACTAGGTTGACACCACCATGCCACTCTCCAGAGCAAACTTGATGCACGAAGCAATGTAAAAATCCTTCAAGTTCCTCATGGCCCACCAATGAGGTCAAAGTAATTGAGCAGAGGTTCCCTGATATGTTCTTCAATAGGCTTGACTGCCTGAGGAACTTCCAGCCTCAAAACAGGATGAGCAGTGGTGCCCATGGTCCTCTGAGGCAGTAGGTGCATCCAGTCCCCATTCCCAGTGGAAGGGACTCCTCATGGACTTAATGGATGAAGGAATCATCAAAGACGTGGAATCCTAAAAATGGGTCTCTTCCACTGACAGTCTGTGGATGTGCATGGATCTCTGCTGCCTGAACTCGAGCACCGCAATGGATGCACATCCCCTCTCCAACCTTTCAGAACTGCTGGGCCTGGTGGAGTAGCCAGCATCTCTTCCACAATGGACGATAGGTCTCTATATATAACTAAATTGCCCTGCATACAGATTCCACAGTCTACAGCACTTTTGTGACATCACAGGGTTTGTATGGGTTCTTAAACATGTCTTTTGGCTTCGTTTCTGCTGGGCGAATACTATTCTGCGAGAGAGTGGTATGACACTTACAAGAGAGAGGTGAGCATGTTTCAAGTGGGAGGTTAACTAAGTGGGCAATGGAATCTCTGCCCAAGGAGTAAAGTCAAAAGAGGCCCTGGTGCAAACCATCAAGGGTACCCTTGATCATGAGAGCTTGAAGCAACATGGGTCATCTATTGCCTTATGTCCATACTGTTCCAGGTGTTGTCATGGGACCTGTTACCTCTCTCTTGCATGAAAGCCAGTACATTTAAATGGGAGAGGAGCAGACACTGAGCTTGAGGGAGATGTAAGGTAGGCGTTATTGTCCACTGGTACACCAGTAAACATGAGGTAAGTACACCAGGTAGTCCATTGGTAAACAAGTAGACATCAAGTGCCACAAACCACTGGCCCATCTCCACCCAGGTAGCCCAGATAAGACTGGCACACCCCAAACACTCTTTCAGCTCACACACAGACATTCCAGGACAGCATTCCACTTTGACCTCACAGGCGTGTATTGTCAGCGGGGATCATTAGACTACAACCGAATACCAGCCAGCAACTGTCACTTCCCCAGCCTTGGCCACGTTGTACAATCCAATAGCGGCTTCACATGGATTGACGTCACTGCTGACCTTCAACCCGGCCCGCCCACCTAGCACCACGGTAGCATGAATCAAAACAGGAACCGACTGTTTGACAGGAACATTACTGCAACGTAATTAAGTACCATATAGGCGCCCAGTTATTTATTATTCGTTAATTTTGGTTAGTTTTCTGACATCATGTATGGTTCTTGGAGCCAATCCACCCCGCTCCCCCAACGCAAACACCATCACCACCACCTCCTAATGACTGGACTCTCGACCTCATTGGAGGCGGCCATTTTCATAGAGTTCTTATACGATCAGTTTACCGTAGCCCAGGTCACGGTCTGACTCTCTCCATACCGTCTCCTTATACCACCCACCGGACCCCCTGCTACTCCCCCCACCAGCGGCTCAGGTCTGCATCTTCCTTCTCCAGAACCTACCCTCCGAATGGTAGCTCGATGGGCCTTGGAATGATTTAGTTACAGCACAGGGTGCATATTTTTAAGGGTTTCATCGGTAAACACGAAATCATCCGACCCAGTCAAGAGCTATGCAGCCAGAAAAGGCGATGGCAAATAGCACATTTCTCCTGGAGGAAAGAAATGTCCTTCCTTCTTCCCATAAAGCACATAACTGTCTGCCCCCGGCTTGTGGAACATTTTGTGATGACGCTGTTGGGTTTATCGCAGCAACTCATGCCATGGAAACCAGCGATCTTTGGCTGGCGGTAGATAAACAATCCCCCCTGCACTCGTGTTACTTGTGCAGTGTGCCAAAAGCGTGCAGCACCTCTGTTCTTTGGCTGCAAATCCAACTTTGAAAAAGGAGAGGGAGCAGCACGCCTCAGAAGTAAGTCCCTCGGGCCCTTTTACCAATTTACTCTTGGTAGGATAGCTCAGTGTGTCACGTCACTGATCAGATTCGCAGAGCTGCCAAGTTCAAGCTCTGACCTTGAGGGCTTAGCTTTCTGTGCTTGATAAACTTGAGAAAACAGAACAGCCCATCTCCACGCCCCCTCCATAGCAGACACTCGTCTGCAATACCACTTCAGTGGAAAGGCCCAGGCATCTACAGTCCAGCCTCCGCCAGGCACAGCGACTTCCAAAACAAGATTAGAAGCCTTCCCGCCTAA
The DNA here is from genome assembly GCF_040938575.1 of Ambystoma mexicanum. Taxonomy (NCBI): domain Eukaryota; kingdom Metazoa; phylum Chordata; class Amphibia; order Caudata; family Ambystomatidae; genus Ambystoma; species Ambystoma mexicanum. Next base: position 493,520,897 of record NC_090938.1, on the reverse strand, counting down.
CGCAACGTCACTGTAATTCCGGCCCTAGAAGTAATACCCGTTCAAGTCACGCTACCACAGACATGGGACATCAGACGCCAGAAAACCGGACACGCCCAAACTTCCACCCTTCCTCACTTTGATGAAAGGAACAAAACCAAGGAAAACTATGACTCCATGGTCTGATGGATGACTACTGTCCACCTAGGAGTCCTCCCCACCCCGCACAAACCTACTCACCTTTTCCTTTTGCTACACACACTTTAGCACCCATTACCCTGCCGCCTAACGCCTGCTAGAACCCCCTTACTACCTCCAGCAGGCCATAAAGGACTCTTCATAATTCCACAGGACTTCCTTCTCCTACCACACATGTGCATCACATCTCCCAAACCACTCCCTTTACCGCTTTAGCTGCGTTGGGAGCAAATGAAGCAGGCTGCACACAAGTAACTTATGCTATGGCACCCCGCCGTTTATTAACAGCAACCGTGAGTTTCAGAGTGCTCACCCACATTCCAAGTGCCCTCCTCTCCCCTGCTGATCTTCTCTCTCTCTGCAATGTGCACCGGGCCCACCCTCTGACTTCCTGCTCATATTGCCACCCACCCGCACTGCCCCTTGCAACCCCATGCACTGGAGTCTGTATCTATAACCATACAGTCAGTCCCCATCCCCTTTTTTTCCTGCACTTACCAGACATACCCTGTCTGCTGCCTTAAACCCTGCACTTGCCACTTGCTGACTGCACTACCACTTTGTTGATTTTTATTATTTATTTATTTATTTTATTACTTATCTGTTTTCCTTTGCTCTGCACTTTCCACTCCTCCCCCTTCCCGTGCACTTTTCCTCTTTCCCCCTCCCATGCACTTTGCGCGTTCTCAATGTCACTGGGCCTAGTAAGTTTGTTGTTTTTGTTCTCCCTTGTTCCCCTCCCTTGCCACACTCTGAAACACTTGTGTACAAGCGGGATACAGATAAAATATCATATCATATCATATTCCATAGAATCCAACACGAGGTAACTGCACAAGCACATATGCACGTGCACAAACCTAAACTACAACACCAGAGGCGTAGCCAGGATTGTCTAACAAGTGGGGCCTGAAGCTAATGTAGTTGGTCCAACTGCAGTGACATTACCATCTGTAAATACTCACACAGCGCTGCTGGGTGGGCATTTACAGATTTTGGTTGGGCCTTGCCCACTCAGGCCCTACCCTGTCTACGCCTCTGTACAACACACTTCCCCCCCTCATCGTAAACCCACAAATGAACAGAAAGGTACAAACGAAGCAGAAAGGAAAATCTGCAGAAACAGCAGCAACACATCAAACACTTAACATAACTAAAATAAAGAGAACCACAGAACATGGGCCCGAATAGCTAAGGTATCACTCGTAAACTTAATCTTCCAATCTCCTAGGCGGCCTCCAGGCCATGGTGGAAACACGTGAAACACGCACTTCAGATCCTGCAACATCCTTGCAACCACCAATCACGTCCCCAACAACAGGTGCTAAACCTCCCTGCCCCTCTCTCATCTCCTGGATCACATCACCCAACAAAAGCAAACTCACTCCACCATCCTGTTCCCTTCCTCCCCCTTGCCCTGCTGGGCCATCATCCATCCACCACGCCCCAGACACATCCTGCACAGCAATCCTCCTTTTGCTCCAACGCGGTTCCATCGATCAATTTGACATAACCACTCCCCACTCTGATCACCTCCTTAGGGGGAAGGAAAACAGGCAACCCCTTCTGCACAAACCATGGACTTTTCACCCTCACCATATCTTCCACCTGGATAGCACATTCCTTGTACCGCGCATTTTCCCATACTGCTGCAGCAACCTGTTTCTCCTTCGCCAAAGCAACAACAACCTGCAAATTCATCTTGGATTGTATGCCTCAACCAAACCATCGGGCCCGAGTCTTCCACTCACCTTCCTACCCCTCATGAGCTCAAACAGTGCACAGTCACTCTGTTGAGTGTTTCCCTGTGCGCAATAATGGCGTCCGTCAAAACAACACCAGTCCAACCCGTTAACTAAAGACAACTGGATCACCTCCTTCACAAACCTGTTGGTGCGTTCCACTAACCCATTAGCCATTCTACATCCTGGCACTGAGATAAGCGCATGGATGCGGTCCCCCTGAGCCCCCTGCACCATCATGGCGCTGGAATATCCAGCTGGAGCCTCGCTGGCTCCGGAGTTGCCCTGCTGCTTCCCCCTCCATTGTCCCGCCTCCCCTTGGATCCCATTGGCCAATCGCCCTGTGGATGCTGGAGAGGGTCTGCCCCCAGCACACGTGCGTGCAGTGCCATTCTACCTCCTGGCACTGAGGTAAGCGCATGGATGCGGTCTCCCTGAACCCCACCATCATGGCGCTGGAATATCCAGCTGGAGCCTCACTGGCTCCGGAGCTGCCCTGCAGCTTCCCCCTCCATTGTCCCACATCCCCTTGGATCCCATTGGCCAATCGCCCTGTGGATGCTGGAGAGGGCCTAGCCCCCAGCACACGTGCGTGCAGTGCCATTCTACATCCTGGCACTAAGGTAAGCGCATGGATGCGGTCCCCCTGAACCCCCCTGCACCATCATGGCGCTGGAATATCCAGCTGGAGCCTCGCTGGCTCCGGAGCTGCCCTGCAGCTTCCCCCTCCATTGTCCCGCCTCCCATTGGATCCCATTGGCCAATCGCCCTGTGGATGCTGGAGAGAGCCTAACCCCCAGCACACTTGCGCGCCGTTTATTTTGTTTCTCTTTCATGCTCCTTCCCCTCCCTCCACCCGCCTTTGGCTGGATCGCTGCACTTAATTCATCCTCCCAGGGCAGCCCTCTGCCCGGCAGTCCCTGCGGCTAAGGACCCCAAGGCAAAGGGCAGCTCCTACAGAGGCGGCTCCAAGATGTGTCTGCAGGTGTCCGCAGGGAAGCAAAGGAAGCCAGACACCAACCAAACTGTGAGTGTGGCATGGGTGGGGAGTAGAGCAATCACTCTACTCCAGAAAGCCTTGCCACTCTACCTTACCTTCCATAGCGTAAACTGCCATAGAACGGCACCTTGCATACCTAGAGAGATTGTGTGACCATCAGCCTAAATCCAGTCTTGACTGAACTGTAAATGTTGCATTCCACTACACACTAGCGTACTAACCAATGCTAACTAGTGCCACACATACAAAGAACGATCAAGATTACCTTGTGTCACTCTTAGACAGATGTAACAATGTTAGCCTGTGCCACACTTAGTTGGAATTCTTAACTCTAGCTTCCGTCACATCTAGACAGGATTGTGAATGTTAGCATGTGCCACACTTAGATGGAATTCTAGCTTCGTCACATCTAGACAGGATTGTGAATGTTAGCATGTGCCACACTTAGATGGAATTCTTAACTCTATCTTCCGTCACATCTAGACAGGATTGTGAATGCTAGCATGTTCCACACTTAGATGAAACTGTGGATGATGACAAGTGACACACTTGGATAGAATCGTGATCACTAGCCTGCCTCACATCTAGACATGATACTGAAGATTAGCAAGTGCCACACTCAGATGGAACAGTGAATGATGGCAAGGTGCACTCCTAGACACAATTGCAAGGACAGCAATACCAACTAACCAATCCACTAACAATTTCATCCCTCTTCATACACCTCTCAAACTCTAACCAAACACAACCACAAACCTAAAACACAGCAATCCGCACAAACTTCACTACACTGCAACAACAAAACAAATCACACATAGACTTGCACAACAGCACACGACGACTACCGACCGTAAAACACCCCAAGCCCAGCCAACGGACCCACCGGGCTGAGGCTGCCAACAGCACATCACTGCTCTCTTGCACTTTTCCAGCTTATTCCCACTAACTCACCCCCCCCCTTCTCCCTTTTTCAGAGCCGCTAGAGCGCCAGGGGACCACTCCGGTGGTGATAGTGCGCGGTACAAATATCCTTTAACATTAACATTAACATTAGCCCTGGGATTATACAACACCGTCCTGCGATTTGTATCCCCCTTTCCTCCAGAAAATCTGTCCTCTCCCACGAAACAAACTGCACACCGTTGTCCGTTACAATACTCTCTGGAGTGCCCTCCCTGTCAAAAACTGATCTGGGGAACTTCAATAGTGACTGAGTGGTAACTGACTGCACCGGCCCAAACTCAATTCACCTTGACGTATAATCAATCAGAACAAAAAATAAATCCATCACCCTGACCCAACACATTATATCCAGCACAACTTTACTCCACACCTTATCCGGAATCACCACCGGATGGACTGACTGTGCCCTGTTCATCCTGATTCTTATCGCTCACTGCACACGGAACACAGTCCCTGACTATCCTCTCAACATCACTATCCATTGCAGCCCACCAATAACATTCCCTCAACCTTTTCTTCATCAATGTGCACCCCAAAAGGCCCCTCATGGGCTAAAGCTACCAACCTTCCATGTACTTTAGTTGTGGGCACTCTCTGCCAGTTAATTTACAACTAACGCATAACTTGTGTTCACTTCCGGGTCTTTAACAGCAGCCCAGCCCTCCCTCAAATGGCTCCTAATCTCTTCCACTTCCGGATCCTCTGCACTCTCCTTCCTCCACTCCTCTTTGTCTATTCCTGGCATGATGCATGCAATTTGCACACACTCCTCACTCTTCAAACAACAATCTGCAACCACATTCCTCCGGCCAAGAACATACTCCACTACAAAGTTATAGTCCTGCAGTCCCACCATCCAATGCGTAATTCTGGGTGAAACCGACCCCAACCCCTTAGTATTGAGCACATGTACCAGCGCCTTGTAGTCTGTCCACACCATGTAGGGCAATCCCCATAGAAGTGTTTGAAAATGTGTTGACGCCCAGTGCACTGCTAGTGCCTCCTTCTCACTGATGGAGTACCTGGTCTCTGGGCCACATACACTACTGGCCTGTATTCAACATCCTTCCTTTGTGCTAAAACGGCCCCCACACCTCTATAGTCAAAACAGTCTTGGCTTAACATGAAACATTGACATCGAAGGAGCCTCATCCACACACACCTCCTCAACTCATCTTGACACTCTGCAGTCCACTTAAACCTCACCTGCTTCTTAAGCAACTTCCTCATATGGACAGTCTTTTCCGCATAATCCAGAATGAACTTCACATAAAATACAGCCATCCCTAAGAAAGACCTCAGCTGCTCCTTAGACACCCGAACATTTGCTACTTTCAACACATCCACAAAACCCTTCTTGGGCCTAATGCCATTTCCATCAATAGTGTGCCCCAGGTACGAAACACACTGTACCGTTATCTAGTTCTTTGCTGCCTTTACAGTCAACCCCTTCTCATCCAATACTCAGTGCTCCCTCCGATCATGCTCTTCCTCCGTCTCACCCCACACCAATATATCATCCTGGAAATAATTCACGCCAGCCAACCTACCAAACAACTCTTGCATCAATCACTAAAACACTGCTGCCACGGACGCTAATCCAAAGGGCATCCTGCAGAACATATATGCCCCAAATGGTGCTACAAAAGAAGTCAAATGACATTATGCCTCTTGCAATTCTAGTTGATGGTAGACCAAAGATAAATTTAGTGTAGAAAACCACGATGCTCACCCCATCGACGTTAGTAACTCGTTAATCTTTGGAAGAGGGTGTCTATCCACCCAGATGTTTGAGTTCAAGTCATGAAGGTCCACACACATCCTCAGCCCACCATCTTGTTTTTCTCGCCAACACCACCAGTGACAGCCACTCCGATGACTCAATGGCTACAATAATAACTTCCTCCGTCGGCTTGTGCAACTCAGCTTTGAGTGCCTCCCTGGCCAATACAGGTACATTTCTCACTGTGTGGGCAAGAGGGGTCGCTCTCCTCTATAACACAATCTTATGTGTGAAGCCCTTCAATTTCCCCAATTTATCACTGAACACTGTAGGGCACATGGCTTTGAGACTTTGCCCAGACATATGTCCCTCCGCCTCTACACACCAGATGGGCACCGCCTTTCCCCGGCATATTTATATGTCTAATGCTACCTGCTTACCTGCTCATCCCAACCAGGGATACTGGCTCCCTTGTGCACCACATAAATCTTGACCCTTGTCTGTCTTCCTTAGAATTTGATAGGGGGTTAGCTCAGGGGCAACAAGTTTGTCTTGGAAGCAAGACAACACAGCGCAACACAGGTTCGAATCACGATCCTGCGCTTAGAAACCAACCCCCTGGTATCAAGCGTGTTATAAAAGAACAATTATATTTATAATAATTATATCAGCCCACTTATACCCTAACCCAGCAATGGGAACCTGTCCATACACATTGGAATTTATATCCGACAGTGACAGTGTCTCCACTGACTTCTTGAAAGTGTCCTCATACAACTCTGGAGACACCAAAGTGTAAGGAGATACAGAGTCCACTATCATCTCAATGTCTGCACCATTTACTTTCACAACATCCCATTGTCCATATTTCTATTCCCCTTGCACATGGGGCAACACACTTTCTTCCATTACTGGCACTTTGCACTCTTCCAGCTCTTCCACCATGTTGGCACTCCCCTTTGACGGGTGGAAACCCTCCTTACTCACCCTGCACTGCCTCGCAAAGTGTCCTTTGTTACCACAACACCTCATTGCTGCATCCAGCTTATATCTTGGGCTAATTTGCACTAAATGTTATTATGGGAATCTGTTACATGTTAATTGGGTTGGTTTAATTAGTATATTAATTTCCTGCTAGTATTATTTCAGTGCAACTCAGCTCATAATAAATAGCATCATGGAGCAAAGTGATACATTTCTAGCATATGCTCTGTGCATTCGCATCTATTTAAATCCAACTTGAGACTCACACTCTTGTGTACCTCAATGAGTCTCACACCATTGGCCCTAGTGAAAACTCAAACCCTCCTTAAAATGTGAATGACAGAGTCTAGATGTTGAAATGCAGAGCCCATACTCCTACACTGCCAACGCTGGTGAGCCTCAAGGTCCATATCATGAACCATGTCTGTAATGCTTTCATCAATCAGTGTTATTTTTCTCTCTGGGTCAAACCACGGCTCAAGGGATTGTGCAGACTGGGGTTCATGAGCCACTCTGCAATAAAAGAGTCCACAGGCCGCTATCACGGTCTGACGGTGTCGCGCTCCATGTATCTCAGGAATCAGTAGCATTTCTGCATTACTCCGACCCTCACTATATACTGCATTCTAGGGCTTCGGGAAGAAGTCCTGGGGAGTCCTCCATTTACCACCTCTGTGTTGACATCACAGGTGGTGTTCTCAGCCCCCCCATGGTCTCTCGAGCCTGTTCCTTGCACACAATATCGATCCCTCCATCACAGACACCATGAGGCAGCATAGGTGGGCAAGTTGATGGAGGCATCCAGGGCAGACAGGCTGTATGAGATTACATCAGAGCAAGGTAGCAGAATGTAGTACCTTGGAGTAGCCAGCAATTTGAAGGTGCGCAGTAATGCAATATAATGGGGTAGACTGCTGTGGGGCCCCCAAAAGGCACTCACCGAAATCCTGGAGGAGGCAGGTAGAATACAGGAGCCAGGTCCCATTGGGCACTTAGGAGCTAGGCTGTCAGTACTTCAACTGAAGACTGTCCCAACTACTATGAGGTCATCTTGTAGCCTTTTCGGGTCCATGGGTCAGACATGTGGGTCTATTTATTTCCATGGGTCTCAGATTGACATCTCTCGTGTGCCCAGCCCCACGACCTGAAGGCTTTGCAGTTTCGTTAAAGTGTGCCAAAGTTATTAGGCTCTAGGAAAGTTCTCTATATGGGGGGAGTCCAGCTTAACCACAACTGAGGAGATGTTACTATCCAAAGGCATCCACGTGGTCCTGTAATGATGCCAATGAATTGTAACAAGGGTTGCAAACCGTTCTTCTATAGTTAGGTTAACTTTTAACTTTTTAGCAAATACTTTGCATTCTGAGAGTTGTAGGTTCTAATTTCTCATGATAACTTTATGCCCCAAATGTCCCTTCGTGCTAAGTGCTGTTAACTAACAGTGGATAATAGTGGCCATGACATGGGCCAGGTGTCGTAAATCTCCCCCCGTCTCACCTGTGATCGGGATCTCCCTTGTTCGGCCGCAGGACTCTTCCTGTGGGTGGTTCGGGTCTTGAATAGGCTCGCCCGAGCCTCGTCAGGTTGCAGAGCGTGTTCAGAGTTCCGGGAAGTTTGTGGTTCCAGGGTGTCCAGGATTAGCGATAAACAAGCAATGTAGGGGGGAAGTCCAGGAACAGGAAAAAAGGCAAGGAGGGAAGTATGAGGATCAAGGAAGCAAAAGTAGAGAGCAAACACACATCAGGTCAATATCGAAGATAGCGTTGAGACGCGCGGACCCGCAAGGGCGTGACCAATTTATAGTACGTGCTACGACGTGAAAGCTAGTGCGTAGCACCAGGGCCGGTCTTTGCATAAGGCAGTGCAGGCGGCTGCCTGACGTGCCAGTCCCTTGGGGGGCGCCGAGAGGATCAACACACAAACATGCTTTTGCATCATTTAATTTTAAAAAGTAGTACGTACACCCTGTACAGCGGTAATGTTATCTATTTTGTTTTTAAAGTGTTACTCGAATTTGAAATTAGACTCAGTCTGAGAGCACTGTCTGACTCACGGTAAAATGCCTAGGCAGGGATGACATTTGGGGGTTGCTCCCTAACAAAGCCTGACTTGCCCTTTGCGACACCCCTATCATATTGGAAAAGACAGACGTAAAAACAGAAGCTCAGTTTTTGCGTCCGTGCTTTTCAATATAGGTGTCAGCTTACTGTCTGTGCCGCTGCAGCGGGCGCCACTTGGTCTGCTTGGTCTGCTTTGAAGAGATCTGTACCTTGCAACCATGAAAAGTTACAGATCTTGAAAGCATGGATGAAGGAGCCGAGGGGGCGGTTCTAAATGACATTGGGTGTTTACTTCCTCCTTCAGTTCACATACAAGGAAACACCTTGCCAAACATGAAAGCAGCTTTTCCAGCCATACCAGACCCTTAGTGCCCCCTAACTCATCTGCCAGTGCTTTTGGTTTCTTTAAAAAGCTGGTTCAGAACATCCATCCAGTCTTTTTCTTTCCTGTGATGCTTATTGCAGAGGAAGCCTCCGCTTGCAGTCAGCAGAGGAGGCAGAGCCAAACCCCCTTCGATCTCTGCCGACTGCCGTGCCTTTCACCACACTGGCGTTTCCTTCAAGTGCTTGCCGAAGTGGAGGGGAGGTCCTTCCCATGCCGGCCGGACTGTGTGGTAAGCTGCAAGGTTCTACCTCAGGCATGCCACAGCAACAGGGCATTGAGCGGTACAATTGGAACCTGTGTCAACACACCCAGCATAGCGACTCCAAGAAGATGAGTGATCGAGTCGGTCATAACAAGCAAAGCAATACTAATGAGAAAAGGCCTTGGCAGACATCACAGACTCCAAGGTGATGCTGTCGTCTTGTCTGTTACGAGAAGAACACTGCTAAGAACACCGTAAACACTACACGTTTAATCATGGGCAGTATAAAATGCATACCACCTATGTGCTAATTTGATTCGCAGTGTTTTCCCAGGCTGGTGTGGCCTAGTCTGAATGGGCGAACCGCCCTTGCAATGACTTCGTCTAATCAGTCACTTATAAAGGCAATTTGCTTGATAAGCCCAGAACCCTTCACAGAATTATCAAGGCCATCTATGCGCTACCAGCTTCTGCATAGAGTCTAAATAGACCTCGGATGCCGGGCTTGGGCACGTGGTCGCGGGGGCTTGTTTTTGTAAACGTACTGAATGCTGTGGCGTGGAAAGAGGAACCGTTTCACTGAAGCCAGAGGACCTCACGTGCCTGTCAGACCTGGCAGTTGTGGCTGCAGCCTCTCACAGTGAAGCCACAGCCCAGGAGCTTGCAACTAAGGTAGGATGCATGTCGCATTTACCATGCATTTGATGTTTGGTACATAGAAGAAACAAATTGGCTTTCATTTTATTTTTTGAACAGTTGAGAAATTCTGTCAGCAGCACCATGGTACCTAAAACATTCCCTTCCAGTTATCTTCATGGCCTCAGTGAAAGCTCGGATCACAATGAAAACAAGCATTGGCAAAGCCAATCTTTTTTTTCTGTCACATGCCAAGTGATATTCCACATGCTCCCGTTAATGCCATTGTATGCCTGGCACAATCACCATACCTTAAGCATGAATGGCATCAGGGCCTTTCAACTATTTCAAATGAAAGGGGCCTCGAGCCTCAGGGGGTCCCCCAACAACTGGCTCCACATGTTGCCAGTCACTAGTCTTGTAACATTGCAATATATTTATTACTCTATTTTTGTTCTATGGCTTAAAATATGCACTTTACTGCACTCATTACAAGCTGCATTTCCTCTTCTCCTGGGATATACAAAGTGTTATCACCTCATTGCCTTCTAGCACTGGTTCCGCCACATCAGCCACTTGAGGACAAAGAAGGGTTTATAACTCTTCAGTGGGCATTTTGTGTTTAAGCTCCCTGGCAGCAGTGTCAAGAAAAGTTACTTTTTGAACACATGGGGCTCATTACAAGTATGGTGGAGCAGTAAAGAATTGGCGGTAATGGAATTACTGCCACTTTTCCCACACCACCATACTACGAGTATGGCCCTGGAGTGGGGGATATACCTCCAGCATCATGCCAGAGGTAAATCCTCCCACTTTCTGCTGAAAAGCAGCAACATCAGTGGAATTACTGCAGTGGTCATTCCGCTGGTGGTAATTCCACCAAAAATGCCTCATAGAGTCCAAAGGGGGATTAACTCTCCCAACACCACTTGTAATTTGGCAGTAATTTTGCTGGACTAAGTGGCGGTAACAGTAATTCCGTTGGGCGGTATTCCGGTATAGGATTTACCACTGCAATACCACCCAACTCGCGATGAGACCCATAATACAGGTAACATTCTAAGACTGTCACCTAGTATCTAAAGTATGCATTTTCTATTGAATTTGTATTTCCTTCTAGTTATTTATCGAGTGCCCTATTTACAACATTTGTAACATACCATTTTTGTTGTTGTCATTTTTGGGGTAGGGGGCGCCAATGATACTTCTCGCCTGGGGTGCAATCTGGTGTAAGACCGGCCCTGCGTAGCACGGAGCTTGGTACGGCCATGTTGGGAGGAACAAGGAGTACAAGCCCTTCGTGACAATGACCATGAGGTCCAGAAGGGGCAATTTCGCCGGGTCATGACAGCATGACCCCTCCGAAGACTGGTTCCTCCAGGCTTGCCTGGGTGAATAAGATGGAATCTTCTGAGCAAACAAGGGGTCTTTAAATTAGAAACTGGTTTCCATGTTCTCTCGCTAGGGGGGTATCCTTTCGACTCGACCAGATATTGTAATCGACCCCTTCTATACCTGGAATCACATATCCTGGACACCTTATATTCCAACTGGTCGTCCACAACAACAGGTGTGGGTTTGAAGGGTTTTTGAGTAGAACTAACGTAGGGTTTCAACAGGGAAGTATGGAAGACTGGATGTATCTTCTTCCAGGAATCCGGGAGCTTAAGTCGGAAGGAGACAGGATTGATGATCTCCTTTATAGAAAATGGACCATAATAGCGAGGAGCCAATTTGTTTGGTCGTAGATGTCGAGGTAACAGTTTCAAGGCTAGCCAGACTTGATCGCCAACTGAATAGGAAGGTGATGGTCTTCTCTTAGAGTCCGCATATCTTTTGGTTCGAGTCTGGGCCTGTTCTAACTGATCCTTGGCCTCTCTTTGTAAGTCGATCAGCGTCTGAATCCAAGAGTCAAGGGTAGGTACCGGAGTAGATTCTGGAAGAACTGATGGTAAAACAGATGGATGATAACCTTGACTGCAATAGAAAGGGCTGATCTTGAGAGCTGAATGATCTGAGTTATTGTAGGAGAATTCGGCTAAAGGTATAAGGAGAGACCAATCATCTTGAACCTTGGTGGCAAAACAACGAAGATATTGTTCCAGGGTTTGATTTACTCGTTCCGTTGCCCCATTGGTTTGTGGATGATAGCCCGAAGAAAGAGCACGTTGGATTCCTAGAACACGACAGAGATGTTTCCAGAATTGTGAAATATATTGAGGTCCCCGATCCGAAATAATCTTGGAAGGGAGGCCATGAAGACGAAAAATATGTTCCAGGAAAATTCCAGCAAGTTCTGAAGAAGATGGTAGTTTATACAATGGTGTAAAATGAGCTAGATGAGTGAACAAGTCAATGGTTACCATGATGGTTGCATATCCTCGGAAGGTGGTAATTCAACAATGAAGTCAGTGGCAATAACTTCCCACGGTCTGGTTGGCAACGTAGGTTGCAGAAGCAGACCCGCCGGCCTCTGATTATCGTATTTGTTCTGACTACAAATTGCACAGGTCTTGATGTATTGAACTACACTGGACTTCATCCCTGGCCACCAGAACTGTCTTTGTATAAGACGGAAGGTGTCGGTTACCCCTCGATGGCCGGAGTGAAGAGTATCATGGCATAGATTCATTACCTTCTGTTGAAGTTCTTTTGTCGGAATGACCACTGAATTGTTCTTGAATAAATATCCTTCCTTGATTGTCAAACGCCAGGGATATTTCTCAGATATGTCCTTCCAGAGTTCAGGTGATTGAGTCTGTACTCTGATTTCTTCCAGGAGATTGATCGCTTGAGCTACAAAGATTGTAGGTGGAAACATTTTAGGATAGATCTTATCCTCCAAGGGAACGTAGTCGGGACGCCGAGAAAGGGCATCGGCAATCATGTTTTGCGGTCCAGGAACATGTGAGATTTGAAATTGATATTGAGCAAAGAAGTAGGCCCATCGAGCTTGTCTACTGTTCCTGCACTCCATGGATTGTTGGACGTGAAGATTTCGGTGATCAGTACGGACTTGAACTGGATATTTAGCACCCAGGAGTAGATGTCTCCATTCAGTGAAGGCATGACGAATGGCCAATAACTCCTTCTCCAGAACTGAGTAGTGAGTCTCACTGGTAGTCAGGGTCCGTGAAAGGTAAGCAATGGGATGTTCCAACTTATCATCAGATTCTTGTTTTAAAACTGCTCCTATGGCGTAATTGGAGGCATCTGTTTCCACTAGAAAAGGACGATTTATGTCAGGTTGGGCCAGGATGAGGGCCTGAGTGAATTCTTTTTTCAAGCGTTGGAATGACTTGTCTTGTGGTATAGACCAGTTGAATGGAACGTCTTTCTTCAGGTGATTAACAATGGGTTGAACAATCTCGGAAAAGGTGGGAATGAATTTCCGGTAGAAGTTGGCAAGCCCGAGGAAGGACTGTATTTGCTTTACAGATGTTGGGGCGGGCCAAGCCAGTATGGCCTTCACCTTTGAAGGATCCATACTAATTCCGAACTAAGGACAAACCCCAGATAGTGAACTGATGTAGCATGAAACAAACATTTTTCTGGTTTGGCTAAGAGTTGATTTTCACTGAGACGTTGAAGTACTGTCTTTACATGTTCTTCATGTTTCAAGGAATCCTTTGAGAAGATCAATATGTCATCCAGGTAGACGATAACATTGAGAAATAACATGTCAGAGAACACCCTATCCATAAAACGCTGGAAGACTGCGGGAGCATTAGTCAGACCAAAGGGCATGACTAGGTATTCAAAGTGACCAAAGGGTGTTCTAAAGGCTGTTTTCCATTCGTCTCCTTCCCGGATACGGATCAAATGGTAAGCACCTCGGAGATCCAGTTTCGTGAATATCACTGCACCTCTCACAGCTTCAAGGATATCCGAGATCAGGGGTAGTGGGTATCTGTCTTTCAGGGTGTGTTGATTTAGGCCACGATAGTCCAGGCAAGGTCTGAGCTCTTTGGTATCCTTTTTCGGAACGTAGAACAATGAAGCACCAGCTGGTGATTTTGAAGGTCTTATGGTGCCATTCTCAAGATTAGTGTCTAGGTATTCCCGGAGGGCTCTCTTTTCTGGTTCTGAAAGGATAAACATCCTGCCAAAGGGAATCACTGCTGAGGGTTTAGTATCTATGGCACAGTCTTCGGGTCTATGTGGAGGTAAGGCTTGAACGATTACAGTAGAGAATACATCAGCATACCCTTGATAGATCTCTGGAACTTGTACAATATTGGCAACCATGAGTGGTGTCTCTGGACACCTTGGTGGACTTTTAGGGGCTGTGAATGAGGTATCCAGGTTTAAACAATGGTTCATACAGAACTCAGAGCCCAGAAATAAGGATCCGGCCGTCCAGTTGATATATGGATTGTGCCTTTGTAACCAGGGCATGCCCAAAACCAAGGGGTAATGGGCTGATTTTATAATGTCAAACACAATTCTTTCTTGATGATGATTTATGGAAAGATGGATCTCTCTTGTTTGCAGACTTATGGGTCCTGAGGAAAGAGGTCTTCCGTCAATCGCTTCCACTGGCTGTGAAAAACTTCTTGCTTCATACGGAATGTTATGACTTCTGACCCAATCTTGATCAATGAAGACTCCCATTGCTCCACAATCCACCAAGGCCAGTATGGGGTAGACCTTGTCCTTGGATGGCGATAAAAAGGCCTGTAATATCACCAATTTGTTTTGTCCAGGAGAGTTCAAGGATGGAATTGATGTGGAGAAAACATCGCTCTCCTGAAACCTTGCTCCATTTACGATCGGGAGCTGGCGTTTCCAGAGCGTCGGGGAGGGGCCAGAGGACATACTTTAACTAGATGTTTATCTGAGGCACAATAAATGCATAAGCCTGTGTGTATTCTTCTTAACCTTTCCTGCAGGGAAATTGGTCCACGAAAGGCTCCAAGTTGCATGGGTTCAGAATCAGTGCTCGGACTCTTGGCAGATTCTGTCCTTGTAGTATTCTCTAGGGAGTATCTTTGAATTGATACTTTATTCTTTTTCTTTTTGGCCTTTCTTTCTTGGATTCTAAAGTCTATTTGCATAGACAAGTCCAGGAGGGCCTGGAATGAACTAGGATGTGCCACCCTGGCTAGCTCGTCCTTAATCTCTTCATTTAGACCTCTGCGAAACAAAGTAAAACTGGCTTCCAGGGGCCAGTCCGCCTCTTTGGCTAGCTGTTTGAATCCGGTAACATAGGTCAACATGTCTTGGGATCCTTGTTGGAAGTCAAGTAGCTTTTCTTGAGCTCTGTCAACCAGCTCTGGTCATTCGAACATGGTCTTGAGTTCCACGATGAACCCTTCATAATCATCCAGGAGAGCATACCCTGAATTGAGTAATGGAGTGGCCCATGTAAGGGCATTACCGGAAAGATGCGATATTATGAAGCCAACCTTAGCCCTAGGAGTTGTGAAATAGTAGGGCTTGAAGGTAAAATGTACCAAACAAGAATCCAGGAATCCACGTAAGGTCTTTGTTGAACCGTCGTATTTATCAACCACTCCTCCAAATAATACGCTGTCCTTGTTCACGGAGTCGCGTGACAAGACGAGCTGTTTTAGCGCTGCATTCTCAGCTTTTATATTCTGCATCTCTGTGGAAAGTTCTTGCATTCCGCGCATCAAGTCCTGAATAGCATTCTCCATGGTAGAATCTGTATTGATCGTTTGGCGTCTCAAACTGTCGTAAATCTCCCCCCGTCTCACCTGTGATCGGGATCTCCCTTGTTCAGCCGCAGGACTCTTCCTGTGGGTGGTTCGGGTCTTGAATAGGCTCGCCCGAGCCTCGTCAGGTTGCAGAGCGCGTTCAGAGTTCCGGGAAGTTCGTGGTTCCAGGGTGTCCAGGATTAGCGATAAACAAGCAATGTAGGGGGGAAGTCCAGGAGCAGGAAAAATGGCAAGGAAGGAAGTATGAGGATCAAGGAAGCAAAAGTAGAGAGCAAACACACGTCGGGTCACTATCGAAGATAGCGTTGAGGCGCGCGGACCCGCAAGGGCGTGACCAATTTATAGTACGTGCTACGACGTGAAAGCTAGTGCGTAGCACAGAGCTTGGTACGGCCATGTTGGGAGGAACAAGGAGTACAAGCCCTTCGTGACAATGACCATGAGGTCCAGAAGAGGCAATTTCGCCGGGTCATGACACCAGGTAGCAACCCGCTGCTGGTTAGAGTTGAAGCAAAGTCGGCGTATTTGGAATGGATCTCGCTCAATGGGGCAGGCAATGTGTTATAGACAGTAGACCACATATTCTATCTTATTGAAGAGACAGTCTCTATTTAAGTTGCTGACTTCTGCACAGGATATCTGCTTCTAATTGGGGATTCAGCATTTAACCAAAACATGTGTGTGCTCCTGAAAAAATCACATTACCTATATTTGTCTTAAACTGTAAGCATGCATGACATCAACATTAGTACAGCCGTGTTTCGCCTCCACACCTCCTCCTCAGGCATCAGTTTATATTCTTACTTCTAATCAGTGCGGATGAGTGAACTATCAGGAATACAAATAATGGCTGATGAGTGAAGAGAGTGGGGGAGATGTGAGAAGAAGGTATGAAGGCGGGACATGAAGATAGCCTAAAAGCAAGTCATGCATGTCCATTTCACATTACCTTTATTACTCCTCCTTCCCAACCAATCTCCTCATGCACCAGGCTTCATTCGAATGGCTTCAATGTATGGTGGTTATGCACAATATGTAGTATTAATATGATAATAATATATGCCAATGGTATTGAATTTGTGTTTATTGTTCAAAATCATTAAGATTGTGATAACTTATATTGAATGTACTGAAATAAGATGCTAAGATTGTACAATTCCTTAGCATTAAAGTGTCATAGATTTCTTCATCAGCTGGTATCAACGCAATGGGAAGGGCGAGCAGTAATGGGACGTGGGCTCACACAGCAAAGCTGATCTGCCCTCCACCCCTTGCCCTGTGTTCTGCATGGGACACCCCTGCAGTCCCTGTTCCATTCCATCTCCCGCACTCCACATCTGATACACACGTACCTAACCTTGGTCTCCCCCTTATATCACACTCCATCTACCACTGCTTCCTGGTCCCCTCCTAATGTAAACGCATGCACTGTTTCTGGATAGGCTGTCATTCGTTGAAGGCAGCCTGTGGCAGAAATATCTGCGAGGAATGTGTGCAGTTTGGAGAAGACCACAGTTTCTTAGCAGCAATACATCTGGAAACAGGAAAAGTTTGCTTGGAAACAATTAATGTTTAGGCTAAGTCAGCTAAAGTACTTAAAGTGACACTCATTAGGAAAAAGATAATATTTATGCTACACTTTGAGACATGTTTGGTAATGCTTGTGGTCTCGTGTAGAAGGGATGTGACCAATCAGTTTGGGCTGGACTGCCGCCTTTGAACCAGGACCAAGCCTGATTTGCATATGGTATTTCCCCTTTTGTAATGGCTTGGCAGGTGAAGAACGATGGTCTGGAGGGTTGCCTGAGCAATGCCAGAGGTTAAGATTAATTCTAAACCGTCCAGCCATCACCTCTATGGTTTTGATATGTGCTACCCTTTGACTCCATGAGTTAGTCAAAAGATTTGTTAAACAAAGTACCTTCTTGTTGTGTAGGGGGATCGCCTCTTAAAACTCACCCAAAAGTAGTCAAAAAGGAGTGTACATCGGTCCAAGAAGTAATTCAATTTTATTCAGGGCCCCAGATGCAGCTGGGGCAGCAAATTCAATCAGATCACGGAACAGAACTGCATGAAAAGGTGCTGTTCAAGAAACGCCCCTAAATTAAGTTCTTTTATACAAAGCAAAGTAATTAGCATTTGCGATTGTGCAACACAAAAGTATCTCCCCACACAGAATTGATTGGACCTCTCATTTTGGACCCATATAGGAATGCATACATTGCGATTAATCATTGGGTCCATGAACCTTCCCACACCACCCTCAATTACAGTGTTGTGATGTCACAATCCACCCCCAATTCCCACAGCACAAAATCATGTGATTGAAACATTTGAGACGACCAGCAGAACTTTAATAATCTGCCCTGATCACCTCTTCCTGACACGCATCGGAATGGCTACCCACCATGACACCATCAGAGCCTTGAACCACAGGCATACTGCTGCATACATGTTGCATATTGGGAACACTAACCCTCTTCCTAGGGAAAACAGTCTACAGGCGATTTGAAATTGCCATGGTTCTTGCCGGCTCCATTTGAAAATCACATTTCATAAATGATTTTTAATTATAAAATGGTCATGTATTCATTATTCACTGGCGGAACCTGTGAGCTCTAATAAGTTTACCTCTAAAAATAACAACCACTGTGTGCTTCTCTTAACGCTGGCCTGGGATCGCATACTCTGCTCTAATAATCTAGCTACAGTGGCCTTTTCCGCTAACAAAATGCTTCCACACGTTTAAAGCAGAAGCAAGCTTATAGGGCCTATTTACCGCGTTGGATTCTACCACTAAGTTTAATTATACTTACATGTGCTTTGCTATTTATGGATTTGTTTTATTTAAGCATTTAATTTGTAATAAGTCTTGGGAGGATAGCTCAGGGGGCAACATGCTCGCCTTGGAAGCAAAACGACATGGAGCAATACAGGTTCGATCCCCGGGTCCGTGCTTAGAAACCTCTGGGTATTAAGCACGTTATAAATAACCTATCATATCATATCATAATTTCAATAGTAACAGAAAGAGCCCCCTCCCCTTTTACGACGCTACTCTCGCAGCCTATAGGTGTGCTCCTTCATACTGCAGATCAACTTGCATTTTTATTATACTGTGCTCACAAAAAAACGAAGAAGGCTGCATTGTAAAATAATACATATTAATTGTGAATAATATATCACTTCTAGAAACTATGAAAAACATAAAAATGAAAACGTATGTTAAAGGCAACATTTGATATAATGAATTCCTTTAACAGGTGAAATCACATTGTTGCTAACATCTTCTGCCTGACCAAGACCAATGCGTTTTGCCTCCTCTGTACACATATGCCTGTTTTAAAATACTCGCTGCTTATGCTGCCAACTCAGTCATGCCTGGCCAAAATTAATGCAACACATAACAAGACTTTTTTTTTTTTTTAAAGCGCTTTCTATTGTTCATATTACTTTCAGAGATCTCCGTGTTTTGCATCTTACAGAACAATAAGTCTTGCGTTTGGTAGAATTTCTCTGGTTTCTAAATTCTGTTGTTTGATGAGTGAGGGGTTACCCGTTGGGAGTAAGAATGAAGATTGACGAATGAGGAAGGTCCCTGGGGAGTGGAAGGAGGCACGAGGAGGAGAAATAAGCAATAAGAATGATGGCTGAGTGAGGAGGGTCGCTAAGGAGTGAGACGGAGGCATGAGGAGCAGAAATGAAGAGTAAGAATGAAGACTGGTGTTTGAGGAGGGTGGCTATGGGGTGGAAGGAGGCATGAGGAGAAATGGTGAATATGAATGAAGAGTGGTGAGTGAATAGGGTGGCCAAAGGGGGGTGAGGGGGAGAAATGAGGAATAAGAATGAAGACTGAGGAGTGAGGAGGGTGGCTGTGGGGTGGAAGGAGGTGTGAGGAGAAATAAGAGGTAAGAATGAAGGCTGAGTGAGGGGGTCACTGAGGAGTGAGAAGGAGGCACGAGGAGGAGAAATGAAGAATAAGAATGAAGACTGGCGTGTGAGACGGGTGGCTGTGGGGTAGAAGGAAGCATGAGGAGGAGGAATTGGGAATAGGAATGAAGACTGGTGAATGAGGAAGGTGGCTGGGGGGTGGGAGTGATGAGTAAGGAAGATAAATGGGAGATACAAATGAAGACTGGTGAGTGAGGAGGGTCACAGAGAAGTGTGAGGATGTGTAAGGAGGAGAAATTAGCAATGCAAATGAAGACTGGTAAGTGAGGAGGGTGGCTGGAGGGTGGAATGATGTGTAAGGAGGAGACATGAGGAATAAGAATGCATTTTTGCCCCCCCCCCCCCCAAATGCCATCCATTTAAGTTATATTGTATGGCATATGCGGGTGATATAATGCTTTTTGATTTTACACAACAGGGTCTACAGAGACTGATCTGCACATTTGCCATCTATGCTAAGAAACATTTCCAAGCAATTATCCCTGATAAAACAAACATTATGGATTTTAGCAGTTACAATAAAGCATTAAATTATTTTTTGGTTTTTAGATCAACATAAACTTCATGCTTCAGAAAGTTTCATCAACTTAGGATTCACGATTTTTAATAAACCTGCCAAGGGGAAGACTATGGATTTTTAAAGAAATAATGCACAGCGTCTGGGCGCCCAGTTGTGTTTGATAAATAGGAAGTATTGCACATTTTCGGTAAAACCTCTTGTGTCCTTTTATGTCGGGGAAGTGGTTCCGAAACTGCTGTATGGCTTGGATGTAATACAGATTTGGGTACAGGAGAAACTGGATCTTTTAGAAGCGATAGTCTGGAGGAAAGCCCTTACTCTTCCAAAGTGTGTGCCAATGTCATTTACTAGGTATGCATTGGGTTTGAACTCTCTTTTATCTACGCTTAGGTGGAAATGCCTGAGTCTGATGTGGAAATGTTTGGACCCCCTAAAGACTCACTGTATGACGACATGGGGGTCCTTCTAAAAAAAGGGTTCCAATGAGACGTTGGCCCGATTCATGGATGTTTGCACTAAGATAGTGGAAAAACTCGGCTTTCCACTGGAGGACATATGGACAAAATGAATGCTCATTAAGAAAGCAATTCTTGTTGTGGATTGGAGTGTAACGATGGAAACATTGCATACCTATAGCTCCTTAGACCATCTCAAGTATGAGCATAAAAAGATCGGTATTCCCCCTTCATATTTAAGCCTATTCCTGAATAAGAGGGCACAAGATTGGCTCATGCGGTTCCGCTTAAACATTCTCCCTACAAATGAAGTGCAAGTAAGACTTGCAATCCTGCCTAACGAAATGATAACATGTCCATTCTGATAGCATTGAGTCCTTTTAGCATATTGTGGTAATGTGTCCATCGCTGCATTTTAAGCGTATGAACTTCTTTAGACATTTTATATACAGGCCTGATTTGATTAATTATGAGGTTTTATGGTCATATATTGTGTGGTCACTCAAATCATGTTATTTACTTGGTTTTCAACTTGTTTTATGCTATTAGATTGAGTAATAATAATCCTGTGATACAATGATATAATGAGGAGATGTTTTCTGCAAGGTTATCTGTAACAACATAAGATTGATTCTTATACTTTTCTTTTTTCTTTTATGTGTTTTTACTGTTTGTAATTGAGAGATATTGTAAAAAGGTTTTTATTACCTTATACAATTAATGAGAAAAAAATAAAAATGAAGACTGGTGAGTGAGGAGAGTGGCTGAGCTGGAAGGATGTGAAAGGAGGAGAACTGAGGAATAAGAATGAAGACTAGTGATTGAGAAGGGTGGCTGGAGGGTGGAAGGATGTGTAAGGAGAAGACACAAGGAATAAGAATGAAGACTAGTGAGTGAGGCGGGTGGCCAAGGGGTGGGAAGAATTTGTGAGGAGGAGAAATGGGGAATAAGAATGAAGACTGGCGATGGGTGACTATTGGATGGGAATGACGTGTAAGGCGTCAAAATGAGGAATAGAAATGAAGACTGGTGAGTGTGGAGGGTGTAAGGAGGTGTAAGGAGGAGACATGAGGAATAAGAATGAAGACTAGTGAGTGAGGAGGCTGGCCGAGGGGTGGGAAGGATGTGTATGGAAGAGAAATGGGGTATAAGAATGAAGACTGGTGATGGGGGACTATGGGGAGGGACTGACGTGTAAGGAGGAGAAATGAAGAATAGAAATAAAGAATGGTGAGTGAGGAGGGTGTAAGGATGTGTAAGGAGGAGACATGAGGAATAAGCATGAAGAGTGGTGAGTGAGGAGGGTGGCTGGGGTGTAAGGATGTCTATGGAGGAGACATGAGCAATACGAATGAAGGACTGGTGAGTGAGGAGGTTGGCCGGTGGGTGGGAATGATGTGCAAGGAGGAGAAATGGGGAATAAACATGAAGACTGGTGACTGAGGAGGGTGGCTTGAGAGTGTAAGGATGTGTAAAGAGAAGACATGAGGAATAAGAATGAAGACTGGTGAGTGAGGAGGGTGGCTGGAGGGTGGAAGGATGTGTAAGGAGGAGATATGAGGAATAGGAATGAAGACTGGTGAGTGAGGAGGGTGGCTGGAGGGTGGAAGGATGTGTAAGGAGGAGATACGAGGAATAAGAATGAAGACTGGTGAGTGAGGAGGGTGGCTGGAGGGTGGAAGGATGTGTAAGGAGGAGGTATGAGGAATAAGAATGAAGACTGGTGAGTGAGGAGGGTGCCTGGAGGGTGGAAGGATGTGTAAGGAGGAGATATGAGGAATAAGAATGAAGACTAGTGAGTGAGGAGGCTGGCCGAGGGGTGGGAAGGATGTGTATGGAAGAGAAATGGGGTATAAGAATGAAGACTGGTGATGGGGGACTATGGGGAGGGACTGACGTGTAAGGAGGAGAAATGAAGAATAGAAATGAAGAATGGTGAGTGAGGAGGGTGTAAGGATGTGTAAGGAGGAGACATGAGGAATAAGCATGAAGAGTGGTGAGTGAGGAGGGTGGCTGGGGTGTAAGGATGTCTATGGAGGAGACATGAGCAATACGAATGAAGGACTGGTGAGTGAGGAGGTTGGCCGGTGGGTGGGAATGATGTGTAAGGAGGAGAAATGGGGAATAAACATGAAGACTGGTGACTGAGGAGGGTGGCTTGAGAGTGTAAGGATGTGTAAGGAGGAGATATGAGGAATGCCTGGAGGGTGGAAGGATGTGTAAGGAGGAGATATGAGGAATACGAATGAAGACTGGTGAGTGAGGAGGGTGCCTGGAGGGTGGAAGGATGTGTAAGGAGGAGATATGAGGAATAAGAATGAAGACTGGTGAGTGAGGAGGGTGCCTGGAGGGTGGAAGGATGTGTATGGAGGAGATATGAGGAATAAGAATGAAGACTGGTGAGTGAGGAGGGTGGCTGGAGGGTGGAAGGATGTGTAAGGAGGAGGTATGAGGAATAAGAATGAAGACTGGTGAGTGAGGAGGGTGGCTGGAGGGTGGAAGGATGTGTAAGGAGGAGATATGAGGAATAAGAATGAAGACTGGTGAGTGAGGAGGGTGGCTGGAGGGTGGAAGGATGTGTAAGGAGGAGATATGAGGAATAAGAATGAAGACTGGTGAGTGAGGAGGGTGGCTGGAGGGTGGAAGGATGCGTAAGGAGGAGATATGAGGAATAAGAATGAAGACTGATGAGTGAGGAGGGTGGCTGGAGGGTGGAAGGATGTGTAAGGAGGAGATATGAGGAATAAGAATGAAGACTGGTGAGTGAGGAGGGTGGCTGGAGGGTGGAAGGATGTGTAAGGAGGAGATATGAGGAATAAGAATGAAGACTGGTGAGTGAGGAGGGTGCCTGGAGGGTGGAAGGATGTGTAAGGAGGAGATATGAGGAATAAGAATGAAGACTGGTGAGTGAGGAGGGTGCCTGGAGGGTGGAAGGATGTGTATGGAGGAGATATGAGGAATAAGAATGAAGACTGGTGAGTGAGGAATAAGAATGAAGACTGGTGAGTGAGGAGGGTGCCTGGAGGGTGGAAGGATGTGTAAGGAGGAGATATGAGGAATAAGAATGAAGACTGGTGAGTGAGGAGGGTGCCTGGAGGGTGGAAGGATGTGTAAGGAGAAGACCGGTAGGGAGGAGAGAAATGTATCAGAGCATCTGTGGGAGAGAATGATTGCAGGCCAAGAAGTTCAGCTAACTGCAATGGTAGTAGACATACTGGAAAAGCTGAACCTCCTTGGCTCGAGCACAGTATTTAAGGAAAGGTAGTATGACCCTAGGCTGGGGGCGTGGAGGACCCCCTGCCCCCCAGTGTCTTTAAGAAGTAGGGGGAATGAGTTTTTATTGAAGTTTTTATGTGGAAAAATGTTATCAATTTTTGGTTATGCTTCTTCCCTCCTTTGTCTATACCTATTGCTTTGTACGATTAAGTATTGTAAAGGGTCTAATGAAATGTTTTGTTCTGAACCATATACAATAAAAAATGTTTTTAAAAAAGTAAGGAGAAGACATGAGCAATAAGAATGAAGACTGGTGAGTGGGGAGGGTGGCAGGAGGGTGGAAGGAAGTGTAATGAGGGAGACATCAGGAATAAGAATGGAGACTAGTGAGTGAGTCAGTGAGTGGGGTGGCTTGAGCGTGGAAAGGTGTGTAAGGAGAAGACACGAGGAGACTGGTGAGTGAGGAGGGTGCCTGGAGGGTGGAAGGATGTGTAAGGAGAATACACGAGGAGACTGGTGAGTGAGGAGGGTGCCTGGAGGGTGTAAGGATGTGTAAGGAGAAGACACGAGGAGACTGGTGAGTGAGGAGGGTGCCTGGAGGGTGTAAGGATGTGTAAGGATGTGTAAGGAGGGAGACCTGAGGAATAAGAATGAAGACTGGTGAGTGAGGAGGGTGCCTGGAGGGTGGAAGGATGTGTAAGAAGGGAGACACGAGGAATAAGAATGAAGACTAGTGATTAAGGAGGACGGCTGAGTGGCTACAGAGAGAGAAGGGCATGCAAGGATGAGACTTGAGCAATAGGAATGAAGAGTGGTGAGTGAGGAGGATGATGTGAGGGGGAGAAATGAAGAAATAAATGATGACTGAAAAATGAGAAGGACATGTATATGGAATGAAGAAAAAGAATGAGAATAGGTGAGTGAAGAAGGTGAGTGAGGAGTGGGGGAGGCGTGAGTTGGAGAAATTAAGAAAAAGAATGAAGACTGGGGAGTGAGAAGGGCACGGGAATATCTAGTATGACCACCCACTCTTTCCCTGGTTTCTGTCCTCGACTCCTCGTGACCCCATGCTGCGCACTGTACTGCATACATGCCCCATGCGTGAGGTGCTCCTGCTGCGGTACACCGTGCTTTAGCGTGTAGTGAGCGTGTAGTTTTGGGCTTAAATATACTCTCAACCAGTGCTGGTGATTGGGCCGGCTCTCGCGGATTCGAGATCCGGCACCAGATGTGTAGCCGACGCCGAAGCCCATGAACCGCGCTGGAATACTTAAAACTTTTTTTTTAAAAAAAAAGCACCTGCGACGGCAGCATTGGCTTTTACCGCCGGCTTTGGCACTGGTGTGTAATGCACAATGCTCACTACATGTACAACTGAAAGGAATCCGTTGTACATGTAGCGAGCATTGTGCATTACACGCCAAAGCCGGTGGTAAAAGCCAATGCTGCCGTCGCAGGTGCTTTTTTAAATTTTTTTTATGTATTCATTTGATCGGATGTCCACTACCAGCCCTGCCCCCTCTAGACTACACCTCCTCTGGCACTGCCCCCAAACTCCTCCTCCACCCCGGCCCATGTGGGATCCCCCACCACACGTTTTCCATTTCCACCACTGCTCTCAACCAAAGCACTGGATTTTTTATAGTGCTTAGGGTATTTTATATCAAACAGTAGCGTCCAGGCGCAGATAGGTCTCTGCGCAGGTATATTACTGTTTGAAGTGCAATGCCATCATGCGGTCAACAGTGCGCTCCTGAATGGGAGCTGTGCTGAAAGGGCCTGCGTCACATCTGCGGCATGGAATGTCCGGCTTCATCCAGCTGAGGTAAATGTTCTAAATTAGACCGTTTGCTGCCTCCTAGTGGCTAGTTGTGCATTGCCTCAACGACTTAGATTAAACTCACTTCTTATTTTTCTGTCACATAGGATTTTTTTTTCATCACTGCAGCCACTGTGTGTTGGTGATTTTTTCTGGGGCTTTTTTTCTTTTTATCCCGCCTTTCTTGTCTTCTCGAGGACACCCGTATCGCCGAGTGGAGTTATTCGGGAAAAAGATCTAATTAAAACTATCGACATCATGTCTTCTTTCACGATCAAATGTTGCTGTCTGACAGTGAAAGAGGTGTGGCGTATCTGAGAGCAGAAAAAACATGTATCAGCAAAAGGTTTGCTGGCTGTCACGCCGAAAATAGCTGCACGTCATGGATATGCAATTATAAGTTCTTCCAAGTTTTCATGCTTCCCCCACAGTCTAGAAAGAGCACTACTGCCCTCATTCGGTCACTGTTCAACATTACAGGGCTAGAAAAAAGTACTGCCATATATATATATATATACTAATATGTACTAATATACTGCAAGCAAGCACAACTATTTATAGCAAGCAAAACGGTACGCAAATGTCACAACATGAGCATGAAACGTATGTTTTTATCGCAAGATGTGGTTTTGCTTTTGGATAAAGTATGGTCGTTTTATTGCGGCTGGCAATAGATTTAAGGATCGAAATTTAATTGAAAAACGTACTGCGTGTCTGTTCCTCTTGTAGTTTTCTAGCAAACCCACTCGTGGCTATTGAGATCTATGCAAGGAGTGCAGCTGGGTTGGATAATAACACAATTACAGCGCTTAGAAGCGGAAGCTATGAAGGATGAAACATGTCTTCATAATATCATGATATTTTAGGTGAAATTGGAAAAAAACAACGGGCCCTTGGTTGGTTAAATAAGATACCGGCTGAAACCAACAAACGTAACTACCCACCCGTCCATGCGCCCTATCAGGGCAGGCCTTAGAGCAGGGCTGGCCGGGCGACTGCCTGGGGCGCCATAGCCCCCCAGGGCACCATTAGCACCCAGCTACGACAGCTCAGGGGTGTCTTTCAAGGGCTCCCCCGAGCTGGCGTAGTGGGTGAAGGTGAAGCAGCGAGGCAGCTTTCGATCACTTCGGGGCTACGGACTGCATGAACCGGCAACAGCCCCCTTGGGCATTGCTGGAAGATATTCATGACAAAAACTGGTATAGTGCCTCACTGTTTGCCCTCACATTGGCGTTATCTTTCCGTGTCATGCTCCCAGGCGCTGGAGATATTCATCAAATCCTCTGCTTTGAAAGGGCGGCACATTGTGCAAATTTGATAGGAGAGTCCATGGGCGGCAAAGATCTTCACAAGACCAGGCACCACATCTTTAAGTGACGTCGATTCTATGAACTCCACCTCCGGATATCTTGACCACTGGTCCACCAGGACCATGAAGTGGGTGTCACGGCAGGTGGACCCAAAATCCATATGTTCCCTTCCCCAGGGAATAGTGCACCTGTCCATGGACTCGATGGAGGGTTCTCTCTGGTGGGGCAGTGCTGCTTGACACCACACACGGGCGTGGACAAACTCCTGTACTTTTTCTTCGAGGCCTGGAAACCAGACTTTCTCCTGGAGCTGAGCCTTGGCCCTGGCCACTCCCTGATGTCCTTTGTGTGCTAACTCCAGCACCTGTGGCACTAAACTAGAGGGGATGACCATTTTTGACCCACTGAGGATCAGGACGTTGTCCATAAACTTTCAGTCCTCACCTGCCACATTTGCTCGAGCACTCTTTTTGCATCTTCAGTGCGCTTATTTAACTTCTCCAGAACCTGTTTCCATTCTCCTTGCATTCTGGCCAATTGCAGCAGCTGGAAGCAGTCATTATTCGCTGACACTTCATTTACCTCTCTCTACAAGGTCCTTCGCCTTTAAGGGGTGTCAGGAAAGGTAATCCGCTGCATTAGAGTTCCCCGGGCGGTACACTAGCTCAAGGTCGTATTCTTGCGACGCGAGTAGTCACCTCTCAATCTCGGCAGGAGGTTTGGAGGAAGAGCCAACCATAATCGGTAGAAGGGGTTTGTGGTAGGTGACCACTGTCACTGAGTTGCTATACACGTAAATGTGGAAGTGTCTGCAACCCAGAGTACTGCTAGGGCCTCGCGCTCTATCTGCGAGTACCTCTATTCCATAGCAGAGAGGGCCCTGCACGCTAATGCCACTGGATGGGCATTCCCACAGTAGTCAGGCTGTGTCAGCAAAGCCCTGAGACCAAACAGACTGGCGTCCAAAATGATTTCAGCCTTCATATTTCGGCCAAGGAATGCCATGGTGCCTTTCGCAGTGAGTGTGTTCTTAATTTCTTCGAAGGGGCTCAGTTGCAGGGCGGTCCATTTCCAGTGGCAGTCCTTCTTTGTGTGGTTATGAAACGGCTCAGACAAAGTGGCTAGGTTACGTATGAATCTTCGGCAGTGCGTGACCATACCAATAAAGCTGCATACTTTGGAAGCATTAGGAGTCCTGCCTCCTGGATATCCTTTACTTTTGCAGGGTCAAGGGAGAGCCTGTCTTCCTGAAATACAAATACAAAGAATTTGATTCTCTTTTGCAAGAATGCGCAATTGTCTTCATGCAATGTGAGGCCAAGCTGTTGAATACACACCAGGACGTTCCATAGCCTTTCGTTCTTGTTACAAGCTGGAGTAGACCATGATGTCATCACTTATATTGATGGCTCCCTTCAGCCCTCATTGCACCGCAGATCGTGTATTGAAACACCTGAGCGACTGACGAAAGGCCAAAATTGAGGCACTTATATCTATACAGTCCATGGTGTGTAGTAAAACTGATAATGTAGCAGGAGTCTGGGTCCAATTGGTGTATCCTGACCTCAGGTCCAGTTTTGAGAAGAAATGTGCCCCCCGTAGGTCAGCTAGGATGTCATCAAGCGTCAGGGTGATATCCCTTTCCCTCTTGATTCCTCTATTTGGGAGGTGCATATCCACACATATGTGAATGGAGTCTGGTTGTTTGGGTTTCCTGGCAATCACAATTGGGGAGACCCAGGGAGTCGGCCCTTCTACCTCTTCAATAATATCCATGCGGACCAGGTTCTTGAGTTCTTTCTCGACCATTGCTCTTAAATGGAACGGCACCCACCTGTGTTTTAGTGCTGTCGGCTGTACTGTTGGGTCAATATAAAGGCAAACTGGCTCTCCTGTGAACTTTCCGATGCCTGTGAACACCTTTGCACATCTGTTCAATATGGATTGAATGTCCTGTACGTTCACGCCAAAAGCAAAGTTCAGATGTGCAGAGCTTCAGCTGCAGAACATCCTAGTAACATGATTTTGCTCACCTCAGTGACAAAGAATCTTGCTCGAATGATGGTGTCCTCATGTCGGACAGCTGCTATAAAGACACCCTCTAGAAGCAGCAGTACTTTCACCCAAATGTATATATTCGTACTTGCGTCTCTCATAGGAGTGGAGCATCTATCAATCTGCGGAAGTGTTCGTCTGCCATAATGCTTACAGATGCCCCAGTGTTGATCATCACGGGAATATGGGAGATGGAAATGTGAACTGTACACCTAGGTTGGTGTCTTTTTGAGGCCTTCAGCTCAGACATGCTGGAAATGAAGAACACATCACCTTCATCTGTATCCTCTACAGGGTGTTCGTCATCTGGGGGTGGCTGTTCGACTAGTGCTGTCCGTCGATCGAAGCACCAACATTGCATACAACATCTGCAAGCAACTCCAGTGATTCCAACACCACTTTAAAGATGGACGCCACCTTGCCCTGCCTTCCTACACTCTCCGATTTGCCTGGTGAGCCACTCTACAGCACCACGTGTTCTGATTGGCAGCACCCGAGGACAAATCCAGGAGCTCAGCCGAGCCGTGAGGCAAAGCCGGTCCCGGAACTAAGACCCGAACATAAGGCTCCTGTCTTTGCCTGTCTTGCCAGGCATGTCAGCCAGGCTGCCCTAACGACTACTTTTCACCAATCCAAGAAGCCTCCACTGCCTGTTCGTGATGCCTCATACTACGTATCTTCAGCCATCCCAGCCTCTTGTGCAGGTAAGAGGTGCTTTGTCCCCTCTTACGCATCCTGTCTCCTACACCTTTCTGTTCATTGCTCTCAGAGTTAAGCCTTCCATCACTCCCAGTTGGTTACACAAATGAGATCTGCTGGTATCGGCTCCATTTTCAGCCCATCAGCGTTAACTTGACTTACCCAGGCCACTCCTCCCGCCTCCCCCAAGATTTCTGCCAGTACAGCACTGGTCAGTAACACACTACAATCCGCCTCATACTTCCACCCTCTGCACACCACCATTGTTGGAATCCATCATTTCGGCCGCACACCCATCACTACGCCCCCTGCACCTATCAATGCAGGACCTGGAACCAGGAGTTATTCACCATTCCCTAGTCCACCAGGCTATCCGCCAACCACATCCAAAAGCTCGGCTTCAAGTGTGGGAACCCGACTTGTATCACCTATGTTACCTGATGAGTCAATCCCACTGCACCTGATTGTGCTGGTCTCTATAATGCTGAACTCCCTACTGTCATTATGCCCCATGCATTATGTTGTTTCTCGCCCACCTGTAACTGCATGATTGATGTAGCACCCCGTACCATGAGTTGAAGCTTTCCAAATTGTGCACCCCAACCTACGTCGCTCTTTAACTACCTGTAACTGCATGTTTGATGTAGCACCCGTACCATGAGGTGAGGCTTTCCAGATTGTGCACCCAAACCTATGTCGCTCTTTACCTACCTGTAACTGCATGTTTGATGTAGCACCCCGTACCATGAGGTGAGGCTTCCCAAATTGTACACCCAAGCCTATGTCACTCTTTACCTACCTGTAACTGCATGTTTAATGTAGCACCCCGTACCATCAGGTGAGGTTTTCCAAATTGTGCACCCAAATGTACGCCGCTATTTACCTACCTGTAACCTATCTACTATGTACGTCCTGTAACTAGCGCCCAAATGCCCCAGGGTTCGGTGCATTGAAATAAATGTAAAAATGAAAATAAAAATAAAATAAATAGTGCAACCATCCGCATCTGCCCCTGAGATTGTAGTTTTGAGCCCGCAAATGTGTCGACGGTGCTGGCGCACGGTATACTCAGGTGAAGTGGTTTGTTATCCCACATCTCCTGCAGGTATAGCCTCTTGCCCGGCAGTCATTAGAGTGGGGCAGGTCGTTGCCACAATTGGGACACAGGGTGATCTCTTTTCCTCGCCCTTCCCTCTTGTTCCATGGTGGGCGTTTGTTTTTTTGGAACTGCTGCCGGCCTATGGTGCAGGCTTCTTCCAGCTTGGTTGACTTAATGGCTGCACACATCTTGCCAGCCCTTACATCCGCTAACTCATGGGAGCGTCCAAGTTCCAGGATGCGACTAAGGTTACGCCTGGCTCATGCAGTATTTGTCGTCTCAGTTTAACAGATGAACACCCTTGAATTATATGTTGGCGCATCTCATGTTCTTCATCCGGCCAAGTACATGTCGTAGCCATTTGCTGTAGTCTACAATGATAGGTGTCCAGAGATTCCCTTTCCTTATGCAGAGCGTTCCGCATAAGGGAACTTTCATAGTCAAGATTCACCATGGGTGCGAAGTATTCTTGGAGCGCTGTCTTGGCTGCATTGAATGGCCTGTCGGCAGGTCGCAGAGTCTCAAAAATGTTACTAACGGCGGGGCCAGTCAAAAAAAGCATCACTGATTTTTTTGTATCATCATCGTCCTCACCTGTTGAAGCTAAGAACAGTTCTAGGCGCTTCACCCAGACAGACCTCCTGAGGCCTAGAGCTGGTGGGACTCCAGAGACATCATACTCTTGTATGGGTACAGGCATCATCAATGAGCATGGCATCCTGGTGCATGCAAGGCCACCCTCGTCCTCATTTGCCATCTTCTCCTAGCCGTTATGACGTGGCCATGAGTAGACTATCTTTTTTCCCAGCGGGAGAGGGAATGCCCTTAGCCTTTCGCTCAGCCGCCATAAGTTTTACACCCAGCACACTTGGCGAGGGTCAGCTGAGTGGTGGGAGCAGGATTAGGTGGCACAAGCACTCCTAGACGGGAGCTGCAACCCAACATGGAGTCAGTGTGACAAAGAATTTAATGTTGAGAAAAATATGAGAACCCTTCTTGAATCAGCCACGATTTCACAGAGAGCCATACTAACTTGTATGGAAATGGAAATTCACTGGAAGTTTTGAAGAAGTGAATTTGTAAGATGTCATTCCAAAGGAAGTTGTTCTTTTTTGTAAGCGGTGCTGTTAAGGACAGATGGATATGAAAAGCAGGATACGATTGTAATGAGCTGGGCTCATAAATTGCCACAGATGTTTATATATGAAAAGCTGGGGTACCCAGCGATGCCTGTGTCCTGATCGAGTGGTGTCTCATGTGCCCTGGAGGATGTTGCTCTTGTCCTCATGTCAGCAAGTCTTGCTTCAGTTTCCTCTGTCATCTCGTTTGCCCTGGAGAAAGTTGCTCTTGTCCGCTGTTCGACAAGTCGTGCTGCTGTTTGTTTTTGTGTTGCAGAAGCTCTTGATATTGATTTTCGCTTTGCATCAGATGGAGCTGTTCCAAGTGCTGTTTGTGTTTTGTGCGGTATGTTTCAGTCACTTAATGTCTTCAGCACATTTGAGAAAATGTCCAAGAAAGATTGATTGATTGTGCTCTCTTCTCGTGAATGAACTTAAGTAAACTGTAACCTTGCCATTTCCCATATTTGAAGTGGTGTTATAAAAAGATTAACTTTCTTTGTTATTCCCTTTAAACATGCTTTAATAATCTCTTTCCAACTGTATACAGTAGTAATACATTTCAAAGGAATAACCAACATATCAAACATTTTGCTTCAGACACTTTTCCAAATGTTGCCTCCTTCTAGTACCTAATGTAGTGAATCAAGGTGAGCATCAGTAAATGAGGGTGTATACAGAGTGAATATTTTACATCCAAACATAGACTACAATCTTGCCCCAGACAAATGAGGAATCCATGCAAAATTTGGTAGACGTGGGTTCAACGGTGTGGATTTGTATAGACGGACAAACATGCACACACACACATACATACATACTTTCAGCTTTATATATAAAGATGCTATCACCACGACAAGCTTCCTACGTGAGCACTTCTAACACATGGCATACCTGAGAAGTGCCCTTGCAAGTGGCAATTGGCTCACAATGCACACAGCTACTTGCAGCACATTCATCATTCAATTTCTGCATAGAATGGGAGCTTCCATAGATTACTCCAGAGTCCTTCGGTTTGAGACAAAGATAGCCACAGAGATAATAAAATACAAGGATGTGTGTGGAGGATCATACCTTCCCCCAGAGTTGGTCAGAGGCAGATTTGTCGATTGTGGTGCTGATAACTTTGACTTCCTTGAAGATACTCTGTATGGTAATGGAACTTTGCACGGTACAGTTATGGTGGTCTTTCAGGAGAAGGAGGAGTCAGATGTCCTAAGCCCAACTGAAATATCAGGGCCATCATCACCTCGATCACTACAGAAGATTCCTCAGTCTCCGTCGAAGGTCATGTCTCGCAACATTCCCAAAGGGTGTAGACCACAGAATCCTGCAAGTAGTTAAATCACTGATTATACACAGAGGAGTAAGGTTATTGTAGATTCCTATAGGCTTGAGGACCTACTTTGGATGATGGCAGAAGTCTTGTCCTTGAGTGATTTTCAACAATATTGTGATGAAGGGTTGCTGGATACACATTGGTATCTTACTGAAGAAACTGAAGAGACTGATGGATGTGAGACAGAGTCTGAACCAATGTGGCCCAAGGCTGAAAGGCCTACGGTGAGGGTTGCACACCCTTCGTCTTGACCAACGGCTAGAAAAACATTACATTGTGATGGTCTGACATTAATCTTTCATTGCTTCCTTGTTATGAATAACATCACTGATACGATTGACTTGTAAAAAAAAACAGCTGTATTGATGTTAGCAAATGACCACAGTCGGTGGTCTATGCCAAAATGCTAAAAATGCAAATGCATTTCGGACTACATGTCCATCATCAGGGCAAATAGTTATACATACATTTAAACAACCGGTCACTAGGACCATATATACACAGTACATCCATTTAATAGCATAATATCACTGTCAGTATCGTCAGACCAGGAAATTGAGACTCCATACACATCACCTGTGACATATATGTGCGTAATTAGGTAACAACCACCATCACCAACATTACATGGTTTGGTACAAGTTTGAACACAGTTTTCATGATACACATAACCATCACAAGGTACAATTTAATTAATGCGGTCATGTGAGCCATCATAGTTATTTACAATAGAACAAGATACATGTATTTGAAAAAAGAAGAGAGAAAAAGAGAGAAGAAAAGGGGAAAAGGGAAGAGAGTCGTTAGAGGTGTAAGGAAATACACAGGCAACATTTTCACTCTAAAACTAGTTACCAAAGCTCCAACCAGATTGCTGTGTTTACTGTGACATGCAGACACTCTGCCCAGTTTTGATAAGCTTCCACACTCCTCTGTCTATCTCACTATATATACTCAGTGTAACAAACAAACCGTCCAGTCAAACAATTACTGAACTATTCTGGTCAGCTGTACCTGGCTCTGCTCGTAATCAACATGTAGCGGGTGTACGTGAAACACACTTAAAGATCGCGCCAGTGTCAAAGGACCCGTGTGCAGAAGAGCATTGCCGAATCTTGCAAAAACGCACCTGCACAGAAGCACAAGAAGAACGTGTCAGTAACATAAATGACGAGCTGGCAAACCTCTTTGCGCCCCCTCACATAAAGCGCTGTCTTACCGATTGTATCCCATTCTGTTTGCCGCGTGCTCATGCCTACAAACCTAAGTGTCTGCGGGTTCCTTATTCAGTGTCGCGAGTCACGTGACCAACCGGTCACATGACTCAGATGCTTGAGAAATGTGCTTAGTCAGCAGAAAAGAACTGCATAAATTGATCAAAAACATAATGAGTAGCTGGTATCTAAAATATAGTTACTGACAATCTGCCGTATGTCACCTGCAATGGTATACAGTTGCCTAATGACTAAAACTTCAACATGTCATGTGACCAATTATTCTCATACAAGCTTGTAAACAAGAGAAAAACGAATGGATATATTCTAATGATTGTCTTTAGGTGACACAATCTAAGCAGACTATATTACATGGTGGCCAGTCCAGCACATACACATGATACTCTCCTGACAACGCTCAGAACATACTGAGTAGCGGATAAGCTGTCACTCAAAAGTGGATACAGGAAGAGTGTACATAACCCTGCCCACCCGCGCACCCGCGCCGCGCACCTGCCAAGTACCTTCAAGTACTGTTGGCTGTTCGCGGTTCGCGTGGAGCGCGGAGTGGGCTCGGTAGTATATTCTCCTTAAGCACGAATTCAGTCAATTATTCTGGTGTGCAGCAACCCCCGTGTGTGCACCGTGAAGGTACTCCTCAAGTACTAGTGTACTGAAAATAGTAATTGCTATTGAATGATAAAATGATAGACTGTTAATTATGAGTGGCTAGTTGTAAATATTGCTTAGTCCTTTGTCCTAATAGACTGAGGTTAAGCCTCAAACGTTGCCCTAGTGGAAATTACCTGTTATAGGGGGGAAGAAATCATCTTGGGCTATTTCCCATATCAGGTCTCAAATTCTCTTGTGTCTAAATATGGTGAATGGTCTAAGAAGTGGGCGGAAGATTACAGGGACGGATGCTTCGGTGATTACAAATATGGAATTACCCACCGAAGGGGCGTTATGTGAGGATTTACAGAACCACAGTGCTATCTTAGCTGAGGTAGTTAACCTTGAATGTAGTGAACAGAGTATAGCTAATATTCCTATGGTAAGGAGTATTAACGAAGGTGATGATGTAGTACTGGACACACACAATGACCATCAGCGGAGTGATAGAGCTTCTATCACGCTAGCATCTTCCCCGATTAAATTTAATGTTAAAGAGATAAATGTCTCTCCCGTACTGAGTAAACAGTGTCTGATAGGCTCAGAAATGGATGAATGGATGAGAAAAAAATTAGGTACCGGGAATTTAGCTAAAAATATGCTGGGAGACATGAATGATTGTTCTATCCTTGGTCCGACCATTGAGGCCGAAGTGGGTAGAAGAATGAGATTCTCCCTGGGGCCATCGACTCCGGTATCAAATAGAATGGGAGGTAGGGAGGATGTACATATTCACAATCCACCATTGGAAAGTAAGTATAGGTTCCAATCGCCGTTAAAGGAGATGATTGGAGGTAATAAAGAGGAGGTGGATAATGAGGAAGGGTGTATTGAAAGAAAGAGTTTACCGATCGATACAGCACACTCCTGGTCTACCAGTAACTCATTCACTAATCCTATAGAACAAATTGAGCAATTTGTAGAAAGTGTAGGCTCTCAGCCTAAGTCAGGGACTTGTGTGGTAACGGTGCAGGATGAAATCCTGGATTTACATGCCCGGGATGTACCAGGATTTGGTGAAGATTTCCCAGTAATAACCAGGATCCTAGACCTGCTGGATAAGGGCCATGAAAGAACACATTTTGAAATGGCAGAATTAAGAACGACTATGACAGGCATGCTATGTAAGATCAATAAACTTGAGGGGCTGTTATTTGCATGCGATGTGATAGCTTCCCTGACAAAGGAAAATAAAAAAAGGAGTAAACTCTAAGGATAGTTATACTCAAACCCCTGGAGACGCAAGAATGGTGAATGCAACATATAGAACCTTTGCTGAATTAGCTGCAATACCCAAAGAGAATGCGCAGAAACCGGAAGCAATGTCAAATAAATCAGTCATGGATTCCCTGGAAGTTTTGACAAGTGTAATGCAACAGATGCAAGCTGATATAATTGAAGTAAAACATTCCTTTGTGGTTGGGAGTTCAAATGAGACTGCAGATTTATGTCAACTACAGATGGGTGTGATACCGGAGAAAGGGGGATTGGATAGTCCATCAGCTCTACTGGACTTAATTGACCTAACTGATAATGATTTAGAAAAAAGGGAAGTGGATATGTGGAATCCGGTTTCAGACTGTGAATATGAGAAGAAAGTTGTGGTACTGACGAGGAGGGAAAAAAGAATTATGGCCCGAGCACAGAAGAGGGAGGCGAGGACCAATAAGTCCAGAAATACTAAAAAAAAGAAACAAACAAAGACTCAATTAGGTGAGCTTTTTGTAGACTCAAGGGAAAAAATAGTGCAGAATCAAGAGGAGGAGAGTGGCATTGATCTTCATCAATTAGATGAAGAATCCAAGGCCCACTTGAATATCAAAGTTGAGGATCAAAGAGAGGTACCTGAAATTTATAAAAAATGCATAAAAAAAAAATCTACAGATGATGCAGGATAGGACTGTGGAGGGTATTAGTGATGAACCTTATCTGCTCTCACAATAAAAGGGGTGTGATGCCCCAGTTGGTAAGAAAGCATTAGAAGGACAAACTGCCTTGTCACAGTTTTACCCAGTAAAGAATAAAAAAACAGAGAAGAAAGGGAAAAAAGAGGTTCAAGACTTCACACGCTGTTCAACAGATGTAGAGAGTAATGAATTGGATAATAAAGAAAACATGGGAGGGGTGAACATTGGTGATGGTGCGGATGTAGACGAGGTGATCTTGGAAGAAATAACAATTGGATTAGAGAATAAGGACAAACTCAAGCCTAAACCCCTAGAGGGGGATGGTATCTCCAAAGCTGAAATAGCTGATAAAGAAGAGCAGAGGGAAAACGCACCGATGAATGTAGAAGGCCGAATGAGGTCCGATTCGACTAAAAACTGTGATGAAGAGAGACTGGAGGCACGAATGCCATTAATTATGGGTTGGGAAAATGATGTGCGGAAAAATGGTAAAATAAATTTAAATAGAACTTATATGCTGAAAACGTTCCAAGCCATCCCTCCTTTAAGAACCCTACGTTCAGATGATATGGATTGGATAAGACTTGCTACCAATTACAATCATCGCATGTTATGTGGGTTCCAATCGATGATAATTATGAAAATGGTGTGGGAACAGAGGGAACATTTTATTGCACTTGGCATTACGCCGCACGTATTTTTGAACACAAAAGATGCTGAGGAATATTTAGAAATTCCTCTTGCAACTGAAGTTATAAAAGAGATTCCGGTACAAAGCACCGCACAGTTTAACTTTAGTGAAGATACTGTGAAACAGTTGTTAGCGCTTGTGGCAGCACTAAATGGAATTTCAGCGGTGGGTGGTGCTTTAAATGGGCCTTCAACAAAAACAATTGAAGATGCGTCAGCGTAGCATGGTCCTTTCGTGGTCACTTCATGGAACTGTTGTGGATTATCGAATTTCTATCTTTGGTATGGTAAATTCGACTTAAAGAAATGTTCTGAAGTTATTTTGCTGCAAGAGACGATGCATACGACTATGTTCAATGTTGCTGGATACACCTGCTATTCTATGGATGCGACAAGAGGCCCAAAGGGTAGGCCCTCGGATGGAATAGCCATACTCGTTAATAATAGATGTAAATTTGATGTCTCTTTGTTATACAAAGATGAAAGTATTGTAGCAATTCAAATGAATCCAGACAAAACCCAGGACTTGGTGCTAGTGATCATTTTCATATATTGGAACAAAGCTCGAATAACACGGGATAAGATTGTGGATACTATTGATGGAATTTTAGAAGATGTGTTTGTGCGCATAGGTCATGCAGGGATTATACTGGGTGGGGATTTCAATTCCTCGTGTTATGAGAATCAGAGTATGCGTAAGAGAAAAGGAAAAAATAGAGCTCCGGCTTCATGGAAACATGGCCAGAAGTGGGTGGAACATCTTTTAGGATGGGATCTTCAACTTGTGGAGCCTGAGGGTGGTCTTGGCCCGATCTCATGGAAACGTGGTGATCGCAATTCTTACATAGACCATTTTTTCATATCCTCCATTTTACGTAGGCAGTGTGAACCCACACGAATCTTGGATCTTGGGTATGGGGATCACTCTGCTATATGTATCAGTCTGAAGATTCATAATTGGAGTGTTTACTCTGAACCACCTTTAAGTTTGATAGAGGTTGATAGGCCTGTCACATCAATAAGATGGAGTAGGAAGATTTGTTTAAGACTAATCAACAGGATCAAGGAGGATGCTCGCTACAGATATTTTAGTCTCAATTCTAAGCCATTCGATAATTGACTAGAAGTAGACCTGAATAGTTGTATTAAGGCTCAGTTGAGACATATTGCTCAGGAGAACGTGATATATCCTGATGCACTGAAGCATAAGCATACGTTTGATATGAGAATTCATAAATTAAAGCTGGAAAAAAACATAAAAATAAGGAATTTAGTTAAAATGGATATTGGCTATGCTACTTATCAAGTAGAAAAGAAACGGATAATACTATCTTATAAGAATCAGATCAGAGACCTCAGGCAGTCTACTGCCATAAGAGAGAATGAACATATGATGCATACCATCTTGTCTCAAGATATTAGGAATACTTGGTCTCTAATCAGAACCATATCGGCACCAGCTCTCTCATTGGAGCCTTCGATTCTGCCATCAACATGGGTACAATATTTGACTAAAAAATTTGAATTGCCAAACAGATTTATCAGTGAACAAAATGTTGATTTTTCGGAACACATCATGGAGTTATGTCCGTGGTCGATAGAGGATATATCCAATGTTATAACTAAACTGAAGGATTCTAAGGCATGTGGTCCGGATGGGATCCCGGCATGTGTGGTAAAGCTGGACCCAATGTTCTGGGCTGAAATCTTTAAATCAAAATTCGAAAGGATATTTAGTACAAAAAAAATTCCTAGCTCATGGTATTCGGCCATCATTGTGCCGATTTATAAGAAAGGTCCCACAACCGATCCGCAGAATTTTAGACCAATTGCGCTTACGGACACTTCATATAAAATCTTCACCCAATTAATCCTAAAAGAATTACAGAATCTTTTGTACCGCAATGATATATTATCTAAATTCCAAATTGGGTTTCGCAAAGATATGGGGTGCACTCTTAATGCGACCATACTTGCGTATGTGCAATGTCAAACTAGCAAGGGGGGTAGAGGGAAGGTATATATGGCTGCACTTGACTTGAATTCCGCATTCGATACAGTAATTAGATCTAAACTATGGGAGATAATGAAATATCTGGGGATCCCGGTACATTTAGTGGCTTTGATAGCCATGTTGTACTCAAAGACGAACTATAGGGTACGGGTGGATAAGACCGGAAACTTAACACAGCCAATTTCGACGGAAATTGGATTAAAACAAGGATGTTGTCTAGCAGCGGTACTGTTTAATCTATACCTCTCTTATATGGACATTATTTGGAAGGATGGAATAAATTATCCTGTCTGCCTGGGTGACTTAAAACTGAATTGTATCTATTTCGCGGATGACTTATTGATTCTCGATAGAACGCCCTTTGGGTTACAGAATAAGTTGGATGTATTATTCCTGTTTGCTGAAGAGCATAATCTAAAAATAAATCAAACCAAATCCAAAATTTTGATATTCAATGATGGAAATAAAAGAATCAGGAAATTCTCTTGGTCAATTGGGTCTATAGAACTCGAGGTTGTGAAGGACATACGATACCTCGGATACACCCTGACCGATCAGAACTCCAAAAGATGGTGGGAGTTACTGCTTAAGGAAAAAATGAAACCTCTCACTGCTCAGATGTGTATTCTTTACAGAAAATATTGTAAATTGTCTATAATACCGATTAGACAATTCTACCTGTTAAAAATTGAGCCAATTATTTTGTATATTCTTGATTTATGCACTGTTGATATTGATGACATATTGGACAGGCTTCAGGGCGTATTGTGGAAAAGGGTGTTATGTATAGCAAAAACCATACCGAACGATATAATCAGACATGAGCTTGATCTCTTGCCGATCTCTGTGAAAAGAAATTGGAGGTTGCTTAACAACTACAGAAAAATGCTGAGTCCCACTAGAAACTCACTCTACGTAGATTTACATGAAATGATTAATTTGGAAACAATACCTGTTCTGTGTAAATTTGTAAGGAAAATGGAGGCAATCTTGGAAGAGTCGAATATTTCAAAGGAAGACTTAATTTTGTGTCTACCATGTAATAAGCGAAAATTCCAGCGATTGAACTGGTGTTTGCAATCTGATCGCATTGGAAGATATAGAGCATTTAAGGAATATGCTATGTTTAGAAGAAAAATGGGAGATATGCCTAGATACCTTTTACAATTTCCTTGTCAGACTGCAAGAAAACTTTACATGCGCTTTCGATTAAACCAGTTCCCGACATTGGATCGAATAGGTAGATGGGGTTGGAATTCAGAAAAGTTTGGGAACATGAGCTTTGAATGTAGATTCTGTAAGGAAGACGGATCGGTGGAGTCCCTCAAACATTTAGTTCAGAATTGTGTTTATTTTGATAACATCAGAACGGTCCAGTTGGGAAGATATTGGAAACCTGGGATGGAATGTTCAAGCCTCCTTTTTTTTGGTCCAAGTGTATGTGGGGGAATAGCATTAATCTTCTAATTGGTTTAACTAATTTTCTTGAAGTTGTAATGCAAAAGATTACCAGGTTAAATGAACTGGATTGACACCCCAATGAGTTTATAAGAATGTCTTATTCGGAATTGAATTTTAGTGATGAATGCTGTATAAATTGTGATTATTGTGGAATGAAATGAAATGTTTTAACAAAGATGAATTTTTAAAATTTTGTAATATTGTAAAGGTTCTTAATGAATCAAACACAATAAAAAAAAAAAAAAAATAAAAAAAAAGTGGATAAGGTATAGAACAGTTGAAGAAGAAGACAGGAGTCAGTGATACTGGATTAATCTTCCAACGTATCAGGGCTCAAAAACGTCACTAGTACAATTCAATCCTAGTGTGAAGCAGACTGTACAATATGAGTCAGTCCCTATTCTCAAGAAACAGCGCTCTTTGTTGTTCAATCCAATCCTGACGTAGCCTGGAATACACAACATAACCAGGACTCATATTTACAAGAAACAGTGTAAATTCAGTTCTTCATTCATGCCATGTGGCAATAGGAACTCCAATCTATGTACCCAGAAGGCTTCTCTCTGCGCTCTTCTCCTTGCAATATCTCCTCAGAATTCTTTAGCACTCAGTATCTCTAGAATCTGAAATTGAATTTGTGCAATCGTATGACCATGCTCAAAAAAGTGGTGTGCCACTGATGAATGTGCGTTGCTGATTCGTATACACAATTTGTGCTCATTCCATCTGACCCTTGCCCACCTTTTGGTCTCTCCCACATAGTACATGCCACAGGGGCACCTGATACAATATTTGACATTTTCAGTAGAGCAGGTGGCAAAGTCTCTTAAAGGTATTCGTTCTCCAGTGTGTGGGTGAAAAACATAAGGACCCTTACACTATTGCAATTGCCACAGCTCAGGCAAGGATATGTGTCCTTCCTATCTGTCTTGATGGTGCTCGGTGCATGATCTCTGGTGCTGACTAACATGTCCCTGAGATTCTCGCTCCTCTGATAGGCAAAGGCTGGTGGTTTGGGAAATAAGTCCTTGGTCAGAACCACTCACTACAGTTCCATTATAAGTAATTCATCAACTAAGGAAACTTGAGTTTGTGCACTCCCGCTCATAGTTGCCAGCCCAACAAGCACACAAACACAGCTCACATTTATGAAGAGTTTGGAGAAAATAACATCTGTTGTCAACCCAGAATCAAAAAAAGTTGTAACATTGGATCTTGGCTTTTACAAGCCTGTTTTAATATTAGGTCTGGCTAAAACAAATGTGTCAAAAAACTGGATGCTTTGACCAGGTGAGCTACATATAACAATGGCGATGCTTCGAGCTATTGGTTCATTCTTGTATGGTACAGGCATTGAGGCCACCTTAACTGTACTTTATGATGCAAATGTGGTGTTGAAGAATCTATAAGGGAATTGCATAAGATGATCAGTACACCCATCACTAAGACTTGCACTTTTCAAATGCATCATCAATGAATTCTACAAAAAGCATGTTGAAATCAAGGAAAGGATGGAACCTGAGCTTAAGAAGTTACTTAAAAGTCTACAGGTGGATGATTCCCAAGAAACAAAATCAGTTCATAATTATGCTGGGACAGTTCTGACATATGTGAATGTGATGACCGAAATGGAAGTATTTCATGCTAAAGAAACTCAAGAAAAATCAACACTCAGAGTTGTTCTTTAGTGCATTCATATGGTGGACACAATGTTTTTATTTATCCGATCTGTCCGAACTGCAAACTAGGATTTACACCTTGCATCACTTGAAGAGTTAGTTAAGCACTTTTTCGCCCTTGATTTGATAAACTATGCAAGTATGATAGCATGGTGCTTAGCAGAAATGAAACAGCTTCAATGCTAACACTCGGACTTGTGGAGCGAGTTTCAGAAAGACAATTCGGCAGTAAGCAAGACAAAAGTACTCTTCCGTGCTTTAGGTTCAGATGAACCTCTGGAACATCAAACAGGGCAATGAAACTTGATGGTGTGGTTAATATTACTCAAAACAAACAGGCTCTAGCAAAATTCTTGTTAGCCTCTTCTGAGCTGTCAAGGCTGTCTACAGAAGCAAAAATAATTGTAGGAATCACAGATTATGAACGGTCAAAACATCACCACCTAAAAGCATCCAAAGCAACACACCAAAAGGAAGATGTTCAACAGATCTACGACTCAATCATGACATTGACTAATCCTGTGAATTATGATGGAAAAGAACTCATCAACATCTCGACATAAGCAATTTTTGATGAAAGAATGCAGAAGGAGACATCAAGAATGACAGAAAAAGGTGCAACAGCTTTAAAGAAGACCGGAATGAATCAGACAGTTGTAGCCTGTTGGCACCAATGAAGAAAGGGAACCTTCAGCTGTGTAAAAGTGCACACAAACCTGTTAAGACAGAAGTATTAGACACCATAGTGCAGTTTAAGGCAGATCGTTCTTTGTTCACTCGTTTGGTGATTGCTTTACGAAGTCAAATTAACATTGATCTACAGGAATGCTTGAGTAATTACGAATTGCAGTACCTCTTTCAATGTTCAACTTAGACGGTACAATGATTCTAGCTGCAAACAAAAGAAACCGGATGAAGATACTGGAAAAGGAACAACATAACGAGGTTTCTAACAACATGACAGAGGTACCTTCATTTGTTACTGAGGGCAGATTATCTGTACCAGAGAAAACCTATTCAGCAGCTGTCCTTGACATAATGGCAGAATTGCAAGCACTGCAGAAACAGTCATATGTGAAGGCATGCCATGACCAATTCAACAACAAAATAGAACCTTATCTGCTCAAGTATGATGAAACTCATTTAGTATTTGATACCTTCCTAGAAAATGTACTCAAGAACTCCATGTGAAGGAAAGGAGCAGGAAAAGCAACAGCTGTTGAATACAAAATAACAGATTTTACAAATATTGAATCATTTTCCATGAGAACCCTCCTATTGCATTCTAAAACTAAAGATGAGTTAACAGCTTATCTCTCAAATAAAGCAATTCCGCCCGCACAGAGGATAAAAAGAAGTCTGGTTGACAGTTGGAGAAATTAGGCCAAGTCATCAGATGGAAATGCCAAGCGGAGATAGACTCAAAAGTAATTCTTCACTCCCTTTCTGTATCACGTCGCCCGCAGGTTCCATGCCTTACTATCGCCGCAAAAATATGGCGATATTGTTGTGTGGCGATATTGTTTCGGGAGATATTAACACATGGAACCATTTTTTTGTCCTTTCACTGTGGTGGTCCCTGTTTTTCCCATCTGACAGCATGTTTGTCACAGGAGTTGGAACTAATAGAAGATTTATAGATCTCAAATGTGTGTGCTCTGGCTTAGGGCCTGCAAAAGTGCAGGCATTACTAGACATTTGTGCTCTTTCAGGGTGTGATGTTATCAGGTACTTTACGAAGAAAGGAAAACTATCTTTCTGACA
This sequence comes from Ambystoma mexicanum, assembly GCF_040938575.1. Classification (NCBI taxonomy): domain Eukaryota; kingdom Metazoa; phylum Chordata; class Amphibia; order Caudata; family Ambystomatidae; genus Ambystoma; species Ambystoma mexicanum. The sequence goes on along the minus strand of NC_090938.1, from coordinate 493,476,362 downwards.
GGTTTTCAAGACTTCAGAAAAATAAATCATTGAAGCTTTGGAAAGACTTGGATGTCTAGAAGAATGTAAGAAGGAAGATGAACATCTGATAGAGCGATTCATTGGTCAAGTCAACTCACCAGAAACAAAGATTTCAGACATTGGTCCACTGCTTTGGTGAATGTTCACAAAAAAAGAGATGCAAAGTGAAAATCTGCCACCAACAAGATCCTCTCTAATACCATACATCTTAAGGACTAATTACTAGGTGATGGAGTGGGGACGCACTGATCAACAATACCCAAACCTCCCAGAGCCAACACAATTTCGGATGGGAGAAATCAGATAATCAATATTCTCCTACTATGTGTACGCTTCCATGTGCACCACAATCAATCAAACAGGTGGTACATTGTGCATGCGTCAAAAGGGTGTGTGCTGTGCATTGCAAATGCTGAGCTCAGTCACTAAGTTGCACAGAACTGTGTAAGTGTGGTGGTGATGAAGAGCTCTGTGGTAACGATTTTGTAGATTATGAAAATGAACTCTGTGACTCAGAGGATGACCTGTAAAACCATAATTTCCCTCTTCAAATGTAACTAGCTATTGTGTTTTAATAAATAGTATATTTCAACGAGAAAGTTGCACATTATTTAAAGCTTTCTAATTTAGTGAGCATACAGTCAAAGGTAAGTCGAGCAATAATTTAAGAGGCTATATCTCAGAAACAGTAAAAGATATCAAAAAGTTCCTTATATTAACTTTTCTATTAATTTGATCATGTTTAACGAAAAACCTACTTAGATAATTCTTCATAGAACCACCTTAAAAGCAATTACAGCTCAAAAGCAAAATTAGTATCCATATGGACGGTTGCCATCTTGGACAAACCACCTAGTAGTATATGATTTATGCTTCATTATCAATGCATCCCCAGTAGGCATACCCTCCCTTCATTCAAAATCCCACGGACTAGGGTAGTGTAACAGATGTCCCTTATCTATAGAGCAGAAAACAGACAGAAGCACCCTGCAGGGTTCATACACTATAATGGAGACAAAGAAATACAGCTGGGTGTTAATAGCTGATGATTATCACTGGATGGCCAGCTAGCAGGGAGCTGAAACACTAAATGCCCACTGAAAAAGCTATATATCCTTCATTGTCAGAAAGTGGCTGCAGCTGTGGAGGCACTGGTGTTAAAAGGCAACAAGGTGATAACACATCTGTATACCCCAAGAGAAGTAATGGCTGGAAGGTTCCAGCAAACACAGCTTGAAAGGCGAGCTCCGCAAAGCCTTCATTTAAAGCCCAAGAACAAAAGTAATATAGAAAGGAATATATTTCTGTGTTCTAAGACTGCTGACTGGCAATATGGGGGCAGTTGCTGCCCCCTCCCCGAGGCTTCAGGCCCCTTTCAACTAAAGAAGTTGAAAGGCCCTGATACTGTCCCTGAGGAACAGTGCTCCAGACAACAGTTCTATCCGTTCTGCCGGGAGCATTTCTGTGTATGCTGAAAATGCAGGATTGGTAATTACCCCTACCACTACACCCTTTGCATGAAAGATTTCTGAGGTTTGTGTTGTGCAGAGGTCACTTCCACTTGACGGCAATGCTTTTCAGCCTGAAATCTACCTCAGAGGTTTTCTCCAAAGTCATAACTTCTTTGGTGGGGATTCCCTTCGCAAAGGCATCCTTGTCCATCCTTAAATAGGCAACTAGACTTTCCATGCTTCATTAAATTGGCAGAAAAGTATTTTTGCACTTGTTTCTGATTCTCTCCGACCCTTCAGTATCAAAGTGCCGGACTATTACAAGAAAAATACTGACTTCATAACAACAGGAAACATCCAGGGCTAGATACTTTCAGAAGTGATTTAAAAAGCAGACTGGATAATTAGCTTGAAACAGTCTAGTTCTAGGCAGGGAAAAATAAAGGAGAATTTAAAATGATTTTCATTTGAGACAATTCAGACAGAAAGTTTGTATTTTTTTGGATCAAGCTAAATCCATGTTTTGATACCTATTATTGCACTAACTGAAAGTATCATGCTAAGATGGTAGTTCCATTAGCTTTCGAAGTCCCAAAGACTTCTTAATTACATGATGATAACATGATAAATGAGAAACAAAGGAAAACATACAGAGCTGGACATGACTTTTACATAGAAAAATAGAAAAGGGATTCTAACACTTTAAACTGCATTGCGTGCAGGAAAATGTATGCAAGGAATTCCGTCCTTCAAGGCCCCTTTATCTGAACAGCCATACATTGGAACTAAACAGACACTTACACAAACACTGAGAGGCAGTTCTCTTGTTGAGAAATTACATTTCAAGAAGTGCCATGTTGTTCAACCAATGTTTTTTCATGTAATGCGTAATGTGTCCAAATGTTTAATACAACGTGTCTAATAAGTGGAACTCAGTGTAAAAAACATTAATGCTATTGTAGAGATATTCCAAATGTTAGCGTCAAAGGCATACAGTTTAAGAAGGAAAGGATATGCTTGTTTCACACTTCACTGCGCACCAAGGTTTTTCACATGTACAGTGGTCTTCATTTCCAAATGTTATAACCAGACTCACATTTTTCCAACACAATGGGCCTCAAAACAAGTTTGCCGGGCTGGAATTAATGTGCCGGTAATTACGTTTGTCTGTACTTTTCCAGACCGGCAAACTACAAGTTTGCTGGTGGGGGTGGCCTGCTTTACCTACAGCCAAGAGCTGAAGGTAACTGAGGCCCCCCACAGGAAAAAAACTGTCAATATTACGTGCAGTAATCTGTAATATGCCAGTAATTCTGGCATATCCGGTGCCGGTAATGGTACTTACCGTTTGCTGGTATCCCACCATACTACCAGCGGGATACCAGCAAACTTATAATGAGGCCCAATGTGTATTCGCATGTTCCTGGAAGTCACAGCCAAATTATTGCTTGCAGTGAGGTTTCTCTCATTACAGTCTATCAGAGTACTGTCTAAAATGGGGTCCCAATCAGGAATATACATCTTTTATTATTAACTTTAAGTTTCGACTTAAAATTGTTGATGCATTCAGTGCCTCCTATGGTTTATGTCGAGAAGGTTGAGGGATGTTACTGATCATTGGGCCTCATTCCGAGTACGGCGCTAACCGATGGCGCTATTAACGCCTTGGTTGACGCCGTACCCGGACCGGCAGCGCCTTGGCGGATGGCGGAATTACCGCCCCATTCCAAGGTTGGCGGGGCGGTAATTCCCCATTCACCAAGGCTCTTCCCCATTCCCAAATGAGCCCCCATAGGGCTCAATGGGAATGGGGAAGATGCAAATAACGGTGACCGTTCATTACGGTCACCGTTATTGGCTTGGAGGCCCCTTTGCGCCCTCGACTTTAACACCTGCTCAAAGCAGGCGTTAAGGGCGAGGGCGCAAAGGGAACCTCGGAGTATGGCGATTACCGCCACCGGTCTCGTTACCGGTGGCCGCTATCCCTTACCGCCATACTCGGAATGAGGCCCATTGTCTTCTTGTTCAATATAAGATCAGCCAGCCTGGTCCCTACTAGCTTAAGCATATCCCCTTTGAGTCTTAAGATCTTATTGGAATGACTTGATAAAATGTCATGGGTGAGAGGTGAAGCTTCAGTGTTCCAAGCAGCCGGATCTTCATGGTTATGGTTTGGGCAGGTGGGTAAAATGAAAGCTGTGTCCCCTATTTAGTGGTTCACCATATTGTGTGCGTTAGTGGGAATATTTATGACCGCGGTAGCTGTAGCACTGATGCAATTAGCAAGGGGATGGGAGTGTGCTAATATAGTTTCTGTACACTAGTTCTTGACTGTTTTATTTCCCAAAGGGGACGCTGAAGGAAAGTCAAACTTACAGTTGGATGTTGTGCCGATTTTAATTTTTAATTCCTGATCTCGTGCCAGCAACAGGGCTGAGTCGGGTAGAAAAGACGCGGACTTCAACACTTCTGAGTTGGCAGGCTCAGGTGGGGACAATGCAGGCACTAAGGGTGTCACCATGCAGCCAGACACTGTTGACATGGGCTATCTCCGAGAAGGCTAAGATGTGCTTGCACTGTAGGTACACCCAAGAAAGAGGTTGAGCCCTATGGTGCTTTGCCCCAACCTGTAGAGTTGTTTTCCTCCGCTTCCCTTTGGCTTTTGTCCAATATAGACTTTATGCGTTCTCGTTTCTCTGGACTGTGACAAATAAAGAATCGGAGAGATCCACAAGGTTCCATCTGGGGGTGGTTCACCGAAAGAATCATTAATGATCCCACTTGTTTGATGCTCTAACCCTGTCACAGACTGCATTTTTTGGGGGTCATGCCTTGGATGCTTGGTGATTCTTGGGAATATAGAGGGCCTGTTAAGGTCCCTATCAGGATTCCCATGAGATGCAGACTACCCTTAGGAGCCTGATTCAGCCAATTTCTCAGATCACATTTACTTGAGAGTGCTCCAAGCAATTTAATGGTACAACTATGTTCTTTCGCCTTCAATACCCCCCAGGTGGCTTAGGGGTACCAGACTGCATAACAGGTTTGGAGACTAAGAGGGAGGAGGGAGCACCAGAAGCCATCTCTCGTAAAGCACTTCTTGCTCCAATCATCATTCCCCAAAACCACAATAATTACAGCAAAACCGTCCCTCCTAATGTTGTCAGAGTAGATTAAAGCAAGAAGACAGCAATACCACAATGACACAGTAATTATAAAAAAATGCTGGTAGCCACAGAAGACCATCAGCAGACAACCAGCCAGCGGCCATCTTCTAGCTAGAAGCCCTCGTGGAGCATACAGGCCTTACCAACAACCAGCATCAAGGGAAGACCAGCCACAGCAACAGTGGCAAACCGGTAGCCCACATAATCAGCAGCATGCAGGCACCATCAACAGTAGTGGCGCACGGTAATCCCCTCCTAATGGACCAAGAGCAGACAGGGCCATGGCCAAATAAATATCAAGACTGGAACATAGTGCGCACATGAGTCCACAGTGCATGAGGGGCATCACAGTGTGATAAGGTGCTCATGCCTATTTTCACTAGTGTACTATGCCAATGCAACTGCATCCTTCAGCACGAGACAAGCCGCACCAGTCAAAAGCACACAGCCTGCAACTACAGACAGCCTGTGTGCATGCTCAAGCGGCCACTTCCAACTCTCCACACCTCAAAGGATATCCAAACAGTCAATATGAAACAAATTGTTCACGAGTTGGAAGAGGTCGCTGCTGTTTCCATCATAGGACATGAAGTTCACCTGGGCCAGATTCTGGGTGGACATGCAATTTGTTTGCCTTTCAGAGTCCAGGGAGCTCAAACTAATGGATGGTCCAAGGGCTCTTCTCGTCTGTTAATTGGCGGGACGCCCCCATCTCATGGCCCGAGCATTCCACATCCCTAGGCATTGGAGTTCATGTTCTTTGGACATGGATCTCGACACCCTAGGGTCCAGTGGCTAGCCCTGGATCCATCTCCTCCTTGACAGGAGAAGCAGTGGGAGTTGGGAAGCAACTCAGTCATCGTGTCAAGCCAAATACCAGTATTCAGGACCAGAAAGGGGGAGGTTCTTTCACTGGAAGAAGTTGGTAGCAGTGTTCAGGACTCTGATTCTTTTTCTGTAAAATGGTAGGTTGTGTTTATTGCTCTTCATTAAGTTCTGTTATGTGCTGCATGTATACAGAATACCTCAGAGCACAGCGATAGCATCAACAGCATTGTTACAATGATTTCTATCAGAGCATGAGAGGGATCACCCACTCGCACAACCTGGAAGCCAAAGCATTCCAAGTGGAGGTCTTGTCAGAAACCAAGCATCTGCCTCTTCCTGCTCTGCATAGACCATGATGGGGAACGTGGAAAACATTCATTTAAGCAGGTTCCCGACTTGCAGTCCTTCTGCATTGATATTGATATTTTATTTCGTACACAAGTGTTCCAGAGCGCAACAAGGCAAGGGAGGGGAACAGGGGAGAACAAAACAGCGATCTTACTAGTCCAGTGACATTGAGAACACGCAAGTGCATGGGAGAGGAGGAGGGGAAAAGTGCATGGAAGGGGGAGAAGTGGAAAGTGAGAAGCAGAGGAGAAACAGATAAATAACAATAAATAAATAAATAAATAATAAAGGCATCATGCCAGAGATCCTTCAGGGGCACTGCAGGAAGTTTGGCATGCCTTGGCGCAACCTGTTTGCCACCCACTGACAGAGACACACAGACCTGGCGTGAAGGGCAGGAGATTCAACTTTGGCATGCTTTCTCCATAGAGACAAATAAACAATGACTAATCTTCTCTCAATTCTAAGTATCTAAGTATTTATCAATAAACAGAAACATAGCGTTGCTAAAAAATATAGACCAACTTTCCCTTGCACTCATTCAAATCTCATTTAAAGGGTGTAGGACTCTCATATATGTGCCATGTAAGGCATCCTAAAGACCATCATGTTACTGTTCACTCACATGTCCATAGGTCTCCCTCGAGAATCGACTACATTATGATTTTTCTTGATCTGCCGAAAGCAACAATATCCACCGACGTTGGAGTCAAAGCTATATCCGCCCTTACACAAATAATTGTCATGGTACAATTGGGGGCTAGAAGCAATAAACAAATGAAAGGCAGATTGGACGATTAGCTTGTAAGAGACTTGGGAGGATAGCTCAGGGGCAATGTGCTCGTCTTGGAAGCAAGGCGACGCAGAGCACCACAGGTTTGATCGCTCAGTCCGCTCTTAGAAACCGCTGGGTATTAAGCGCATTATAAATAACCAATCATCATGGGGCCTCAATACGAGTTTGGCTGTAAATTGGCAGTAAATCTACCGATTTACCGTCAAATTCCTTTAACCTTGCCACCACTCAGTCCCGTGGATTTACCATGAGATTATGAGTGCCCGCAATGTGTGGTTAGTCCCACTTATGGATTACACAGATTTACCGGCAGCAGTAGCTCGACGATATTTGATGATAAATTGGGAAATCTACCTCCAGCTCCTTGCTGGAGGTAAATCTCCCACCTTACCACCAAACTCCTAGTAAAGCAATGTAGCAATGCAGTAGTAAAGTGGCAGTAACGGAATTAGCACCACCTTTTACCAATCTGCTGTACTCATCATGAGGCTACTGGTTTCCAGGCCTACCATACTTGACAAGATTGCTATTTCAGAAGCAATACTGGTTCGGTGGAAGACTACAGGGCGGTGAAGTCTGTCTTAAGGGGTACAATCAATTGTCAGTCAGTAACAAGAGGCCGTGGTTTCTTACAGAAGTAAAACTCAAAAAAGACCTGCAACTACCTCAACCATCTAATCCCATAGAAGGATGGCTAGCATACATGGCCAGTTGATAGTTCATCTAATGGACTAAGCTGAATCTAGCTTACTACATATTAAAGGAGCTTCACTGAGAATAGTAATAAGAGGGGGGTCATTTTAGCACGTCAGCTTTAAAGCGAGACATAAGAAAGCCTTCATATATACAATCAAATCTGACAAGGGAGTAGTTGCGGTCTACAGAGAAGAAGGAATTCAAGACCATTCACACCTATTCTCAGATGTTTAGAAAGTGGAAAGTGAATTTAAAGGCAAAGTTGCAGGATCGTTTCTTAGGAGTGGAGTTACCTATGCTCACAGAATCAAATTGAGAGATGTGGGATTCCCGATCTCGGAAGAATACGCCCTAACTTCGACCAAACAATTTATTACATCCCACCTAGTGAAGCATTTCAGTTCCATTAGGGATAATATAGCTCACTTAATGGGGGAAGCCCACACTTCCTTAAAGCCTAAGCAGGAATGGACCGAATGCAAGCTTTACACAAAAATATTGGCCAACTGTTTGCAACTGATTCTTTCTACACCGGTAGGCCCAGTCCAGTCTCGGTTTGTCCTCAACCGAAATAAGTTCCACAACATCAGACATATTGTGTGCAATTGATAAGGCCCCGCTCTCCTGTTCATTCAATCTTACTGGTAAGAGATACAGAAAAATCATGAAATCGAGTGGACTGCACCTTTCTTAGCAAGGTGCATAGAGCTTCTTTTCTTCTTTGGTGGTATTACCAGTGGTAATACTGTCGAACTAGTTTACCGCTACCGCTTGCAGTAATGATGTGGTAACTGGACAGGTCCACAAGATTTAGTCATACGGATCCCTCAATTATGTCCCATTTTGTTATCCCATAGAACTCCGCTGGAGACAAGTGGGGTTACATTTTTGTGGAGGTATTTACCTCTGCATAAAAGCAGGCAGTTTTTATAACGTTTTGGCAACAATACAAAACCATGGCAGAGTGATGAAGCCAGCAATAGGGACACAATTTCATGTTCCCTCCCCCTTCTGTGTAAGTATGTGTACTTGCACACCGTTATCTCCAACATTGCCTCTGAGTGCAGATGCTGTCCAGTGTTTTTCTTTATTTTCAGAAAACCTCAGAGTGAGATCAAAGAGCAAAAGAGAATAGCGAGCGAGAGAACCAGCATCAGCTCTACTTGCTCCAAATGGCGAAGAGAAACGGAGAAGAGCTTCCACAGCCCCACAGAGAGAGAGCCATGCAAAGCAGTGGCCCTGCTCAAGAGAGAGGCACCACCGGTGCAGCCGTGCACATGCGCAACAAAGACACCTGCGTCCTAAATCCAGCTGACTCTGCAGCACGCTTCCACCATCAAATAAAGACTCCTTAGACCATCAGGGGAAGAGAGGGAGCCAAGCAGTAGGACCAGACCCCAAACTTAACAACATGGAAACGACACAGAAAATTGAACTGGAAAGTTGAACTTGCTATGCTGCTATGGTAACAGGTGAAACACTTCATACAAATGCTTGTCAGTTTCTTTCTTGCCATTTCAAGCAGCAACAGGCAGCAAAAGTCTATATGGACAGCCCGCAGGATTAGGCCCAGATGCCTACGGGCCGGGTTGCGCTATATAAATAAACAAAATAAAAATACTGCCCACCAGAGCCTCCAGGTAGAATACTTCCGTTGGCAGATTGCTCAGATAAGTAGGAAGAGAGAGGGCTGCCAGGCTGAGCAGCAGAGAATACTCATGGCCGAAAGGAACACTGTGCGCCACCATATGACATCAGTGCACGCTGCGCTCCAGCAGCCGCAACAGAGCTCCAAAATAGAGACTATTACAACCTTGCCGCTGTTCAGCTTTTTGAAAACCTAAACCCCCCCCTTCCACCCCAAATACTTACCATGCACTTAGCTGCAACACGGCCACACGACACAAAAGGGAACACTCCCAAATGCAAGCTGCTATACAAACCTGCACTGCAAAAGGGGTGGTGTAGACCCCATGGTATGTATTCTGGGTCTTGTAAGACCACCTGGATGAGCAAGTCAGGGTGAGACTGGCTAGGAGACAACGTCTAATAGGAGAAGGAGGGGGTAGCAAGAGCCACAGGAATCTGGAAGGTGTGGGTTGTTCGGGTGAGGTCAGAGGAGGTGGCAGACCAGGAGACCTGAAGGAGGAAAGACAGTGAACTGGAGTGTGTAGGCATTTTGGAAAGAAGGTGAGGTATTGGTTTGTGAGAGCAAGTGATACTGTGTTGTGAGTGTATGCGTAGGGTTGGTAACAGTATTAGAGGGAGTGTAGCGAGTGAGCAGAGAGGAGAGAGTAGTTGTGGAGTGGAGGGGGCAGTAGTAGTTGAGTGGAGAGTGGAGTATAGTTGGGGAGTGAAGAGTGGTAGGCGAGAGACAGTAGGAAAGAGAAACATCGGAGGATGGCGTTAGAGTGTAGAAACAGAGAGAGAGAGACATCAGAGGGAGAGAAAGAGGAAGTAACAGGAGAGAAGGTGGAGTGGAATGGGCATGAGACAAAGGAGCTAGAGTGGGGCTTCAGTGTCTGGAAGGCATAACCTTAACCCCCTTTATAACATTCCTCGGCGGCAGTGTAGGTCCAGCCTAGGAAGTCTCAGAGGGAGGTTAGACAGATACAGCGATTGCTTTTAGGCCTTCACTGACAGAGAGGCAAAATTTAGATAGTAGCAGTTAAGAAGCTCTGGATACTAACCTGTGGAGTATGGACACCTGGGTTAGGGTGGATACTGCATCTTCTAGACGAGAGTCTGAGGGAGGGCTCTTACAGCCCTTCCAAGAATTGTTTATCAAAACCTTTCAACCATCTCTGGGAGTTGGTGTGTTCTTAAGGCTATCTGTGACTACCCATAAAAACAAGTCTCAAAGAGAAACTTTATGCCTTCTCTGTCACTGACGGGTGGGACTGTACAGTATTTCAAAGAGGTTCACCTAGTTAAAGCGGTTATCAGCTGTAAGGGTGCAGAAGTAAGGCTCGGACACAATTGCAGCATGTTTTTGGGTATATACATTTATTAATGAAAAAAAGGTTGGAAAATGTCTCTTTATCCCTAAAGCTAAGCAAGGTTTCCCTGTGTCAAAAGAAACTGGTGGAATTGTCAGGTAGTCCAAAACTAAAAGGTCACTGTTGTGTCCTGAAACATACTTCTATCCCTGTCACTATTAATATATTAATCTAAAGCAACTGTGCAAGGAGGATCTCTTCTCAAAGTAAAAAGTGTGTTTTGTGTTTTCAACCAACAGAAAGGTTCCAGTCTCTCTGGTAACCGAAAGGTGATGCAAAAGTGCAAATGTTGGGGTTGTGCTCCTTTCCCCAAGACTTCTCCTTATCTTATGCCGATTCTTTGAGGGCTTCAGAGCCCCTTTTATCCCTTTCCAATAAAGTGTCACTTGGCAATTCACAAGGGATTTAGTCTTCTCCTCACGCTTCGTTATCCTACCAATTTAGCACAGTTCGCTACAAAGTGTAGAATTCCTTCTGTCAGTTCCAAGATTCTTATTTCTTAAATTCTCAACCTCTAATGCGGGTGCAAGTCCCAGACTCGCAATATCTTACATGGCTTGGTTCACTCTCCTGCCAAGCCAGTGTTCCTTCACAGACTGTCTCTTTCTCTCACAGGGTCCCAGGCCCTCTTAATCTTCGTCAGTTCAAACTTTGGTTTCTCCATTGGGTGTGGGTCCCGGACTTGCAGTGTTGCATTGTATCTGCTTGCTACACTTGCTTGACAAGTATAAAACTCTTCCTCATTGATCTCAGGGTCCCAGACTTCTGTGGGCACCCAGTTGGTTCCCTGGACCTCCAGCACCTCCCAGGCATCCTGAGTACCTGTTTCCTTCCTTCTTGCAGGTATCAGCGGTTCCCGGGCAGCTGTGTCCCTTAGCGAGGCTCCAGTAGCCTTCGGGTATCTAGCAGGGTCTGCAGCAGCTCTGCAGTCTTCCGAAACTTGCCAGCTGCGTGTTCTCTCTCTCTCTCCTGCCTGGGACGCTATGAGGATTCACTCTGTAGCAACCCGAGTAGTCCTCTCATGCGGGACCACCTTCAGATTCACTCTTTCTTCCAGTTCCTGCTATCCATCCGGCTCATGTCAGCTGCTTCCTTCATGGCTACCGCTGGTCCTCCTCAGAGGACCGCTCTCTCTTCTCCGCATCCCAGCTGAGCCGCTTTCAAACTCCTGCGTGAGATTGCTTTCCTGCTTCGGGCCGATCACTTGCGTTGAGAAGCTAGACCGCTCACTCTGTTTCTCCAGCGTGATCCTGTTCATCATCTTCTTCACAGTACTAGCTTTAAGAGTAAATGCATGATCATTTGTAACATCTAATCTTTAAGTCTTGTTATTTTATTTAGTTATTTATTGGTCACTTGTTAGGTGCTTATACAATTAGCATCAACTGTTTCAAAGCGCCCACAGGGAAACAGGGTGGGGACAGGGGAAGGTAGACAATACAATTACAAATAAATTGATTTATTTTTTCATTTTTTTCAAAAGATAACACTTTTTTTTGTAAAGAACATAAACAATAATAACAATAAATGAAAGAGCATACAAAAAGTGTACATAAATTTGTGCAATATAAATGCGCTCATTTGCTGATTTGTTAATTGTTGCAGGTCTGACGAACTCACCTATTAAGGTACATTTCTGTATACACTTTTTGTATGCTCTTTCATTTATTGTTATTTTGTATGTTCTTTACAACAACAAAAAAATTATCTAATGAAAAAATGAAAAAAAGAATCCCTTAGTTGGAAAATATTGTTCTTTGTGATGGCATTCAGATTTTTAATGGGACATCTGTTAGGATACACACAATAGTGAAAGGTCCAATTATAAATGTTTCTAATCTTATTATCCAACAGTGTGGTTACCATTTGTTCTCGCTCTTTTGTACATGTCCTGTACCTGGCACTACAGGTGCTGTATGTTCAAGGTAGGAGCCATGCACCCACTTCTTGGTTATGCAAACCTTGTCACCAGCTCTGTCAACCAGCAACCCCACTCTGTGCCCTCACCCGCTGCACCGAGCAGTTTCACACACGGGTGCTCTATATTATTCTTGCTATAGTGAAACAGAAGTATTGTGGCTTATTATCTCGGGTTGTAGGGTCACAGCTGCCAAGGGATCCAGGGAGGCAACCCTTAGCCACCTCACTCCTTGCTACTCCAACGTCCTTTTCAGGCAGTGGGAAACAGTGATGGATTTTCATTGGCATCTGGAACACACTACCTCTCAGACCGCACTCCAGAGGTAGAGTGGAAGCGCCCATGGCCAGGTCGTGTGTGCCACCAGCTAACTCTGCCTCTCTGCACTGACCATCCCCATTGGGCCTGCTTCCACCTTCACCAGGCACTCCCCTTAGCAGCCTGTCAAGATGTGGCAGCCGTCTGGGGGCAAAAAATATAGAAAATAAGCTAGAATGGATTTCCCTCAGAGAACAATATTTGTATCTTTTTTGTTTGATTGTGTAGTACTAAATCAGAAGCATCAAGGTGTATGAATGTATTTTATGTATAGGATAAACATAGGGCAAACCCAGCTAGAAGCAATGGAACACTGTACAATAAATGGCTGAGAATATACATTGAGAAGGACAGTGAGAGCAGGAATGGGTGGAGTCAGAGGGACAATTGCCCTCAGTGGGACAAGTGACAAGGTGTTGCTTGAAGAGCAGGGTCTCCAGTTCATTCCTGGAGTGCACGAGAGATGGGGCCAGTCTTGCATGCGTTGGTATGTTATTCCATAGTCCAGGTGTGCAGCAGGAGAAGGCCTATTTTCTGGGGATTATTCCTATTTAGGAGACTTTTCATCTCTGTGCTTCAGTCAGGGGCCTGTGCATACAGAGACCCCGATATGTTCTTTATTATCTTTATCAAAATAGCACTATCCATGGAGCACAGGGCTTTTGGTAAATCAAAAAGAATGTTGGGGACGTTTTGAATGCTCCCTCAACACTGGAGTCTTAAATGATCATTCATGCACTATTAACATAAAACTCATATTTTGTGATACTTACCCTTCAAGGGTTTATCTTGTATGACAGAAGCTCTGTTGCCAATATAAGAGGGCACACCCCCACCACTGGGTCATGATAGTATGGAGTAGTATGGGTAACAGCACATGTGGAGTAGAGATAGTGAGACAGGAACGCCTGTGTCGACCCCTACTTTTACTTCTAAAGAAGATAAAAGGAATACTCCTTATTCCACTAAATGGCAGAATATACATAGTATGTTTGTTTATTGAATTTCTAAAGTGCTTTAAACCAAAGCCTTGTTCATATTTAATGAAGTGGTACAAAAGAAGAAATTATGACAATATAATACACTACTGAAAGAGTGAACGAGAAATGTTCATGTTAATGTCTACTTAGTAAGATCTTCGGTAGATGTGCGGACTCAAGAACGATTCCGTTGTCTTGGAACACGGCAAACGTAATTCCAATCTACAAAAAGGGTGACAAGAATGATCCAGCGAATTACCGCCCCATCGCCCGCTTAGACCCAATAGGCAAAGTATTTGGTTCTCTACTCCTTCGTCACTTCACAACCTGGGCCTCTAACGCTGCTTGCCAAGATCACTTCCAAACAGGATAAAAAAAGACTTTGGGCACAGATGCTAACATTCTCATCTTGAGTACTCTCAAAAGTAAGGTCCTAGAAGGCGGGCCCAGTCTGTTCGTAATTTTTGTGGACCTCTCTCAGGCCTTTGATCGAGTCGATAGAACCAAGACTATGGTCGAAACTGTCTCGTTGAAAGTGCCCTAATAACATCTTGGAGCCAATAAGAGTCTTATACTCTAACACCTCGATGCAAGTTTGCATAAACCAACAGGGGTCTCTTTTGGCGAAGATTACAACAGCCAGAGGAGTTAAGCAGTGCTGCTCTCTGGCTCCAGTCTTGTTTTGGACCTATCTATGAGATCTTCAAGAAGCGGAAAAACTAATACGTTCATTCCCTCAAAAAATCAGTGGTGAGCAGATCAAGCACGTACTCTACGCTGATGACCTAATCCTCGCAGATTTTACACCAATAGGTTTGCAGCGTCAATTGAACAATTTACAGCAATACATGGTGGAAAATAACCTGGACATCAACGTTGGCAAAACTAAAATGATGATATTCGAAAAAACAACTACGAAAAAGCAAAGATGAGACTTTGTTTGGATTCATCCATAGTTGATAGAGTAAGTGACTTTAGATACGTAGGGATAACACTGGACAACACGAGGAAAGAAAAAGCCATGCAAAATGCCCTCTATGAAAAAACAAAAAAGCTTACTGCCCAAGGAAAGCAGTAGACATTAAATATAGCCACTTCTCGACTATCCCGGTCCGGGACTTCTACAAAAAAAAGGTGGTTCCGGGTCTCACTTGTGGTATGGATCCAATGCCAAATTTCCCCACAGACATTTGGCCGAAATTCGAAGCAACATTTTGGAGAACTGTGTTAGGTCTTCCAAAATCTACTTCGCTAGCACTGATTAGACGCGAACTCAGCCTTACCTCATTAAAAACTACAGTAACCTGTCGTCACCTTATGCTTTACAGGAAATGTAGACTACCGGAGACTTCATATGTCTACAAATTAATAAACCAGGAAATGTCAAGTGCTACATGTACCATGCTGACCAGATGGAAGACTGAGAACTTGGCTCTCTTAGTAGACGCAGAAAGCTCTGAGGAAGAACTAATAAACAACCCGACAAAAGTCATAAAAAAGATAAAAGAACTGGACTGGATATCAACACTCGACATCCCCAGTAAAAACAAACTCACTAAGCATCTACCTCAGACCTTTAAAAAACTGGACGTCTTGCAATATTACATCAAACTGTTTCCTAACAGGCGGGCTCAGAATTCCTTCATGAGAAACAGACTTAACCTGCTTAAAAC